>NC_064564.1:52878426-53182801 GCF_937001465.1 Orcinus orca
TGGGGCCATTGCTAAAATGCCTGCCCTGTGTCTCCTCAGGATGCCTTGAGCAGTTGCACCTTCTTGAAGAGGTTTCCTCAATTCATCTATTTTATTTTCACCGAAGAAACTCTTCTTCCTTTTGACTGCTAAGACGAAAGGGACAGGGAGAGCCCCTGGGGTGCTCTTCTGTGGCTCTGAACATACTCTCTGCTGCTCTCTCCAGGCTCTTGGCTTTTCAAAGGACCATTGGCTCTCACTGACTGCCCTCCTGCCCACTCAGCCTGCTGGCTGCACACCCCACCAGAGCTCCTCTCATTGGTGCCTGCCATCCCATGAGGCCCTCTGCCTCACAGTCTGCTGAACCAGGGTATCTTCCCTCAGAGCTTCTGAGCATTGCCGCACAAGGTCCTAGTTGGGCCCCTCTCCCTTGGCATCACTACTCCTTGGAAGCAAGTCTGCACTCTTTTCCAGCTGCCCTTTCAACACACTCCCTATGGAGTGCCCTGTGCATGCCTTGCACCTCTTCATTTCATCCGCTTTCTTCCTCTCGATGCCTTTGTGTCCTGCGTCAAGGCCACCAGACTGGTACTGCTCAGGTTCCCATCTCTCCTCTCAAATTGTCTCTTGAATCCCACCCGCCTTCCCGCCTTCATCATATCTCCTTTGTAGTCCAGGCTGTGACTCCAGCCATTGTTTTTGCTCATCAAAGAATCCCTGTCGGGGCTTCCCTGGTGGCGCAGTGGTTGAGAGTCCGCCTGCCGATGCAGGGGACACGGGTTCATGCCCCGGTCTGGGAAGATCCCACATGCCGTGGAGAGGCTGGGCCCACGAGCCATGGCCGCTGGGCCTGCGCGTCTGGAGCCTGTGCTCTGCAACGGGAGAGGCCACAACATTGAGAGGCCCGCAAAAAAAAAAAAGAAAAAAGAAAAAAAAAGAATCCCTGTCTGCTACTCTGTTCCTCTACCTACAAAGATGATCTGATTTCACTTCTTTTACCCAATACCGCATGATGATAATCACATAGTTAGCAATTCTTGTGTGTGTCCCGGGTAATTTCTTGAACTCCTGTTGGACTTTTCTTGATGGTTTTGTCGCCAGATTTTTCAGCGTGGTCTCCCTCCCCTCCTCCACTTCCTCAGCAGCATCCGTTCCTTGGATGCAGCACAGCCACTCTGCTAAAGCTGCTTTCTAGTCACCATATGAGATTTTTCTGAGGCATTTAACTGTTGAACACTTAAAATCTTCTATTTGATCTGTCACCGAATTTTCTCCTTTTTGTCAGTTTTTTCCTCCTGAGACTTCTTTATCCTGCTTCCTAAATGTGGTGTTCTTCAAGATTTTGGCCTTGTTTTTATTCCTTTTTTCTCATCTTGGCAACTTTACATTCTTATGGCTTTGTTGTTTCTAGATGTCTTCCAAACGTGCGATTCCTGTAAGTCACCATTTAGGACATTTCCACCAGAATGCCTTCCCTCCCTTTCCCTGCATTCATATATTTATCACCCATCCTCACTTCCCTAAACCAGCACCCTTGACAGGCATGGCTAATCAATGAAGACGGTCATCCTCACTAGACTTGGCTGTGACCTAGGAAGTTTTCAGTGTGGCTCGCAGGCAGCCTCTGCTAGTTGGTACATCAGTTGCATCTATCTGTCATATTTGTACCAGATGGCCCTGCTTTCTGTTACCCAGAATCTGGTCCCCTGAAGGACTAGTCACCACCAAGGTTCAGTTTGTAATCCCTGCCCAGAATCTGATCCCCTGAAGGATTAGTCACCACCAAGGGTCAGTTTATAATCCCTGCCCAATTTCCTAGCACCGTGGGCAGGACATAAGCTGGAGTTATTCAGAGTTCTCACAATGCAACATTTCTTTAAAGATCTAGGCAGAAGATGTAGGTAGGGGGAACGTGAGTCGTCTTAAGATTGGTATGAAATATATCTGTGTATGTTCAACAGTGGTCTTATTTTGCAGTTCATAAAAGCATTCTCACTTATCCCTTTGCCTCTGGGTATATTCTAAATAGGAGAGAACCAAGTTTAGTAAACATTTTAAAAGTTTAAGCATTTTAGTAAACATTTTAAAAGTATAAGCCACTGCAGGTAGATACACATGCACGTTGGGAAAAACAATGGCTTTGTCCATCCTCAGAGGCTAATTGGGTTGGCTTTGTGAGCTGTTCAGGGAGAAGACCATTCCAGGGATGTAGGTCCTCCTCTGAGAGGATGCTGCCTCTAGGGTCTCAGAGTTCTTCTTACTCCAGACACCCTGAAATCGTTCTAAACCGTCGTCATAGAATGATGACTTTTTGACTTGAGGTTTGGTGACGGTTGGCACCTTCGCCTCTTCTAGACCAAGAATGCATTTTCCGCTCTAAGTGTTTTCCTCCGTCGCATGGCTGCTGTGACAGGTCACAGTCTCCCAACTACCGGACAAAAGGAAAACTGGGCTGCAAATCCTTTAAGAGTCTGCACTTGGAGTTTTAAGTCAGGCTGTAAATGGAAGTCAGTTATGTGGGAGGTGGTGTGGGACCCGGGGTGGACGCTGCCGCTGACCAGCTGTGTGACCTTGGCTGGAAGCCTGGCGTCCCTCCATCCCAGTGCCCTCACCTGCCTGTTGAAACTGAAGGGTTGGCTGATCTTGAGGGTCCTTTGAGACCCAGCGTTCCATGTTCTTTGTTTGCCTGGTTGTTACTGTTATGACTTTATCTAATGAGACTTTCTTGTTTAGACAGTAAAGAAAGTTCTGTGGAACGATCAGTGTTTTAAAAAGCACTTGGAATTGCATCTATTTGTTGGTTTATATTAGAATGGTTTTGGGGTCCTCGGGAAAGAGGGACACATCCTGTCCTGGAAGGCTGAGTGTAGCTAGGGGGACGGGGGATGGGTAGGTCTAAGAACTGCCTATTAATTGACTGCCCTTAGGTTTATCAGAGCAGCCAGGAAACAGAGGTGTTTGGTACAGGCTGGCATCCCATTAAGCCACACAGTATATGGCTGTGATTAAGAGCACAGGCTTTGGAACCAGGCAGAAAGCCTGGGGTTCTAAGTCCTGACTTCATTACCATCTGGCTCTGTCACCTTCAATGAGATCACATCTCTTCAACCTCAGTCTTCATGTTTGTAAAATGAGGAAAATAAGAGTGCTTCCATCGTAGCGTTGCTGTAAGGATTAGATGGGATGAGATACAGAACTCCTAGCCCATGTGGTGTACAGTAATTGCTCAATAAGCATAGCCTCTTAATCAGAGTGCTTGCCTTAGACTGGGCTACGCATTTTTCCTCTGGTATCTGAGGAGAAGGTCACACAATCATACTAAATGGTAGAAGTTGTTAGCCACAAATTACAGAGGAGGAAATCGAAGTTCAGAAGAGTTAAGTAATGTTCTCCACGTTACACAAGCAGTCAGTGACAGAGCTAGGATTGGAAACCGCATCTTCCTGCCTCCAGAGTCTCCTTCTGCCATGCCCTCTGCCTCCTGGAATGGAGAGCCCTCCTCACTGCCCACAGCAGGCTGGGCTCAGCAGGGGATTCTAAAAGACCATGAGAGAGGCAAGACGAGTCACCCATATCCACCAAAAGCTGTTCTGCTTACAAACAGGTTGGGTTCTAAAGAACTACTGGAAGTTCATTTGTTTGAAAAGTTCAGAGTGACATTCTAGTAGCTACTGTTCATGCTGCCTCTTGGTGGCAGGAAGAATTACCATGCTTTCCCCCGATGAACGGCTTTGTTTGCAACCATGAAAATTCTTAACCTGAAAATTGATAAGTAGAGGACCATGCAAGGCAGAGCAGAGCAGTAAAGGGTCCTGAAAGAGGTAGGGACACTACACCATGCACAATCAGAGGAGAGAGAGTCACGGCCAGTAACAGGGTACAGTGGGATCATCAGTAGCTTCCTGTGGTGGTGGTGATGGCGGTGACGGTGGTGGTGGAAGTAGCATTCAAGATGGGCCTCGAAGGAAGGGAAACATGTTGGAAAAGTGGAGGTGGCAGGAAAGAGAGCAGCTACAGGGTGCATTCCAGGTGCATAACACTGAAGCTGAGCTCTGTGGAGTGAGGAGATAATGAAAAAATCCTCCAACTAATTTTTCATGTCTTTTAATGCCTTTGATTGTGTTACATGAAGGCAGGTCAGAGAGTCCAAGAGGCAGATACCCTATTTGTCAACAAAAATACTTCTAAGCATCTTTGTCTTTCCTCCATCTGTAGGGGAGCTTCCAGCACCAGGGTGCTTGCAGTTCTTCTGTCTGTACCTGCACTTCCCAGTGGGGAATCCACCGCCACATATGGCTTGAAACGTGGTCCTCCTGACGTGTGCTGTCAATGTGAGACACACACTGGATTTTGAAGACATAGTAAGAAAGGAAAATATCTCAATTTTGGGTATTGATTACATGTTGAAATGGTATTTTGGATAGATTGGATTAAAAGTAAAATATTAAAATTAAGTTCACCTGCTTTTGACCTTTTTAATGTGGCTACTAGAAAATTTAAAATGACATGTGTGAGGCTTCCCTGGTGGCGTAGTGGTTGAAAGACCGCCTGCCGATGCAGGGGACACGGGTTCGTGCCCCGGTCCGGGAAGATCCCACATGCCGCAGAGGTGCTGGGCCCGTGAGCCATGGCCGCTGAGCCTGCGCGTCCAGAGCCTGTGCTCCGCAACGGGAGAGGCCACAACAGTGAGAGGCCCGCGTACCGCAAAAAAAAAAACCCAAAAAACAAAAAACAACAAAATGACACATGTGGTTCTCATTCGTGGCTTGCCTTCTGTTTCTATTGGATGGTGCTATTCTGGAGGGACTTGTTCTATACTTAAAGTTCTGTCATCCATTCTGGGGTCATCTGAGTCCTAGATGGCTTTGAGCTGGGTGCACCTCAGGAAACATACTTGCTCATTCAGATGTGATGGAGACCTAGTTTCTCTCTATGGCTAGGTTACATACATGGTTCTCTGAGCTTCAGAGACTTCATCTGTGTAGTGCGGACGTTAGATCAGATATTTTCCATGGCCCCTTTCAATTAAAAAAATTCTATGTTTCTAGCTTGGTGTCAGCTATTAACTTTTTCTGGGTTCCATTGAAAGGTCTCTACTGCTCCCTTTACCAAATGTCAGAAAAAGTCTGGATTATTTCCTCTTACTTGTGGTCCTTTAGTAATTCTTGGAGTGGAAAGACTTCAGAGTTCTGATAGATTAAGGAAACGTTCTTACTCTCCTTCTCTTCTCTGTCTGTTGGCCCATCTTGGCTTGTTTCAGTGTGCTCCTGAACAAGGTGGCCCACCAGCTCCTTTAAAATGGTAGAAGCATCAGAGAGCTGGGAGGAGAGGTCTCTCCTTTCTTTGGTTCATGACTGTTAAGACTGCTTTTGAATACCCCATGCACGGTGATCCCATAAAGTTTATTTAGACACTGTCTAGGTCCATAAAAACTGAGAATCTGATCTGTATTTTCCCTTTTGGCTCTACTAATGTTAGAACAAATCAGTCATGTCTTTGTAAATATCTTTTCTTTCAGCAGTTCATCCTCTTATACACTGTCCATCTGCTATTAAATAAAATATACCAGGTATGGGGCTAGTTTCCAGAACACAGAAGTAGAAGACTTGGTCTTTATCCTTGAGGAGCTCCTGGATAAAGGGGTTCCACCTTTAAACTTCACCAACAAGGTGAATACATGGTGCTTTCTGTCTTGAGAGGGACATTCAAGCTGGGGTGGGCACAGGTGAGGAAAGAGGGTGGCACCATGAGCACACTAGGCGATGAAAAGTTGACTTTCGGTTGAGAGTTTTTGATGTTCCAGAGTGAGACAAGGTCTTAGTTAACTACCAACACATCAAATGAATAAAATCTGCCCTATAAATATATATATATATGTTACATTTTTTAAAAGTAACAATATAGAAAGGGGGTTATATAAAAGCAAAGTTTTACTGGTTTAAAAAAGGGCACTAGAGGGCTTCCCTGGTGGCGCAGTGGTTGAGAGTCCGCCTGCCGATGCAGGGGACGCGGGTTCGTGCCCCGGTCCGGGAAGATCCCACGTGCCGTGGAGCGGCTGGGCCCGTGAGCCATGGCCACTGAGCCTGCACGTCCGGAGCCTGTGCTCCACAACGGGAGAGGCCACAACAGTGAGAGGCCCGTGTACCGCAAAAAAAAAAAAAGAAGGGCACTAGAGAGGGAAAATACTGTTAGGCCTGTGGAGTCCACTTTATTACAAGTGCCTGAATCTAAGTTACCCTTAATAAAGTCTTGATTTCTCTCTCAGAGTCTGGGTGAATAAAATATATCTGCAGAGGTATTTTTGAGTAACCAGCACTTCTTGGCTTTTAATTTGAGGTTTGTAGGAATCCTAATCTGATACACAAATCTACACGTGAAATGAAAATAGGGATAAACTTGTTCATATGCAGCTCTACCCGTACGAACCATGCAGGTGTTGACCATTTTCCCTGGTGGGGGCAGGTGACAGGGCAGTGGTTGGAGGTTGAAGAGAGGCACACAGTAATAACAGTGGTGGCAGCAATATTCATGTAGAGGGTTGAACTTATTAACAACGGGAGCAGCACGCTAACTGTTGCCTAGAAACCAGCTTTTGATTGGAGCAGTGATGAGTTCTCTGTATGTCTGTTTCTCTTTTCTCTGATGTGCTGCCCCAGAATACTGTGTATCTTAGTTTCTGTAATCAGAATCAGTTTAGTGTAAAAAGTTTTTTAAAATTCTGTGCCATTTCTGGATGTAACTAAGTTGGCGATCACTAACATGGAGTTTTGTGGATGTGCTGGTGTCTGATGATTAGAGGTACCCTAGCTGGTTTGCAAGGATTGTATGTGGGCATTTAAATAATTGATACACTACTTTGTTTTGGACAGCTCAAATAGCTGCCCTTTATTCACCTGCAAGTAGAATAATAAGGTCATTTATTACCATGCATGTAAAATGGAAAAACTCACTATAAATTATAACTTCAAATTATTATCTATCATCTCCCTGCATAATGAGGCATAAAGTTTATTTAATCATTCCTTCATATGTTCAGTATTCGTTTAATAAATGTTTATTGAATGCCTACTCTGTGCCAGGCAGGATATGAGAGGTACTAGGGATGTAGCAGTGAACAAGATAGAAAAAGGTTCTGAGCTTGACAGATGAGACAGATAATAAACTCAGCAACAAATGTGCCAATTACAGATAAGAGTAAGCGATGGGAAAGGCATCCACGTGATGAGAGAAACTCTGTTTGAGAGGTGAGGGCGTGGAGGGGTGTATTTTAGGTAAAGATGATCAGCGGAAGCCTAAGTGAAGTGAGACCTGAAAGAATAAAGGAGCCAGGCTTTCAATGTAAAAATGGTTTCACATAGTCAGTGGTGTTTAGTAGACTCAGAACTGAGGTGGTTCTGCTATGTATGATGCCACTTGTGTGCGAGGGTGATATTCTGAATTGACCCAGGAACTAATGAGGAAAGACAGTAGCCTGGCCCTAGAGCACAGCCTTGGAGCCCCCATTAGGGCAGGTGTTAAGCCCTTAATTGCTGGGTGATTGGGAGGGCGGGTTTCAGGGGAGGGACTAGGTTGGCACTCAGATGCCTTGGGGGCCACAACCGTTCACCTATTATGGTATGGAAGTATTTCAGTATTTAAACAAGCAGCATGGCACGTGTGATGGCTGGTCATCAGCCGTGCTTGTGCATAATTTTATGGTTCAAGGTATTTTGACCATTAACCAATGGCAGTTACAGATCATTTAAGAAATTATGGCCACCTCACATAGTTCAGTAGAGAAAAGGAAGGGTTAAAGTGCTGTTTTCAATGCCGGCAGTCATGATTTTATACTCTGGGTCAGATTTTGAGGAGGTAGCAAACTGAATGTATTCTTCCCAAGAAGGTAACTAACCTAACATTCCTGTTTTCTTTTTTCTTTTTTTTAAATTAGGCGGCATCACTGTCCACACCTCCCTACCAAGATATATGATAAAACAGAGAAACCATGTCTTTTCTCCGAATATACCAAGAACTACCCTCTCTATCGCTCTTACCTGCCCAGAGAGTCCTTCAAGCCCAAGCTGGAGTACCAGAAAGCGTCCGCGCCAATGGAAGGCCTGACCACATTTAGGTGAGGGCAATAGTGTGAACGTATAAACGCACACCACTACTGGAGTAACGTACAGCATTAACCTAACGTTCAAATTGCATTGACGTGCACTATCAATACATGCTATTACTGCTTGAATGTTAATTTACTGTATCTCTGAAAGAAAACCCTGCATTTATTAGCCTGTTTAGTTTTCCCTAGTCCCCTCTTAAAGAGAAAGGATTCTTACTTGGGGCGGGGGAAGGGGGAGCCGTGGGGTGGGAATTGTAAATTGATCTACATCAAAAGGGTGGGAGGTTAAGTTAACTATGAAAGGAAAATAATAACTAGAAAGAGGGTGGCTACTGCAGAAAAAGGAGCTTTGGGCTTCTGCACAGAAGCTCTAGGTCAGCTTGGGTGGTGGTAGTGATGTCGGTCGTGGTGAAAGAGAACTTGAGCTTTTTTGAAATTATGCTATAGAGTTTGAGTTGGGGTCCCCTTGAACATTCTTCAGGAATATGAACAAAGAATATTTCCTTTTACATTACCCTTGACTTAGCAACTCTGGCTCTTGAGCTCCAGCTCTGTGAGGAGACTGAACCCCGTGGCTCAGCGTGTCAGGCCTGCAGAGGTATCTGTACTGAGGGGGTGGGCACACATGATCAGTCTCAGGGTTGTTCCACATGCTGCAGGGCTCTAACAGAATCTGCTGTTGACAGCTCAGTTAGTGATCTCCAGGTGATGACCTGTGACTGGTGACCCAGAGGAGTAGAAACGTCTTTGAGTCAGTTGGGCAGTGTTCCAGGTTGTAGAACTCAGTCCCCACATGAGACCTGAGAGCTGGGCGCCTTCTCTGCCTCCCAAGTTCCTCATCCCTACAGGGCAGGATTGCTGTGTGGTGGAGGTGAAATTGTTCTACCATGATGCCCGCACGTTACAGGTTTGCAAGACCTGGTAAAATTTCTTCCTGTTGCTTCCCCCTTTGCCTCGCAATTTTGTGCTTTTCTGTAAAGGTCCCAGGTGACCCTGGCTGAGCAGAACACCAGTTCATTCAGTTTCCCCCAGGACGGGCCTGGAAATGTCCTCTGTTTAGAATGTGGGTTGGAGGCATGAAGTATTCCTCCTAAAAGCTGCTGTCTTCTAGATCCAAAGGAAGAAGTCCATGTCTGGGTTATCAGAAAAGACCCACAATGTGGGGAATGAAGCCCAGGGATTTCTCGGCTTTGTGGGAACCCCTGGACAGGGGCCGCTTGAGAATGAGAGGGACTCGAGGGTCTTATCTGACTCTTGACTTGAATCAGGTCACCTTTATGCTGAGTAGTTACATTAAATGATTTGAGGTCAGCACAAGGTTTCTGGGTCCTGATTCATGAAAAAAAATGTAATCTATGCAACCTGTTTTTCAACCTGTGACTTACTAAACAATATAAACCTTAAAGTTTGGGCTTCATTTTCCCAGGAAAACGGCGTTCTTTGTTTCTATGAGTCTAAAGACCACAACAAGAGAAGTGGATCATTCTGGAGCATTGCTTTTCGTTTTAAGAAACCACAGTCAGTGCTCATGAAAGGAACTAGGCTTATGTATAAGAGACATGTAATTGGTAGGAAAGGATAAGAGCAGTGTTGAGGAATGGATTACAAACATCACGTTCAGTTTCTAGATGCTGGTCTTCACTTCTCTTTGTACCCAATTTGCAGGAAGTCAAGAGTGCCTTGTGGAATACAGAGTACAGGCCAGTTTCAGATATTGTCCTGGAAATATTTGGATACTTGGAGTGTTGGATGTTGAGGAGTGCTTTCTTTTTGTTGCCCACAAGCTCAGGAGAATGAGAACAAATCCTTTCTCTGGAGCAGGCGTCCTGTCCCATCCCCTAGCTCTGAGGCCTCCAGTGGAGCCCCACATGCCCTCCCTCTTCCCGATGGTGCTTTGCAAAACAAAAACTTGCCCTTTGACCTGTCCTAAATTATCCTTGCCTTGTGTCACTTACAACAATAAACATTTCACCCAGAAAGTCTCTCTGTCCCTGCCAAGGCCAGAATAACAAAATCATTCATGTTAAGATACGGCCGAAGTGGAAGAATGAAGATACTGAAAGAATTTCCAAAACAACTTATTAATGATTGTAAGAGCCTTAAAAAGAAAAGTGGCAGGATCATGGTTACCCATGGGAAGAAAAAAGAACAGAAGTGCTTCTCTCCTCTCCTTTATTTCCTTCCCCAGAAAGAGGACTAAGGGACGGATGAGCAGAAGGCATCTCTTCTCTCCCCCGTCCCTCAATCTCATCATTTCTCAGCCCTGTGCCTACCCTGCTGGGCACATTTTCATAGACTGAAAAAAAAAAAAACCTATGCCCCTGTCAGGATGCCTTCTTTTTTTTTTTTGAGCTTTGGTGGGCTTTTATTGACATAAATTAACAAAAATCGAGATTGTACTAACCATCTTTTCTGAACTTTATAAACTCAGCAGAGACTCTGGCCCGTATCTGAATACATACAGTAAAAGTGTTCCCCATTGGGCAATGTAGAGTTGTTGTCATCTAGGTTCTCTGCCAGAGGATGCTGGGGAAAGGATGGGCCAGCCCTGTGTCTGCACACCTCTGTGTCTGTGTGGATCGTCATCCTTCTGCCCTTAGAACTCTGATTATTAGAATGTCCGACCCACTTACCTCTCTAAAGGCTGACCTGGCTTAGTTTCTGAGATTGGGGCTGCCACCTGCTGCATGAAAAAGTCATGTGGCCCGTGGCTTGGCTAGGTTTGGCGATTAAGCTCAGACACAAAAAACACCTGGTTTCTGGAAAGGTTATCATCCCAGCATGAGGCATGATTACAGCTGCACACAGCTCTTACTGACTGTAAATCTTGGGCATTTACAGCAGGTACCATGAGGTGAATGCTTGTGCTTTTCAGCCCTTCTTAACGTTGAACTGTTTCTTGCCGCCCTGAGTAATTCTCTCACAGAGGATCTGCCTTTAGTTCGGGTAGACCTGAGATCAGTTTATGAATAAGAGGTTTGTACTTCAAACCTCATTTCCCCTTAGGCACGTCACCATGTAAAACAGTTGGGCCCCATTAGGGGACATTATTTTGTTAGCTAAGTGAGATCCCTAAAGATGGGCAAAGTGACAGCCTCAGAAAAAAGAGGTGAGTCTTCAAGATGGTGTTAGACCTTTATTCTTAAAGGGAGAGGGGCCGAGGGTAGGGTGAAATGGAGGTGCAGAGGGGGAGGATGGAATCGGGTTCACCCCTGATGGGTTTGGCTGCAGGGAAGAGGGCAGGAAGTTGGTGGCACAGATTCCTTCATGTATTGACAAGACTCCTTGGTAAATCGGAGTGTAAGGGGGAAGAGCTAAAAGTGAAAGGGCTTTTAGAAAAGCCAGGAAAGAAGCAAGATGGTAGTAGGCTTGAGTCTTTTCCTACCTATTGAATATTACACATTTCCTGTTCAAATACATATTTCTCTACTCACAGCTATCCCAGTGCAGGTATACTTCCTCACCTCTATAGATTGGACCTGAGAATTAAGACATGCAGTAAAAGGTCTCGGCGCTAGACTTGCTTGGGTAGTTTAAGAGCCTTTGATGTGCATCTTTGATTAATTTGGGGGACATTTTGGCCGTTCTTTCTTTAAGTATTTTTTCTGTACCCAAGGCTCTGTTCATTTCTTTCCCCCAATCTTTTTCTCTCTCTATCCTTCATATTGGAGAGCTTCTATTCAACCATTTTCAAGTTCACCAAGCCTTTCTTTCTTCCTCTATTTCCATTCTGCTATTAAGCCCATCCAGTGAGTGTTTTATTTTAGATGTTGTGTTTTTCAGTTTTAGAATTTACGTGTGGTTCTTTTCATATACAATTTCTCTTTCTGTTCTGTGACTCCCTGCCTTTTAATTCATTGTGACCTTATTTTCCATTTTGCAACAAAGCATAGTGAAAATAGCAGCTGTCTAATCCTTGCCTGCTACTTGCAACATCTGGGTCAGCTTGGGGCTGGTCTTCATGATTATCTTTTTTTTCCCTTGAGAATGCGTCACATTTTCTCTGTGTATGTCAAGAAATTTGGATTGATCCTGTACATTGCTCTTGTTTTTGGATTGTGTTTTTTTATTTTTTTAACATCTTTATTGGAGTATAATTGCTTTACAATGTTGTGTTAGTTGCTCCTGTATAACAGAGTGAATCAGCTGTATGTATACATATATCCCCATATCCCCTCCCTCTTGCGCCTCCCACCCTCCCTCATTATCCCACCCCTCTAGGTGGTCACAAAGCACCGAGCTGATATCCCTGTGCTATGCGGCTGCTTCACACTAGCTATCTATTCGACATTTAGTAGTACATATATGTCCATGCCACTCTTTCACTTTGTCCCAGCTTACCCTTCCCCCTCCCCATGCCCTTAAGTCCATTCTCTACATCTGTGTCTTTATTCCTTTCCTGCCCCTCGGTTCATTAGAACCATGTTTTTTTTTAGATATGTATGTATGTTTTTTAGATATGTATGTATGTTAGATAGATATGTATGTTAGCATATGGTGTTTGTTTTTCTCTTTCTGACTTACTTCACTCTGTATGACTGACTCTAGGTCCATCCACCTCACTACAAATAACTCAGTTTCATTTCTTTTTATGGCTGACTAATATTCCATTGTATATTTGTGTCACCTCTTCTTTATCCATTCATCTATTAATGGACACTTAGGTTGCTTCCATGTCCTGGCTACTGTAAATAGTGCTGCGATAAACATTGTGGTATGTGTCTCTTTCTGAATTATGATTTTTTCTGGATGTATGCCCAGTAGTGGGATTGCTGGGTCATATGGTAGTTTTTTAAGGAACCTCCATACAGTTCTCCATACTGACTGTATCAATTTATATTTCCACCAACAGTGCAAGAGGGTTCCCTTTTCTCCACACCCTCTCCAGCATTTGTTGTTTGTAGAGTTCTTGATGATGGCCATTCTGACCGGTGTGAGGTGATACATCATTGTGCTTTTGGTTTGCATTTCTCTAATGATTAGTGATGTTGAGCATCCTTTCATGTGTTTGTTGGCAATCTCTATGTCTTCTTCGGAGAAATGTCTATTTAGGTCTTCTCCCATTTTTGGAATGGGTTGTTTGTTTTTTTGTTATTGAGCTGCATGAGCTGCTTGTGTATTTTGGAGATTAATCCTTTGTCAGTTGCTTCATTTGCAAACATTTCTCCCATTCTGAGGGTTGTCTTTTCATCTTGTTTATGGTTTCCTTTGCTGTGCAAAAGCTTTTAAGTTTCATTAGATCCCATTTGTTTATTTTTGCTTCTATTTCCATTTCTGTAGGAGATGGGTCAAAAAGGATCTTGCTGTGATTTATGTCACAGAGTGTTCTGCCTATGTTTTCCTCTAAGAGTTTGATAGTGTCTGGCCTTACATTTAGGTCTTTATTCCATTTTGAGTTTATTTTTGTGTATGGTGTTAGGAATTGTTCTAATTTCATTCTTTTACATGTAGCTGTCCAGTTTTCCCAGCACCACTTATTGAAGAGACTGTCTTTTCTCCATTGTATATTCCTGCCTCCTTTATCAAAGATAAGGTGACCATATGTGCATGGGTTTATCTCTGGGCTTTCTATCCTGTTCCATTGGTCTATATTTCTGTTTTTTGTGCCAGTACCATACTGTTCCGATGACTGTAACTTTGTAGTATAGTCTGAAGCCAGGGAGCCTGATTCCTCCAGCTCCGTTTCTCTTTCTCAAGATTGCTTTGGCTATTCAGGGTCTTTTGTGTTTCCATAAAAATTGTGAAATTTTTTGTTCTAGTTCTGTGAAAAATGCCATTTGTAGTTTGATAGGGATTACATTGAATCTGACAATTACTTTGAGTAGTAGAGTCAATTTCACAATGTTGATCCTTCCAATCCAAGAACATGGTATATCTCTCCATCTGTTTGTATTGTCTTTAATTTCTTTCATCAGGGTCTTATAGTTTTCTGCATACAGGTCTTTCATCTCCTTAGGTAGGTTTATTCCTAGGTATTTTATTCTTTTTGTTGCAGTGGTAAATGGGAGTGTTTCCTTAATTTCACATTAAGATTTTTCGTCATTAGTGTGTAGGAATGGAAGAGATTTCTGTGCATTAATTTTGTATCCTGCTACTTTACCAGATTCCTTGATTAGCTCTAGTAGTTTTCTGGTAGCATCTTTAGGATTCTCTAGGTATAGTATCGTGTCATCTGCAAACAGTGACAGTTTTACTTCTTCTTTTCCAATTTGAATTTCTTTTATTTCTTTTTATTCTCTGATTGCTGTGGCTAAAACTTCCAAAACTATGTTGAATAGTAGTGGTGAGAGTGGGCAAGCTTGTCTTGTTCCTGATCTCAGAGGAAATGATTTCAGTTTTTCACTACTGAGAACGATGTTAGCTGTGGGTTTGTCATATATGGCCTTTATTTTGTTGAGGTAGGTTCCCTCTATTCTTACTTTTTGGAGAGTTTTTTTAATCATAAATGGTGTTGAATTTTGTCAAAAGCTTTCTCTGCATCTATTGAGATGATCATATGGTTTTTATCCTTCAATTTGTTAATATGGTGAATCACATTGATTGTGTATATTGAAGAATCCTTGCATTCCTGGGATAAACCCCTCTTGATCATGGTGTATGATCCTTTTAATGTGCTGTTGGATTCTGTTTGCTAGTATTTTGTTGAGGATTTTTGCATCTATGTTCATCAGTGATATTGGCCTGTAGTTTTCTTTCTTTGTGACATCTTTGTCTGGTTTTAGTATCAGGGTGATGGTGGCCTTGTAGAATGAGTTTGGGAGTGTTCCTCCCTCTGTTCTATTTTGGAAGAGTTTGAGAAGGATGGGTGTTAGCTCTTCTCTAAATGTTTGATAGAATTCCCCTGTAAAGTCATTTGGTCCTGGGCTTTTGTTTGTTGGAAGATTTTTAATCACTGTCTCAATTTCAGTGCTTGTGATTGCTCTGTTTATATTTTCTGTTTCTTCCTGGTTCAGTCTTGGAAGGTTTTGCTTTTCTAAGAATTTGTCCATTTCTTCCAGGTTGTCCATTTTATTGGCATATAGTTGCTTGTAGTTATCTCTCATGATCCTTTGTATTTGTGCAGTGTCCGTTGTTACTTCTCCTTTTTCATTTCTAATTCTATTGATTTGAGTCTTCTCTCTTCTTTTCCTCATGAGTCTGGCTAATGGTTTATCAATTTTGTTTATCTTCTCAAAGAACCAGATTTTAGTTTTATTGATCTTTGCTATCGTTTCCTTCATTTCTTTTTCATCTGTTTCTGATCTAATCTTTATGATTTCTTTCCTTCTGCTAACTTTGGGTGTTTTTTTTGTGTGCTTCTTTCTCTAATTGCTTTAGGTGTAAGGTTAGTTTGTTTATTTGAGATTTTTCTTGTTTATTTGAGATTTTCTTGTTTGAGGTAGGATTGTATTGCTGTAAACTTCCCTCTTAGAACTGCTTTTGCTGCATCCCACAGGTTTTGGGTCGTTGTGTTTTCATTGTCATTTGTTTCTAGGTATGTTTTGATTTCCTCTTTGATTTCTTCAGTGATCTCTTGGTTATTTAGTAGCATATTGTTTAGCCTCCATGTGTTTGTATTTTTTACAGTTTTTTCCTGTGACTGATATCTAATCTCATAGGTTGTGGTCAGAAAAGATACTTGATATGATTTCAATATTCTTAAATTTACTGAGGTTTTATTTGTGACCCAAGATATGATCTATCCTGGAGAATGTTCCATGAGCACTTGAGAAGAAAGTGTATTCTGTTGGTTTTAGATGGAATGTCCTATAAATATCAATGAAGTCCATCTTGTCTAATGTGTCATTTAAAGCTTGTGTTTCCTTATTTATTTTCATTTTGGATGATTTGTCCATTGGTGAAAGTGGGTTGTTAAAGTCCCCTACTATGATTGTGTTACTGTCGATTTCTCCTTTTATGGCTGTTAGCATTTGCCTATGTATTGAGGTGCTCCTATGTTGAGTGCATAAATATTTACAATTGTTATATCTTCTTCTTGGGTTGATCCCTTGATCATTATGTAGTGTCCTTCTTTGTCTCTTGTAATAGTCTTCGTTTTAAAGTCTATTTTGTCTGATATGAGAACTGCTACTCCATCTTTCTTTTGATTTCCGTTTGCATGGAATATCTTTTTCCAGCCCCTCATTTTCAGTCTGTATGTGTTCCTTGGTCTGAAGTGGGTCTCTTGTAGACAGCATATATATGGGTCTTGTTTTTGTATCTATTCAGTGAGCCTGTGTGTTTTCGTTGGAGCATTTAATCCATTTACATTTAAGGTAATTATCGATATGTATGTTCCTGTTACCATTTTCTTAATTGTTTTGCGTTTGTTTTTATAGCTCTTTTCCTTCTCTGTTTTTCTTGCCTAGAGAAGTTCCTTTAGCATTTGTTGTAAAGTTGGTTTGGTGATGCTGAATTCTCTTAACTTTTGCTTGTCTGTAAAGGTTTTAATTTCTCTGTCAAATCTGAATGAGATCCTTGCTGGGTAGAGTAATCTTGGTTGTAGGTTTTTCCCTTTCATCACATTAAGTATGTCCTGCCTCTCCCTCTGGCTTGCAGAGTGTCTGCTGAACGATCAGCTGTTAACCTTATGGGGATTCCCTTGTATGTTATTTGTTGCTTTTCCCTTGCTGCTTTTGGTATTTTTTCTTTCTATTTAATTTTTGATAGTTTTTTAATATATGTCTTGGCACGTTTCTCCTTGGATTTATCCTGTATGGGATTCTCTGCGCTTACTGGACTTGATTGACTATTTCCTTTCCCATGGTAGGCAAGTTTTCAAGTATAATCTCTTCAAATGTTTTCTCAGACCCTTTCTTTTTCTCCTCTTCTTCTGGGACCCCTATAATTTGAATGTTAGTGCATTTAATGTTGTCCCAGAGGTCTCTGAGATTGTCCTCAATTCTTTTCCTTCTTTTCTCTTTATTCTGCTCTGTGGCAGTTATTTCCACTGCTTTATCTTCCAGGTCACTTATCTGTTCTTCTGCCTCAGTTATTCTGCTATTGATTCCTTCTAGAGAATTTTTAATTTCATTTATTGTGTTGTGCATAATTGTTTGTTTGCTCTTTCGTTCTTCTAGGTCCTTGTTAAACATTTCTTGTAGTTTCTCCATTTCCAAGATTTGGACAT
Organism: Orcinus orca; assembly: GCF_937001465.1. Taxonomy (NCBI): domain Eukaryota; kingdom Metazoa; phylum Chordata; class Mammalia; order Artiodactyla; family Delphinidae; genus Orcinus; species Orcinus orca. The sequence goes on from NC_064564.1 coordinate 52,895,616, forward strand.
CTTTACTCTCATTATTCTGAGTTTTTTTTCAGATACGCTGCCTATTTCCTCTTCATTTGTTTGGTCTGGTAGGTGTTTACCTTGCTCCTTCATCTGCTGCATATTTCTCTGTCTTCTCATTTTGTTTAACTTACTGTGTTTGGGGTCTCCTTTTCTCAGGCTGCAGTTCGTAATTCCTGTTGTTTTTGGTGACTGTCCCCCATGGGTGAGGTTGGTTCAGTGAATTGTGTAGGCTTCCTGGTGGGGGGCACTGGCACCTGTGTTCTGGTGAGTGGGGCTGGATCTTGTCTTTCTGGTGGGCAGGACCACATCCGGTGGTGTGTTTTGGGGTGTCTGTGAACTTAGTATGATTTTAGGCAGCCTCTGTGCTAATGGGTGGGGTTGTGTTCCTGTCTTGCTAGTTGTTTGGCATGGGGAGTCCAGCACTGGAGCTTGTTGACCGCTGGGTGGAGCTGGGTCTTAGTGTTGAGATGGAGATCTCTGGAAGAGCTCTCGCCGATTGATATTAGGTGGGGCCGTGAGGTCTCTGGTGGTCCAATGTCCTGGACTCTGCTCTCCCACGTTGGAGGCTCAGGCCTGACACCCGGCCGGAAAACAAAGACCCTGTCAGCCACATGGCTCAGAAGAAAAAGAAGAGAAAAAAGAAGAAAAAAGAAATTAAAAAAATATTTAAAAAATAAAAGTAAAAAAAATAGAAAGAAGAGAGTAACCAAACCAATAAACAAATCCACCAATGATAACAAGCACTAAAAACTAAACTAAGATAAATATAAAAATCAGAAAGAAATCAGTCGCAGACAGCAAACCCGAAGTCTACAGTTGCTCGCAAAGTCCACCGCCTCAATTTTGGGACAATTTGTTGTCTATTAAGTTATTCCACAGATGCAGCGTACATCAAGTTGATTGTGGAGCTTTAATCTGCTGCTCCTGAGGCTGCTGGGAGAAATTTCCCTTTCTCTTCTTTGTTTGCACAGCTCCTGGGATTCAGCTTTGGTTTTGGCCCCGCCTCTGCTTGTCGGTCGCCCTCAGGCATCTGTTCCCCGCCCAGACAGGAGGGAGTTAAAGCAGCAGCTGATTAGGGCTCTCTTGCTGTCTCAGGCTCGGGGGAGGGAGGGGTACAGAATGCAGGGTGAGGCTGTGGCAGCAGAGGCTGGCGTGACATTGCAGCAACCTGAGGCGCACTGTGTGTTCTCATGGGGAAGTTGTCCCTGGATCTCGGGACCCTGGCAGTGGCGTGCTGCACAGCAGCAGCAGCGTTAGCATTTCATGCCCGTCTCTGGGGTCTGAGCTGACAGCCGTGGCTCACGACCATCTCCGGAGCTCACTTAGGCAGTGCTCTGCCTTCTGTGGGCACACGGGGAAGGAATCCCCTCTCCTTGCGCACTTCAAAACAGGCAGGTCCAGACTTTTATCCAGACTCCCTCCCGGCTAGCTGTGGTGCACTAGCCCCCTTCAGACATGTCTTCATGCAGCCAACCCCAGTCCTCTCCCTGCGCTCCGACTGAAGCCCAAGCCTCAGCTCCTAGCCCCTGCCCGCCCCGGCGGGTCAGCAGACAAGCCTCTCGGGCTGGTGAGTGCCGGTCGGCCCCGATCCTCTGTGCGGGAATCTCCCCGCTTTGCCCTCCGCACCCCTGTTGCTGTGCTCTCCTCCGCGGCTCCGAAGCTTTCACCCCTCCGCCACCTGCAGTCTCCGCCCACGAAGGGCCTTCCTAGAGTGTGGAAACCTTTCCTCCTTCACAGCTCCCTCCCACTGGTGCAGGTCCCGTCCCTATTCTTTTGTCTGTTTATTCTTTTTTCTTTTGCCCTACCCAGGTACGTGGGGACTTTTTTGCCTTTTGGGAGGTCTGAGGTCCTCTGCCAGCGTTCAGTAGGTGTTCTGTAGGAGTTGTTTCACACGTAGATGTATTTTTGACGTACTTGTGGGGAGGAAGGTGATCTCCGCGTGTTAGTCCTCCGCCATCTTGAAGGTCCCCCCAGATTGTGTTTTTGTTGTTAAGTCTTGCATGGCAGTTGCTACATGTTGGCTACTCTGTTCCACAGGTCTTCTTATTCTGGGGTACCAGAGTCAAAGAGAAGCTCCTTTTGGGGACATGCTACTCTTGTGGCAGAAGGCAAACAGCAGAACCTTTTTTTTCTTTTCCTTTGTGCATCATCTAGTTTCACTTGCTCATAGGGTGCCAAATGCAGAGGCCTCTTGCCCACCCTTCAGAGTCCCTCCTGCCCTGTGCATTGTTATTGTTATGTTGTGGAGACTCTGGATTTAAAAAAAAATTTTTTTATTGGAGTATAGTTGGTTTACAATGTTGTGTTAGTTTCTGCTGTGCAGCAAAGTGAATCAGTTATACGTATACATATATCCACTCTTTTTTAGATTCTTTTACTGTAGAGGGCATTACAGAGTATTGAATAGAGTTCCCTGTGCTATAAAGTAGGTCCTTATTAGTTATCTGTTTTATATATGGTAGTGTGTATATGTCAACCCCAATCTCCCAATGTATCCCTCCCCCCATTCCCCCTTGGTAACCATAGATTGTTTTCTATGTCTGTGACTCTATTTCTGTTTTATAAATAAGTTCATTTGTACCACTTTTTTTTTAGATTCCACATTTAAGCAATATCATATGATATTTGTCTTTCTCTGTCTGACTTTCTTCACTATAACAATTTCCTAAGTCCATGTTGCTGCAGATGGCATTATTTCATTTTTATGGCTGAGTAATATTCCATTGTATATATGTGCCACATCTTCTTCATCCATTCCTCTGTTGATGGACACTTAGGTTGCTTCCATGTCCTGGCTATTGTAAATAGTGCTGCAGTGAACATTGGGGTGCATGTAGAGTCTGGATTTTTTTTACATTCCTCTGTAGAGTGTGTTTTTTAAAGCAGATAGTAAGTTGATTGGACTCAAAATGGAAACTTGGTGTTTTGGGTGCAACTCTAATCTCAGTTCAGTTCTTTATCTTTCGCGCAATTGTTTGAAGTCTGTCCCATGCAAGTGAGGTCAGCCAGAGATTTGAGCCCAGTTTATAAACAGAATTTGAGCCTTCCTGTCTCTGGTCTCTCCTTTTCAGGATTCCTTCCTCACTTTCTAGCATCTGTGGTTGTCTCAAACTTCATCCTCTGGTTCTTCAGTCAAGAAGGATGGAAGGTTTTCTATTCACATTTTAGCTGCCTTGCCTGGCACAGGCTGGAGCCTGCCTTCAGACTGGAAGCACTGAAAAAAAAAAAAAAGGAAGCTTAACACAGAGACTCACCCAGTACCATTCTCTTCTCCCACCTGTTGGTTCGGCTCCAGAATTTGCCTATCTTTGTTGCTCTTTAGTGCTCACAGGTAGTCATTTTCATATTTTGTCCAGAGTTTATATGAAGCAATGACAGATTTTATCCTCAGCTTTAGTGGGGTTTGAGGAGATGAGAGAGTAGAGGAATAGACAGGTACAGTCATCCCTCCATATCTGTGGTTTCCACATCTGTGCATTGAAAATATTTTTGAAAATTCCGGAAAGTTCCCCAAGGCTCAAGTTGAATTTTCCATACACTAGCAGCTATTTACATAACATTTACATTGCACTGGGTATTGTAAGTAATCTAGAGATGATTTAAAGTATACAACAGGTTGTGCACAGGGTATCTGCAAATACTACAGCATTTTATGTAAGGGACTTGAGTATCCAGAGATTTTGGTAGCTATGGGGGGTCCTGGAAGCAGTCCTCCACGGATACTGGATACTGAGGGATGTCCATACTGGAGGCGTATTCTTGGAATCCGTCTATCACAGAGAAGGTTAGGAGGGCTCAGTGTGTCCTTACCAGGATAAGCGGCGCGAATCAAGCCCTGTGAATCAGCCTAGGGATCTTTCTCAGTGTGCTGGAGTGGCCTGCCCAACCTGCCTGCAATGACATAATGGTTTCCTTAGAGGGTTCCTGTACCCCGGGAGTTTCAGAATTACATGTGGAAGTAGTGAAATGAAATTAATGGAAAGACAAAGAGCAAAACCCCATAGAAGAGACTGAGAGGACAAATGACAAGGAGGAGTATCGCAGAAGTCAAGGGAAAGTATTACAAAAATGAGTGAGAGGATGGATGCCATGAAGATGTGCATAATGGTAGAAACCTGGGGACCAGTGACTGGATTTGGAAATAAGGTGGTTCTTTGGAGGCCTTGGCTGAAGCAAGGAGTGAGTAGAATGAGATTTGATAGATGGCGCCTGAGTAGGGGGTGAGGAAGGCAAGCCTGTATCTGTAGACAGCCCTTTCTAGCAGAGAGAAGTGGAGGGGAGAGAACTGGAGGAGAGTGAACTCCAGTGAGGGTTGTTGTTTATTGTTTTCCTTTAAAAGTGGGAAAGACTGCAGCATGTTTAAATACTGATAGAGGGAATTCCCGCACTTTTACTACCAAGGGCCTGGGTTCATTCCCTGGTCGGGGAACTAAGATCCCACAAGCTGCATGGCGTGGCCAAAAAACAAACAAACCCCCTCCCCCCAAAACTGACAGAAAGCAGCCAGTAGGAGGAAAAGGTGAAACCACTGACGGGCTCCACAGAAGGGGTCCTTGAGAAAGAGGTTGGGGAGATTTAGGGCAGGGGTGAAGGGATTGGCTTTGGGCCAAGAGGAGGAACTCTTTTTTTTTTAAATTGGAGTATACTTGATGTACAATATTGTATAGGTTACAGGTGTACAATATAGTGATTCACAATTTTTAAAGATTATACTCCATTTATAGTCATTATAAAATATTGGCTGTATTCCCTGTATTATACAATATATGCTTGTAGCTTAAAAATTTTTTTAATTAATTTTTATTGGAGTATAGTTGTTTTACAATGTTGTGTGAGTTTCTAGTATATATCCTTGTAGCTTTTTATGCATAATATTGATAGTTTATACCTCTTAATCCCCTACCGGTATATTGCTCCTCTCTCTTTCCCTCTCCCCGCTGGTAACTGATGGTTTGTTCTCTATATCTGTGAGTCTGCTTCTTTTCTGTCGTATCCACTAGTTTGTTGTAATTTTTAGGTTCCACTTCCACATGTAGGTGATATCATACAGTATTTGTCTTTCTCTGTCTTATTTCACTTAGAATAATAGCCTCCAAATCCATCCATGTTGTTGAAAATGACAAAATTTTATTCTTTTTTATGTCTGGGTAGTATTCCATTGTGTGTGTGTGTGTATATATATATATACACACATACACACCACATCTTCTTTATCCATTCATCTGTTAATGGACACTTAAGTTGCTTCCATATCTTGGCAATTGTAAATACTGCTGCTATGAACATTGATGTGCATGTATCTTTTCGAATTCGTGTCTTTATTTCTTTCAAATATATACCCAGGAGTGGAATTGCTAGGTCATATGGTAGCTCTATTTTTAGTTTTTTGAGAAACCTACATACTGTTTTCTACAGTGGCTGCACCAATTTACATTCCCACCAACAGTGTACAAGGGTTCCCTTTTTTCCACATCCTCTCTGACATTTGTTACTTGTGTTCTTTTTGATGATAGTCATTCTGACAGGTGTGACGTGATATTTCACTGTGGTTTTGATTTGCATTTCCCTGGTCATTAGCGGTTTTGAGCATCTCTTTGTGTGCCTGTTGGCCATCTGCATGTCTTCTTTGGAAAAATGTCTATTCAGATCTTCTGCCCATTTTTTTTTTTTTTTTTACGGTATGCGGGCCTCTCACTGTTGTGGCCTCTCCCGTTGCGGAGCACAGGCTCTGGACGCGCAGGCTCAGTGGCCATGGCTCAAGGGCCCAGCCGCTCCACGGCATGTGGGATCTTCCCGGACCGGGCCACGAGCCCGTGTCCCCTGCATCGGCAGGTGGACTCTCAACCACTGCGCCACCAGGGAAGCCCCTGCCCATTTTTTAATCAGGCTTTTTGGGGTTTTTTTGATGTTATATGAGCTGTTTATATATGTTGGATATTAACCCCCCTTACTGCTCATATCATTTGCAAATATTTTCTCCCACTTCATAGGTTATCTTTTTGTTTTGTTGGTGGTTTCCTTTGCTGTGTAAAAGCTTTTAAGTTTAATTAGGTCCCATGTGTTTATTTTTGTTTTTATTTCCTTTGCTTTATGAGACAGATCCAAAAAAAAAATATTGCTACGATTTATATCAAAGAGTATTCTGCCTGTGTTTTCTTCTAAGAGTTTTATGGTTTCTGGTCTTACATTTAGGTCTTTAATCCATTTTGAGTTTATTTTTGTATATGGTATTAGAGAATGTTCTAACTTCATTCTTTTACATGTAGCTGTCCAGTTTTCCCAGCACCGGTTATTGAAGAGACTGTCTTTTCTTTATTGTATATCCTGGCCTCCTTTGTTGTAGATTAATTGATCATAAGTGCATGGGTTAATTTCCAGGCAGGAGCTCTTCTTAAAATGGATTCCATTTAATATGATGAACTCTCTGGGCATACTCACAAATTCTGAAGTTTGCATAGATAAACATTAAAAATAGATTTAAAAAAAAGTAAAGTATTGCGTATCCTCTTTATCATGATGAAAATATCCTTTTCCCTCTTCCAGGCTCATGACCCTAGTTAGCTGTTACGTTACAGTTTCTTTCCTTTTGCCAGACTCTTTTCAAATGCCTTTCTTTAATTTTGCCTAATGATGGGAAGTCAAATTGTTATGGCTTCCCAGCAAGTTCTCTTTAACCTTTACTTAACTCAGAGTTTAACTCGGGGCTTTCCATACTAGATAACTTTCATGGCTATGCACCTAAAAGAAACTTATTAACATCTTTGACCAATTGTTTTCTTGGTTCATAGTCAGAATGGGCACAGAGACTAGGAAATGTACCACAGGAAGAGAAGGGAGTGTTCTTAAACAAAAAAAAAGCTACTAAAATTGAGCAATTTCTGGGAAGGATAAAATATTTTTCTTTTACGTGAGCTTAAAGGCTGTAAGATTATGTGAGGTTGGGGACCTGCAGTTATGTTGTGGTTAATGATAGGTTTCAGTGAATGTTCTGAACATAAAAACATAATGAGAAAACACATAAATTCTGATTAAATTCACCCTTAAGCCACAGTAAATAATTTTGGGTGGAAGAGAAATGAATTAGACTTTAAACTTCTTTCCTCTCTTCAGAGGTAGATCACTACCTCCGTAAATTCAACCCATAAACGTACTTTCATTACAATAACTTAAATTTTTTGTCGGAGGAGGAGATTCAGTTAACAATTTCATTCCCTGAACATGGTCAGTAAGGATTTTGCTGCGACACATTTTGCTTTTGAAAAACCAGCTTCAGGAAAGTCCATGAATTGGTGAGTTTGGTTGTGGGCATTTATCTGTTCTTTTCTTGTAGCAGCAGGAAATGGGGGCATTAAGCACATTTTAGTTGCCAGAGAGCTTGGCAGGCCTTGTAGGAAGGTTCTTGCAGTATCTCTGAGGGGAAGTTGGTTCCCTCAGTAGAAGTAACAGCAGAAGAGAATGTTGTGCCCTGTGTGCGGGGTTCCAGGGTGCGACAGGGCCATGACAGGAGAGCGCTCCTGGCTGCTCTGGGCTTCGGGGGGCTCCACGGGGCAGCTTGGGCATTCAGCTTTGTTTCTCAGTGCCTGCCCCTGGTATCCCCTGGTATCTCCTTTGTTGGAAGCAAAGAGGGCTGAACCCTTGGGTAGCCGTCAGTGAAGACAGGTTTGTATGGAGCTGTGTGGTCTCAGGCTGCTTTCAACCCCACTCCACCCCTTTGGAGCCCTTCCCTGAGAACAGAGACTTTCTGACCAAAGCCACTTTGCAGTTAACTGGTTTTCAGCCAGGGTTTTCTGGGCATTTCCATTTCTCTCTGAAGCCTAGGGCCTGACGCTTCTGGTTCCCTGCTGCAGTTGGTTTCGCACTGAACGGACACCAGCGTGAGGTACTTGCACACTAAGGAGAGTAGGAGCATGGAGTTGATTCTTGGCTTCTTGTTTAGCCCATTCCCTCCATCAACCCCGACGTACACAGTCAGCTTCCAGTCGCCTCGGGTCACTGGGCTTCCTCTTGCTGTTTGCCAGCATGGGGCCCCCGAGAAGGCAGCCCAGGCTGCAGGTCCGGTAACTGCTGCTGAGATGTGTTTTTAAACCTACCCAGAGGGTATTACAGGGAGTTCAACTGAAGCATCTCCTATTTCCCCCTTTGAGCCCTAGAGAGACGAATTCTCCGGCTTCCTAACTCCCTCCTCCCATCCCAGCAAGCATTTTCAGGCCCCGGTTTGGGTTTATCGACAACCATGTGTATAATTCATGCAAGACAGGTTACAGTGGAGCGTGTTACCTCTGCTAGTCAAGCATGGCTCAGTAATGCTGCTCCACATTTTGGCCAGGAAGTAGGTTTTATTGGTGTTTGGGCCTGATGTCTTCCTGTCCGGAAGCCTTCCCTTTCCTTTGGTGAGGTTGTTTTAGCAAGCACCATCAGGGAAAACCTACCTTCCTCTTGTCCAGTTGGATAAATGGCTTTCAGGCAAAAACAGGCCATTGTGTAAAGCAGAAGTTCTCGGAGGATGGGGGGGAATGTTTGCTCAAGAGAGTTTGCCCTGGGCAGTGGGAGGCTGAGACTGCCGCGGTAGGCAGTGGGTGCCCAAGCTGAGCCCTGGTGCCGCAGGGTGCTTCGTGGTGGTGTTGCAGTCGCATCTTGGCCTTTTTAGAACTGTGGGATGCTTTGGGAAGAGAGCGCTTCCTAAACTCTTCAGTAAAGGGTGTCTTGCTTTTCCTATCCCATTGTTTTCATATAGCCTGAAATAATGGGGGCGCTGATGCCAGAGAGCTGAGAAGTGAAAGGTTCATTGCCTCCACTTATTGGCCTTTTCTACTGGGTTTTCTGGGAGATTGAATAGAGGCAGGAGATAAATCTCAGCAGGAGCTCTTGGGAGCACAGAGAAAGAGGTGGTGGGCCCTGAAAAACAGAAGTTAGCTCCACAGTGAACAGGTTGGGGGAGGGAGGTGGAGAGAGCAGGCACAGGGGAGACCTTCCCAGTGGCCCAGGGCGGCTGAGGTAGAATGTGCGTGGGGAGTGGGAGAGAGAGGGGGCAGCTGTGGTTGGGGAGGAGGCCGAGGCAGGTCCAGGAAGGCTTGCATACTATGCTGGAAAGTTGGGTTTTATCTGGAAGATTTTTAATCTGAGGAGTGAAAGGTGCGATTTTTGGTTTTAGAGAGTTGATTTTGACCACACTATGAGGATGGAAGTAGGAGTGGCGGGAATGATGCAGGAAGCCCGGGGGATGGGTTGTCACATGACCCACATGAGAAATGGTCAGGGTCTGAACTGAGGGGGAGAGACACACCGAGGAGCTGTGAGGCGGGCACACTTGGGGAATGACTGGACCGTGAAGGCGTCTGACTTGAGAGAGGAGTGAATGGCAGTATCTCTCTCGAAAGCGGGAAACAGGAGGAAGAGTGCTTAAGGGATAGAGGAGAGGATGACTTCTCAGCAAGCATTTGTAGAACCGGGTTGAATGGAAACCATGAGCCTTATTCCAAGGCAAGGGCCCCCAAGGTGTGTGCTTATTTTCCTTACAGGAGAGATTTTGGGCCTCACAGGGTGTTACCGGTGAAGATCCACCAGCCCGACCCGTTTGTCCCAAGCCAAGAGGATATGGATCTGCTCACGACGTATAAACAAGATTACAACCCGTACCCTGTCAGTCGAGTGGACCCCATCAAACCTCAGGACAGTAAATACCCACGCGGGGGCAAGATGGAGTGTCTGCCTACTTACAAAGGTGGGAGAGTGCCCGAGGCGCAGGTTGGGGGAAGGATGGGCTGAGCCTGAGTGCTGGCTGGGAAGTGGGTTTTATACACACACACCCCAGCGCGGAGGTTGGGCAGAGTACTTTTTTTTTTTTTTAAAACATCTTTATTGGAGTATAATTGCTTTACAATGGTGTGTTAGTTTCTGCTGTATAACAAAGTGAATCAGCTATACATATACATATGCCCCCATATCTCTTCCCTTTTGCGTCTCCCTCCCACCCTCCCTATCCCACCCCTCTAGGTGGTCGCAAAGCACCGAGCTGATCTCCCTGTGCTATGCGGCTGCTTCCCACTAGCCACCTGTTTCACATTTGGTAGTGTAAAATACTTGAGGACGTGTCCTCAAGTCCATCCTCTTCGTCTGCGTCTTTATTCCTGTCCTGACTCTAGGATCTTCAGAAACGTCTTTTTTTTTTTTTTAGATTCCATATACCTATGTTAGCATATGGTGTTTGTTTTTCTCTTTCTGACTTACTTCACTCTGTATGACAGACTCTAGGTCCATCCACCTCACTACAAATAACTCACTTTTGTTCCTTTTTATGGCCGAGTAATATTCCATTATATATATATGTGCCACATCTTCTTTATCCATTCATCTGTCGAGGGACACTTAGGTTGCTTCCATGTCCTGGCTATTGTAAATAGTGCTGGGCAGAGTACTTTTTGTGGCCAAATCTGGCCTGCAGCCTGTTTCTGTACAGCTAGAGAGCTAAGAATGCTTTTTAAATTTTTGAATGCTTAAAAAAAAATGAGAAAAAGGCTATTACTTTAGAACATGTGAATAGTAAGTGAAATTCAAAGTTCAGTATCATGGCTATGTTTTGCTGGAACACAGCCACACCCATCTGGTTTCTCTGTTATCTATGGCTACGTTTGTGCTACAGCAGCAAAGCTGAGGGGCTGAGACAGAGACCGTATGGCATGCGAGGGCTAACACATTTAATATCTGGCCGCTTACAGAAAATATCTGCCAACCCCTGCCTCAGCTTGCCGTTCCCATCCTATATGAGGGAAGCATTTCAAGTTTAAGCTTAGTTGAGTTCCACCACTGACTGATGGGTTGGTTCATTAAAAAAATTATGAAAACGTAACATACAGAAAAAATGCACAAATACATAATGATACAGACCAGTGAATTTTGAGTAAATACACGTGGAAAACAGGATGCAGATCAAGACATATAGCATTGATACTCCCTTCCAGTTACCATTTCCACCCAGGATAGAACCATTATGCTGACTTTTAACTTCATAAATTACTTTTGCCAGGTTTGAACTTCATTTTAATGGGACGATTGCATTCTTCATTAAGCACCTCCTGCATCCCAGGCATGGTATTGGGAACTGTGACCTGCCCTTGACTTTACAGTCTAGTAGGAGAGACAGGGTGTGGAGTGGCGGGTGTGGTAGCGCAGGCAGCGTGTCGCTCTCTCCGTGCAGCACGAGCCACAGGGCTGAGACCATGAGGATGGAGGCCCGCTTTGTGACCATTAGCTTTGCTGCTTACGATGCACGTGGCTGCCTTAAAAGTAGGTGCTGAACTGTTCCTGTCACATGTCTGTGGGTGTCTATGTGATCGTGATGATAACGGCTTTTACTTAGCCATGCCAAACACTTAGCCGAGGGGAGGTGGGGAGGCTTGAGGGGTTGTAGGAATCTTCCTGAAGCCCTTCCAGGAGCTCTAGATCTATTATTCTTGAAGATTCTGCATGTGGCTGAGCTTCTCTGCTTTTTCTTTGTGTGTGTGTGTGTGTGTGTGTCCTTTTACTTTCTTACCTTCAGTGTCGTCCTCTTCCACTCTTCTGTAGCCGCCTTCTGCCAAGCCACATTCTGGAGGTCGTCATACCCCTGCATGGCTCCACCTTCGTGCCCTCCACCACCGGCTCCTTCTGGCTTGCTCCCCTATTTACGCCCACCTTGACAGTCCTTGGCCTCACTGGGATCTCCAGCCCACTGATGCCTCAGCCTTCCTTCTCTCAGCATCAGCCCCGCCTGTGCCTGTCATCATACAGCCTATTCCACATTATATCACTGCAGCCCGTCTCCTACTCCCTCTCTCTTCTGTCCTGCGGTTGCTTCCTCCTAGCAGCAACCGAACCCTGTCTTCTCCATGTCTACACCTGGACATGTGCCTGAGCGTCGCTCCGACCTTGTCAGCTCATCTCCACTATCCACCGAATGGAAGCAGAGAGGGCTTTTGCAGATGACGTGACCTCTGCCTAAAACTCCTTAAGTAATTATTATGGTTCTTAGGATAAAATCCTCTGCTTCCTTGCAGATTTGGTTCCTTCTCCCTGAGCCCCTCTGCTCCGACCACAGGAACTTCTTTCAGTTCCTTTGCTCTATTTCTTTTCTGTCTCAGGGCATTTTGCACTGCTCTTCCCTCTTTAGAGAGCTGTCCTCCTGTCTCCTGTCCAGCATCATCCTTCAACGAGTGGCGGAAGGATCACGCCTTCAGAGGGAGTCCCAGACCTTCCCTCATGTCAGACCAAACACACCCTGTTAGGTGCTCTAAGAGTGTCTTGTGCTCGCTTGTTTTGTAATTCATTTTGTAATTTTGTTTAACATTGTCTCCTTGGCTAGACTGCAAGCTCCTGGAGGGCAGGGATCTTTTTCTTTGCCTGTTACCCCTCAACAAAGCAGGCACCATAGCAGATGTTTTACTAAGGGGTCAGCGCAACCAGGCATGCGGTGGGATGGCACTCAGGCCTCTGCAGGGCTCGTTTGTCTCTCTTTTCATCCAGTGTTTACAGGAGGGCCAAAAATGGACGCTGAGAACCAGGAAAAAACAAAGCTGCCGTGAGCACTTCCTTCACTGGGGGAGGGGCAGGGACTTGGTCGGGCTCATCCAACTACATCCTCTACTTTCCACATCCTCCCTGTGGGCTGCCTGGATTTACACATCTTGGAATAGTTAGAGATTCTTCAGAACAACTGCCTGCTCAGCTCAGTTTTCCTGCCCCGCCTTGCCCTACATGCAGGGAGAGGTCTAGGGGTGAGAAATGCTCCTTGCTTTCCTTAGGGGTTGGCAAGGATGGAGTAGCCTAGTGGTGTTATTTTAAGGAAAGTCCCCCCACTTCCTCCCACAAAATACTCACCCCTCAAAATCAACACACAGAAAAAAAAAAAAAAATCCTAATACTTAAGTTTTAATCTCTCCTACCTCCAGCTCTCCCACATTCCTCCCCTTCTCCAAACAGTTACATCTCAAATTGCCCTCTGCAAACCAGAGGATAGTATTCCGCTGCTAAAACTGAATCATGGCTGACTTTTCCCTACTGAGAAAGTTAAGATTGAGAAAACCTTATTTTCTTCTCTTTTATTTTTCTTAAACTTCTGGCACCTGTTAACTGCTATCTACTTACACGTATTTAATGAATGTATACCAGTGAAGTAGCAACAGGACTCTTCTGAACCAGGCAGGCTTAGACCCTTTGTTTTTTTTTTTAGTTTTGTCTGTGTTGGGTCTTCGTTGCCGTGCACGGGCTTTCTCTAGTTGCGGTGAGTGGGGGCTACTCTTCGCTGGGGTGCACGGGATTCTCATCATGGTGGTTTCTCTTGTGGCGGAGCACAGGCTCTAGGCGCGCGGGCTTCAGTAGTTGCAGCATGTGGGCTCAGTAGTTGTGGCACGCAGACTCAGTAGTCGTGGTGCATGGGCTTAGTTGCTCTGCAGCATGTGGGATCTTCCTGGCCCAGGGATTGAACTCGTGTCCCCTTCATTGGCAGGCGGATTTTTTTTTTTTTGAATTTTTGGCTGTGTTGGGTCTTTGTTGCTGCACATGGGCTTTCTCTAGTTGCAGTGAGTGTGGGCTACTCTTCGTTGCAGTGTGTGGGCTTCTCATTGTGGTGGCTTCTCTTGTCGTGGAGCACGGGCTCTAGGCGTGTGGGCTTCAGTAGTTGTGGTGCACGGGCTCCAGTAGCTGTGGCTTGCTGTCTCTAGAGCACAGGCTCAGTAGTTGTGGCACACAGGCTTAGTTGCTCTGTGGCATGTGGGATCTTCCCTGACCGGGGATCGAACCCGTGTCCCCTGCATTGGCAGGCAGATTCTTAACCACGGTACCACCAGGGAAGTCTCAACCCTTTGCTTTTATTCTGGCTACATATGTACTTGAGGGTGGATTTCGTAGTTCTCCTCTGAAATTCAGGTTTAAAAAGAAACAAATCAGTTTGTAGTCAAAGAGAACATATCTGTCATGAGAACTCACCTATAGGTGTCAGTTTGCAGTCTATGTGTCTTACTAGTTTTTTGAATAATACTTGTCATATCATATAATCCCAGTGGTTTATTTTTTCCATGACTCCTCTATGATACAGTGGCTTCCAAAACTTGGTCTTGAATGCCAAACACGTACTTACAGTTTTTAGCACAGGAGATGCAGCAACAAAGGTGTGTTTAGTGAGGGAATAAATGAACGCATGGTTCTGGATCACCGTTTACGAGGGCTCCAGGTGACACCTTTTGGCATTAGATTTGCGCAAATCCCCATCAGGTCTGTTACTCTGTGGGTGCAGGCCAAGAGCAGGAGTGAAGATGAGAGAAGACCCATGACGTTTGCTCTGCCCTGTGGTTGGTCCCGCACAACCTCACGCATCTTTGAGGGGCCACATCCTTGCCTTATCTCTTGGTTTATCACTCATTTGATGACTTGTTTCTCTTGTGGAAATTTGCTTTCATAAGTCTGTTTCGTAGCAACCTTCATAGTTTTGTGGCCATACACTGATTCTCCTTACAAAGGAGGGGAAAAAAGAAATCAAAGTCCAAGGTCATTAAATATATGTATTTCAATGGGTGCATCTATATTACGTCTATATGCTCTGCTTACTATTGGTTCCATAGGAAAAATATTCAAAGTTTTCTCTTACTACTCTTATGGCCAGCACCTCTACTGGGCTCCAGAAAACCACCAGTAATATATGCTCCGGTAGCATTTGGTTGTAATTTTGACATTTTCAAAACGCTGTGCAATTGGAAAGACTGAGAGTGTAATTAGTTGATACTCAGCTTCAGGTTTAGCTAAGTTTTTTTTTTTTTTTTTTTTTTTTTAAAGACACATTTATTGAATGGAATCTCTTTTAAAGAGGTTCTTGCCAATTACACACATGACACTCTGGCCCTGAAGGGCTTTTACTGGTGGCTTTTCAGGCATGTGAATAGTTTGTCATGTGGAATTCTGAGGTTTTCAGGGTCCTGTGGAGGTTTTTTGTAATATATGCTGGGTGGAGGAAGTTAGGAGGTTAGATAATAATGTGGTTTCAGCTGTATTGTTGGGTATCAGAAATCACATGAGGCAACTTTCAGTTTAGGAACCTGTTTTCGTAACACTTCATCCATCCCAGAAGAGGGCCGGAAAACCCTGTCCTACCCACCCCCATGCACCTTGAGGCAGTGTGTAGGCATCTACAGGTAGATGCCCCCATTTCAGTGAGGCTTAAAGTCTGAGGGGGAAACATGTGGTTTATATTCAGCGAGATGGTTCCCTCTAAGGCCTCCTAATGCTTTCAAGATGCTGATAGAGCCATTAATGGCTCTTGGAGAAAGATTAGATTTTCAATTAAAATGAAGCCAATTTAAAATAAATAGTTGGTAGTATTATTAGCCTAAAATAAGCTTAAGAGTGTGCCTGGGGGGTGGGGTATGTCAGGCCTTACAGAGTGGTAGAGTGAGGAGCCTGACAAATTCTCTTCCCAAAAAAGGAACAAAATAGTAAAAAAACAATCATTTTAGGACTCTGGAAATCAACCAAAGGCATACAACAAATTGCGAACCATTTATTCAGGAAAAACTACTAAACTTTGTTATGAACAGTGGGGGTGTGTGGTGTTTTATCCTGGGGCTGCTTCCATCACCCCTCCCCCAAGTTCCATCTGTGTGGTAGGTTCTGCCTGGGTAGGCTGGGCTGTGAAAACCAGCAGCTCTGCTGCCAGTGGGGGCTGATTGGAGTAAAGTACATACGCAGGCATTCCCGTAAAAAAATTGTGATATTAATGGCAAAATAACCAGGGAAGACAACTTGTGCAGTTAGTCTGAGGTTGCAGTACTACTTGAAGCAAGCAGCAGTCCAGTAGAAGAGTCAGAAATTTCCCAAAGAGATGCAGAGAATGAGACAGACACAGAGTAGGCCTTGATAAGCTCCTACATATTCCTGGTGGTCTGGAAGACTGTGCATATGGGCAAGGCAGTGTGCAGGCTCAAGAGATCAGAGAAAGGGTCTAGTTATTTACTCATCATTCCTGGCTGAATATGATGCCTAGTGCATGTGCAGAGGAGACAAGAGACAGCCCAGCAGAAAATAAAAGCCGGGGAAGACTTGTTAGTTGCCTGATCTTTGACTCTATTCCCCAACCCACACACGGATCCATTAGCAAATGGCGAAAGCCTTAGCGGCTTAAGGTGATGAAGTATAACTTCTGGTGAATCATAGGCTGATTGCTAAACTATGCTGATAGAGGGTGGCTCTTAGGAACCTAGGCTTAAAAATAAAATCAATTAAAAAGAAAACACTCAGCAAAAACATCAGTGGCCGCACATTGCAGGGGAGATAAGTCTCTATAGAATTACTGCAGGCAGGTCACTAAACAAACAGCAAAAACTATTCCCGGTGGAAGATCAGAATCCAGGGTTGCTGAGGCATATTGTCCAAAGTGTTGAGTTTTTAACAAACAGTGATGAGGCATAAAAAGAAACAGGGAAGTGTGATCCAGGAAAAAAGCAGTTAATAGAAACTACCTCTGAAGAGGCCCAGATGTTAGACCTAGCAGACAAATATTTCAAAGTAGCTATTATAAATATGTTCGAAGAACAACAGGAAACCCTGTTTAAAGAAATAAAGGGAAATATAAAAACAGTTTCCAGTCAAATAGAGAATACTATAAAGGGAGATCCTAAAAATAATTGAATGAAAATTCTGCAATGGGAAGGACAGTAATCAAAATAAAAAAATTCATTAGAGGTGCTTAATAGCAGATTTGAGCTGACAGAAGAAAGAATCCATGAAAATGGAGATCTCAGTAGAGATTATCCAATCTGAAGAATGAGAAAAAATTGAGAAAAATGAACTCAGAGACTTGTGAGATACCATTAAGTGTACCAACAGACAGATAATGGGAGGCCCAGAAGAAGAAGGGGCAGAAAAGTATTTAATTGTCAAAACTGTTAAGTTTGATGAAAAATATTAATCTGCACATCCAAGAAGCACAATCCAAAGAGAAGAAATGCAAAGAGATCCACCCCTATGCACATAACAGTCAAACTGTTGAAAGCCAAAGATTTGGAAAAGAGCAAAAGAGAAACAACTCATCACGTACGGGGAAATGACAACAATAACTAACTAACCTCTCATCAGAAACAGTGGTGTGACCTACTCACAGTACTGAAAGGAAAAAAAATCCTGTCAACCAAGAATTCTATAACTATTAAAGATTATGCTTCAAAAATGATGGGAAAGGAGGTGAGAAAGTGGCATGGACATATAGACACCACCAAATGTAAAATAACTAGCTAGTGGGAAGCAGCTGCATAGCACAGGGAGATCAGCTCAGTGCTTTGTGACCACCTAGAGGGGTGGGATAGGGAGGGTGGGAGGGAGATGCAAGAGGGAAGAGATATGGGGACATATGTATATGTATAGCTGATTCACTTTGTTATACAGCAGACACTAACACACCATTGTAAAGCAATTATAATCCAATAAAGATGTTAAAAAAAATGATGGGAAAATATATTCCCAGATAAACAGAGACTGAGTTTATTTGTAGCTCACTGACTTGCCTTACAAGAAATAATAAAGGAAGTCCTTCAGGCTAAAAGAAAATAATACTGAATGTTAACACAAATCCATGCAAAGAATAAAGAGCACTGATAAAACTGCTTATATAGGTAAATATATACTTTTCTCTAAATTAAAAGACAATTACAGAACCAATAATTATAAAACTGTGGGGTTTATTCCAGGAATGCAAGATTGGTTTAACATCAGTAAATCAATTAATGTAATATACTATATTAATAAGGTAAAAGATCGAAAGCCACAGATAAAGCATTTGACAAGATCTGATACCCATAAAAGCTCTCAAGAAACTAGGAATAGAAGGAAACTTCCTCAGCCTGATAAAGTGCTTCCACAAAAACCCCTATAGCTAACATCATACTTAATGTGGAAAGACTGAATGCTTTCCCCTTAAGATTGGGAACATGGCTAGGATAGCAGTTCTCACCTCTTTTATTCAACATTGTAGTTGAGGTTCTAGCCAGTGCAGTAATGCAAGAAAAACAAATAAATAAATGCATCTAGATTAGAAAGGAAGAAGTAAATCTGTCTTTATTCTCAGATAAGATAATCCTAAAGAATCCACAAAAAAAAACCTACTAGAATGAATTCATCAGTGTGTCAGTGTTGAAGAGCAATATATAAAAATTAGCATTGAAAAATATATATTAGCATTGAAAATCTGAAAACAAAATTAAGGACAGTTTTCATTATAGCCTCAAAATGAATAAAATACTTGTAATAAGTTAAAAAAAACAAATTTAAGGCTTGTACACTGAAAAGTACAAAATAGTGCCGAGAGAAATAATATGGAAACAGGTAGCAATAGTCCATGTTCATAGACTGGAAGATTCAATACAGTTAAGATACCGTTCCACCCAAATTTATTTATAGATTTAATGCTATTCCTATCAAAATTCCAGCAGGCTTGTTGTTGCAGAAATTGGCAAAGTGATCCTAAATTTTATATGTAAAAATCAAACCAAAAGAGCTGAAAATTTATCTTTTTGACAAATGATGCTGACATATTAGATATCCACATGCAGAAAAGTGAGCATAGACCTTACTTCACGCCATACTAAAAAATTAACTCGAAAAGTGTTAGAGACCTAAATGTAAAAGGTAAAATTTTAAATCTTTTAGGCTAAGACATAGGGAAAAAACTGAACTTGATGAAAATTCAAAACCTGTGTGCTTCAAGAGATACCAGCAAGAAAATGAAATGATAAGTGACAGACCGGGAAAAAATATTTACAAATCACATATCTGCTATTGGACTTGTATCTAGAATATGCCAATAACTCTTATAACTCAAAAATAAGACAAACAACTGTTTTAAAAAATGGGCAAAGGATTTGAGTAGATATTTTACCAAAAAAGACACATGAATGGCTAATAAGCACATATAGAGATACTCAACATTTTTAGTCATCAGGGAAATGTAAATTAAAATACGATGAGATACCACTAAACACCCACTACAGAATGTCTATAATTAAAAAAACAAACCATAATAACAAGTGTTGAAGATGTGGAGAAATGAGAACCTTCATACATTGCTGGTAGGAAAGTAAACTGGCACACCCACTTTGGAAGAGTTTGCAGTATCCTGAAAAGTTAAACATAGATTTAACATATAACCTATCAATTCTGCTTCTTGGTATCTATGTAAGAGAAATGAAAAGATATATCCACACAAATACTTGTCTGTCAATGTTCATAGCAGAAATTTTCATAATAGCCAAAAGGTGAAAACAACTCAAATGCCCATCAGCTGATGAATGGATAAACAAAATTTGGTATATCCATATACTCTAGTACTATTCAACAATAAAAAGGAGTGAACTGATATATGCTATGACAGGGATAAACCTCCATTACATGCTTAGTGAATGAAGCCAATGCAAAACACTACCTACTGTGCAATTCTCTTTATAGGAAATGTCCAGAAAAAGGCACATTTATAGAGACCAACAACTGATAAATGGTTGCCCAGGGATGGGAATGAAGATTGCAGATGGGCTTGATTGATATTTTTTGGGTTGATGGAAATGTTTTACAAATAGATTTTTTTTTTTAACATCTTTATTGGGGTATAATTGCTTTACAATGGTGTGTTAGTTTCTGCTTTATAACAAAGTGAATCAGTCATACATAAACATATGTTCCCATATGTCTTCCCTCTTGCGTCTCCCTCCCTCCCACCTACAAATAGATTTTTTAAATTTATTTTTTTATTGAAGTATAGTTGATTTACAATGTTGTGTTAATTTCTGCTGTACAGCAAGGTGACTCAGTATAACTAGATTTTGATTATAGATAGTTGCACAACTCTGTAGAAGTTATTGAATTGTGTATGAAGGATGGTACATTTTATTTTATGTTACACAAATCATACCTCAAGAAAGCTGTTTAAAGAAAGTGTGCCTGTGGACTCCACTGGTGTTGGCTATATACCTCAAAGACTCCTGGGAAGCTGCTTTCGTTTTCTTTGTAAAGTTGTAGGCAAGAGAATTCCCTGTGGATTCCGAGTTGGCTAGCCAACACAGTGCCCTTATTCCCTTGGAGCGCCATATTTGATTTGCGTAGATTATAGGGACTTAATGGCTGTCACGCCACGGATGACCAGGGAGGCCTGGTAGGTCTGGCTGGTGGCCCAACAGTGGTGGGTTGTGAATCCCCTGTCTCACTGCCCTGCCTGCACCTTCACAGCCACTCTTTGCTGATTCACAGAGGCCACCTTCCCCTTAGAGGAGTGGAACTGTTCTTGGATCAGGGTAAACCAGCGGTTGGACTTCTCTGTTGGAATCGCTTCCCTGTATCCTCCCACGGCTGTGGACCCTCTAAAATCCCTGCATGCAGCCTCGTGGGTATGATGAGACTCCTCTAAATTTGTCTCATCCGCACAGCAGCCCTCAGATACCACAAAGTTGGAACACCAAGCCCTTGGTTGAGGTGGTAGCAGGGATCTACTCTGTTCTTTGTCTCAGGGAACATCTCACTGGAGATTGGCTTGTGGCTTTGGGGCTTCTTGGAATACAGGCAGGTTGAGTGACTGGATTTATGAGTGATGACCACTTCTGCTTTATTTTCAGCTGATTATTTACCCTGGAACCAACCAAGACGAGAACTGCTTCGTGTGCCACACAGCTACCGGCCAGCGTCAACCAAGTTTGATAGCCGAACCACACACCAGGATGACTACTCCATGAAGGGCCTGGTGAACACCAAGAGCTGTAAGCCTCCGGCCGCACTCAGGCTCTGTAACATCCCCCTGGAGGATCTGACAGACTACAAGATGAGCTACGTGGCCCACCCCATGGAGAAACGCTATGTGTATGAGCCGGAGAAGTTCAAGCCCTGTGAAATCCCCTTTGAAAGCCTTACCACTCACAACGAGTCATACCGGGGCCTGATGGGGGAGCCAGCCAAGAGCTTGAAACCTCCAGCCAGGCCTAGTGTGCTAGACACGCCGTTCTCTAACACCAGCGAATTTCGAGATAAGTACCAAGCTTGGCCAACGCCCCGGATGTTCTCCAAAGCTCCCGCCACCTATGTCGCTCCTGAAGAAAAGATGGACCTTCTGACAACAGTGCAGGCCCACTACACGTACCCTAAGGGTGCCCCAGCTCAGTCCTGCCGACCGGTGCTCTCGGTCAAGAAGGGTGGCCGCTTTGAAAGTTCCACCACGACCAAAGAGGACTTTAAGCAGTGGGTCGGCGTGCAGACCAAGCCAATCAAGCCCGTCTCGCAGCTGAAACGTCCCACCGAGCCCTTGGACCACCTGACCACCACACGAGCCCACTATGTGCCCTGCCCTCCCGTCACTACCAAAAGCTGTAAGCCCGCCTGGTCTGGCCTCCGACGGAATATCCCTGTGGAGGGCCAGACCACATATACCATCAGCTTTACTCCTAAGAAAATGAGCAGGTGCCTGGCTTCATACCCTGAGCCTCCCGGCTACATCTTTGAGAAAACAGATGCTTTGGGGCACAGAATATACAGGCCAGTTTCCCAGACAGGCTCTCGGCCGAGCAGCCGTCTTTCTGTAGGTGATTCAGAAAATCCTAACCAGCAGGAGTTGACAGTGTCAGCTTGATTTTGAAAGATTGTAATTTAGAAATTGCAGACTACTTTTAAAAGCAGATGATTGAGTTATTCGTTGGACAAAAAAAAAAAAAAAAAAAAGAATTCCCCAAAACGAAAAAAAAGAAATCTTCACCATCGTTTCCAGCACACTTGAATAAAATGAGAATCACTTGACTCAAGGAAAATGACATTTAATCACTGGGTAATTAGTCCCCTTAACCCTCCTTCTGCTGTCTCCCCCTCTTGGGTCCTTTACCTTGTGCTCATGGAATCAAAGCTGGCCTCTGAGGGTTTTTTTTTCCCATCCAGATGTATTTTATTAATTTAATCATTGTATTAATCGACATTATGATTAACCCTTGCCGAGTATGAAGTGCCAAAGAATATAAACTTTACTTTGGGGGGATCGAATCTGCAGGTCCACGTGTTCACCCCACATGCTGTCTACACAGAGAGCAGGCTGTGTTCTTTGCGAGCTTCGGGGAGATTTCAGCCTAACTCTCCTTGCCTCCGCGTCCCGGTGGGAGTGCCTTGGGCCTGATCTGGAGTCTTGTTTTGGGTTCTCTCTGCCCAGGGCTGTTGCACAGGGCATCTTTCTACCTCTTTACATCATGGCATATGAGCACAAGCAGTGTTGTCTCAATGGGTGTGGGTCTGGTCATGGGAGTTGGAGGGGTAGGAAGAGGTTCTATGGCAGTCCCAGGAAAGCATGGACCTGCCAGACCTCTCTCACTCCCAAACCAGCGCAGGCTCTGAGTCCAGGGAGAGGAGGGGGAAAAAGGGACCCTTGGCAACCAGGCAGTCGGCAGCTGGCCCTTGAGCTGTGAGCTCTTCGAAATGCTCAGAACCTGGAAAAAATGGCCTCAGCTTGGGCTGGTTCCTGGACCTGCTTGTCCTAAAATGACAGCTGTGATCAGACCTCTCACAAGGCTTGACACAGCGGTGAGCTGGATCCTATCCTGGAGAAAGGGCTGGAGGTTCCTCTTTGGGGCCTAAGGTTTGATCCTAAGGCTAAGTAGTTTGGAGATTTTTTTTTTAATTCAGAAGAGTCAAGGAGGGACTTTGTTCAGGAGGGCCCAGGCCAGGATCAAAGATGGATTCAGGGTCTGGGTGAGCCTCATACAGAGGGATGCAGATTGACACCTCGGATACCCACCTCTCTTTTGAGTCTGTGGAACCCTAAAATATACTCCACGGTCTCAGGGAACTGGGGAACAGTGTGGAGGGGAGAGGGGAAATTTCAGCTCAGTGCCTGTTCACAGGCAAGAAACCTGTGTCTCTTATCCAAGTCTGTCTTTCCATGGCTCTCACCTGCCTGGCCCAGACATTCAGGTCCCCACCCTTTTCTTCTCACGAGGTTTGCTTCACTGGGTTGGGATCTATATTATTTAATCCTCTTGGTTATATCAGGTCTGGATGCCTGCCCTTACGTGGTAAAGAAGCTCAGAGAGATTGTGCAGCTTGCGGAAAGCCACAGAGCTTGGAGCACCAAGGCCAGGATTGGAACCCAGGTCTTCTGTTTCAAGATCCAGGGCTGTTCACCCAACACCAGGCACCCCCCATCTGCAGTGGCTCAGATTGCATGGCTCCACAAACCACATCAAACCACACTGTCTCTGTCTGAACTCCTTTCTGGAGTCCATTAAGCTAGAGGAGACCACTTAGGAGGGTAGGTTTTATTATTTTTGTTTCATTTTCACAAATCAAATATTGGCACTTGATTTGAAAAACCAAATGGTGCTAAAATGCTTATAAAAATGTAGCAATCTCTTAAGTAGCTGCCCCTTGGCCTCTACTGTGACTTCCCCAGAGAACAATTTGTAAATTATTGGATCTGTTTCTGCTAATATTTTCCTTCAAATTCCTAAATAATATACTGCTGTCTGTTGATTCATCAATTTTATTTTTTAATGAAAAAAAAGTTTAAAAAATATTTTCTCACTATTTTTATTTATTTTTTTTGGCTGCATTGGGTCTTCACTGCTGCACATGGGCTTTCTCTAGTTGCGGTGAGTGGGCTTCTCATTGGGTGCCATCTCTTTTTGCAGAGCACGGGGTCTAGGGCGCAGGCTTCAGTAGTTGTGGCTCATGGGCTCAGTAGTTGTGGCTCACGGGCTCTAGAGCGCAGGCTCAGTAGTTGTGGTGCATGGGCTTAGTTGCTCCGCGGCATGTGGGATCTTCCCAGACCAGGGATCGAACCCTTGTCTCCTGCATTGGCAGGCGGATTCTTAACCCCTGCACCATGAGGGAAGTCCCTGACTTATCAATTTTAGACATTGTCTGTTTTGGTGGATTAGGAATATTAATTCTTTTACGTCCCTTCCTTCTCTCCCCCGTCTTCTTAGTATAGTTATATGATAGTGTGTGGTTATATCAAAACTAATAAGCTTTTCTAATGTGTCTGATGAGTAGGAAGGGAAGAAGCTGAAGAAGGATGTGCAGACCTGGCTGATTCAGGAGCACTGAGTCCCCTTGGGGTGAGAAATTTCCTCTGAGCCCTTCCTTTGGTACTTTTGGGGTCACCTCCATGGTGATCCCAGGCTAGATGAGCCACCCAGGGCATCCCTGCCTTACCTGTCTCTTTAGGACTTAAGGAGTTGGCTCTCCCTCTGATACCTGTCTTCCTTCTTATGAAAGTGGTTAATACAAGTACAAAAAATTCATAAAACACATAAAGAAGGACACAAGTGGCTATCTTGGGTACTAGTGGAACACCATGACTAAGAGTGTGCAAGGAGAGTCCAGCAGACCTGGGCTTGCATCTTGGCCCTTGTCACCCACTAGCTATGGGACCTTGGTCAAATTCTTTAAAATGTGGATAATAGCAATACTGGTCTCATGGTTTTGTTGTTTGGATTGAATGATTGAGTATGTTTCAGTCACTCAGGCCTGGCTCACCTTTAATTTATTAAACATAGGTGAGGATGAGGACGGTGGTGGTGAAGACAGTGGTGGTGATGGCTGAATTCCACCTGGCTGAATTTACCGGTGATTTTATTGGTCAGTGTTCACAAGTGTGCAGGTAAGGATAACTGCTCATGTTTTAAATTTTGTATATTTTATAAAGTTAAAGTACCTCCTTTTTTTTCATATAGTTAAGTTTACTTTTTAGTTGTTCCGAGGCAGGGTTGCTAACTGTGCTCCCTGGAAATGTCGTTTTAGAAGTTACTTGGGCCACGAGAAGGGAAAGAGAAGGTGAGCTGCGCAGATGGGGCCTTGATTCCCCTCCCTGCTTTGCCATGGTAGCTTCTTGTAATCAGTTCTGTGTATTGGACTCCCATATAAGAGTTTGTGGGAGAAAGATTCTTTAGCAGCTGTGAAAACACACGCACATGCGTGCACACGCTGCTCTAATACCCCATAGCATCCTATTCAACACACTCCAATGATGGAAGACTTCAAACACGTTGCCTTCTTTTGAAATACACATTTATAATTTGTTTCATGTATTTTTCATTTGTGGGAATGATGTGGGAGCTTAATCACCTATGAAAGCACAGGGTTTTCAAGGCTTTCAGCAGGTTATAAAAGAAAAATTATTAGAGACCAGAAATCAAACACGAAGAAAAGTTACGGCCAAGCAGGGAACCTGCTCCAGTGCAGAATCCAATATGCTCTGAGGATGAGGCGCTGGAGAAGAAAACAGGTGGAGCTTTTAAAGCCCAAAGATGGCAAACTCTATCCTGCTTAAGGAAGGCGGGGCCTCAGGGTGAGGCTGATTGGCTGGAGATAGTGGGACTAGTTGGTGTGGAGACCCTGGGTGGGGTGGATGTGGTCTGCTGGTGTAGCATATGGTGCCCGGGGGCATCTGCTGGGATGTCCCACTCCTGACGATGGTGTCTTCCTGCCCGTGCTTTGTACGGGGCAGCCCTGTGTCAGCAGGCTAGGTGGCCAGGGAGCCCCTTATCCCCTGGTTCACCTTCCAGTGGGGCCACCTGTGTGGATAAAGACCCTGGCACATCACTTGTATTTTTTGAAGATCAGGAACCGTCTTTCGACTTGGCTTCCCAATTATGACATAAATACAGCACCAAGAATAGCTTGAAGGATCTCCGTTTTCCTGCTTGTTGCATTTTCACAGGGGTCAAAGTCTTTGAAGATGGGCCCCCCTGTTTTGGCTTGGCTTTGAGATCTTATGCCAGGCAGTGTCTAGAGGCTGGGGAAGGTGGGGCCCATTGTCAGTGATTCTTTCGGCAGTCCCCATTTTCAGCACTGTTTGTCTCTCTGCTTTCTGTGGTACCTGCTGTTTCAAATCCTGAGCCCCTGCTGGGTTCTGCCTGGCAGACCTGCCCCCTATCAGCCCCAGCACGCCTGCGGCATTTTTATTCTGGGCTTTGCTCTGCGCTCGTTCTGCCATCTACCTCCCATCTTCTTCCATTTTCTTGAAAACCCTTGTTCACTGATGACCCTCCTCCCGCCTTCTTGCCTGTGGTATTTCATAATTTCATTATTGCTTTATTAGAGTTGAATGGTGTATGTGACGTAGCGGGAAGGCACTTGCCTGGGCAGAGGGCCTGTTGAAGGTGGTGCCGCACTAATGGACTTCTGTGGGGTCTTCTCCACTGGAAAGCACACGTGGAGGGTGACTTTTAGCGCTTATGGGACCGAAAGGCAAACCTGGGCAGTTGGTGTAGAATAAGTGCCGGGCCAACCAGTGTATGCAGTGATGGGAGCCCTGGATCTTGGGCCACTACCCTCTGAGCCCCAGGCCACTCCCCAACGCTGTGCAGACGGCATCAGACAGTGCTCTCCCACTCCGTCCTCGGCCCCAGTCACCCTCCTTCCTACCCATTTCAGACATCACCAGCAATTTCATGGCGGAGGGTCTGGGGGCTCAGGGAAAGCCCTCCACTAAGTGGAAATCACAGCCCAGTTCTGACACCGGGAGCAGCTGTCCCGGCCAGGGCCTTGCTGGGGGTGGCAGGGGAGCAAGCACTCCCTGCTGTGTGTCCAGACGCCTTTTCGTCATAGTCACACGGCCCTGAAAGTGTTTGCAGTAATGTACACGCTTAGAGTAGCTGTGCTCCCCACCCCGCTCCACGCTTCTGCCTCAAATGCAGGAGTGAAGCAAAGTGCCCCAAGGCCATGGGATCGGCACAGCAGAACCTTCCCAGAGGGGCGCACCTTTTTGGGATCTGGTCATTTAGGCCATGAAGATGGGCTGAGCAGTCCGTTTCCTCCAAAAGTGCTCTTCAGCTGTGCAGTTGTCAAGAGGAAGTGGGCAGGGCGGGTGAGGGGTGTGTACAGGTCCTAACTGCGGCTTAAATGGCCCCCTGGCTCCTCAGGCCTGCCCAGCCATCACCCGGGCCCGCATCTGGTCCTCAGGCCTTGAAGTGAAGCGGAGGACAGAGGCCCTTCTGAGCATAAACACCAGGGGTGGGGACAGACAGGGGTGTTTACTTTGGCCAGGCAGGCTCAGAGTTTCCACATGGCTGGCTGAGCAGGTGCTTGGTTCCTCCCCACGTTGGGGGTGCCCTGGGGGAGCCTTTCAGAACACGTGCTCTGGATTCTGGAAGAGGCATCAGGGCAATGCTAAGCTGGGCTCCTCTTTAAGCCGTACCTCTGGGTCACAGGGTTGGATGCCGACGTGAGACGTACTGATGGGTTTTCCTCGTCAACTGAAGTGTGGCAGCAAACCCAGCTTGATGCTAACTGAAAGGATTCAGGAACTTTCCATTCCTGTGGTTGAATCTAAAACACTGATTTTCTTGGGCTTTTAATGCCCAAGACCAGCCAGCCCGCCTGCACACCTCATCTCATCGGGACCAAGGCTGTTCTTTCAACGACAAGGGGGAAGCTTGGTTTCTTCCCTGATGTCCCCAATACCCCATCCATTTCATGTTATAGGACAGGGGAGCCCACAAATACTCCTTAAAACAGGCAAGCAGCTACTTGAGAGTTATAGACAGACAGAATACCTGAAAAATGACTGAAATTTGACATCTATGCCAGTGAATGACTTATAAACTAAGAAATGGAATTTTTTTGGACTATAGGCTCTCCTGGGCATAAAAAAAAACCAACAAACCTTTTTCATTTTGGAGTTTCTAAGCAGGGCGCGATGCTTACTGTTGACTTGGAGGGGCTCTTTTCTTGGCTAAGCATGGTAACATCTCTTACATTTGGAGGTCAGTTATTTGGAAACTTCAGCTGTCCCAAACTGAGGCAAGAACCTGGAAATAAGCAGCTTTTAAGCTGCCAGTCATTGACATGCAGTTCATGTATGGAAACTCAGGTGCTTTACGCAGCGCTCACTCTCAGCATGTGGGCCCGTCATCCACACTTTTTTTTTTTTTTAAACACACAAAGTTCCCAAAGAGCTTCTCTTACCTGGTTTACTAGCCCAGAGAAGAGTCAGAGACTCTGCTGATAGAAGTAGACACATTTAGAACAGAAAGCAGTGACAGCTAATAGCTTGGCAATGGGACTAGAGGCCAAAATAAAATAAAATAAAATAAACCCAATTAAAAAGGGCAGAACTCAAAAGTATGGCAGCTCATGAATTATCCCAGTATAACACACACACACACGTATGTGCATACATACTAAGTTTAAAAAATATACCATAGTTTGTGCTTATGACCCCAATTTAGTAAAAAGAATAAAAAATCGTACACATTTTTAAAGTCTGGACAAATGCATCAGTAGTGTTGGATAAATGAATTCCCGTTTATCTCATTTATCCAGAATAATAAGGGAATGGGGATTTGGAGTATTTTAACTTGAGGTCAACCTACAGGTCATATGTATCAGCCCAAGGTCTTTTCCTTGGAATACCAGTCCTGTGATATGGTTCTCAAAAACGTTCATTGGACATCTAAGTTTGGGAAAGGCTGCATGTTAGAGCCTCCTGTTGGAGATGCATGATGTGTGTTAATCGTTTGAAAGGTCTGTGAAACACTATAGTAAAGGCACCTTGTTTAACTTTGTATAACCCAGGCTGTGACTCAGCATTCTTTTATTTATTTATTTCTTTTCCTTTTTCTTTTATTTATTTTTGGCTGCATTCGGTCTTCGCTGCTGCATGTGGGCTTTCTCTAGTTGCGGCGAGCGGGGGCCACCCTTCGTTGGCGGTGTGCGGTGGCTTCTCTTGCTGCGGAGCACGGGCCCTAGGCATGAGGGCTCAGTCTTTGTGTCTTGCTGGCTCCAGAGCACAGGCTCAGTAGTTGTGGCGCACGGGCCCAGTTGCTCCGCGGCATGTGGGATCCTCCCGGACCAGGGCTTGAACTCATGTCTCCTGCACTGGCAGGCAGATTCCCAACCGCTGCGCCACCAGAGAAGTCCCGACTCAGCATTCTTGTAAGTGCTCAAATTACACGTGCTCAAATGAAAAAGGGGATTTGTTGGTTCAGGCAGTTGAACAGTCTAGGGCTTTATCTGTGGGCTTTAGGCACAGCTGGATCCAGGGGCCTGAATGCTGTGATGGGGGCTTGGTCTTCGTCTTTTGGCTTTCTTTTCTTCTGCATTGCCCTCTTAGGCAGGCTCTTTCCATGTGGTAGTTTCCAGCAATTCTAACCTTACAGTATCCTTTTAGCTAAAGGGCTTCTTTCCGGTGGTTGCAGTAAAAATCCCTAAACTGAGTCTGTCTTGCCTGGCTGTGTCTCATGCTGGTCCCTGAACCGATGGCCATGGCCAGGGAGATGGAAAATACTCACTGTCCAGGCCAGAGTCAGGGTCCACCCCTGCACTGAGCAGTGTGTGTGTGTGTGTGGGGGGGGGGGGCGGTCAATCCCATGTGAGCTACACAAACTGTAGGAGGGCTGGGAGTGAGGGGGATGCCCCAAAGAAAACTGGGTTATGGTTTCCAGGGAAGGGAGGGATAAATGCCGAGCAGGCAGAAACAATCATTTCCAACTCCAACAACAGAGTCCTTTTATTGTGCAAAACCTATTGGAACACACATGGAGAAATACTGCCAAGAGCTCATCATAGATTTTTTGTTTTTAAACATCTTTATTGGAGTATAATTGCTTTACAATGGTGTGTTAGTTTCTGCTTTATAACAAAGTGAATCAGCTATACATATATCCCCATATCTCCTTCCTCTTGCGTCTCCCTCTCATCATACATTTTTCTCAAAGAAGTTTAGAATGCAGTAAAACACATACGCATGCAAACACGTGGTCGGACCTTTCTTCGATGATGCAGAAACACAGTGGATCCTGCCGTGCCTCAGGGTCCCGCTCACCGTCCGTTGAGATCGTGTGGCTTCTTGGTAAATGGGAAGTTAGGGCACAGCCGGAGCGCAGGGCACAGGGAGCCTGAGAAAGTTCACGCACGGGACGGTGGACACAAGTGCGTATCTCCCGTGCCGTACTCTGTCGAGTTCCCACAGCACCAGCACGTACCACCTCACTTTATACACACACAAACCTTGTGTATGTAAAACAAACCTTGTGAACAGTGAAGATGTTTTTGAATGATGCCGTGGATTTGGAGGAAGGGGAGCGCTGCTAGAGAGAGGCAGGAGGCTCTTGAAGTTGAGAGAAAAAAATGGAATTTGGAAAGCTTTTCAAAGGCTCTGTGGTTTGCAGGTGTGTGGCTTCAGAAATAATAAGGTTGAAAGAACTTTGGGAATGGTAATTGTATGTGTGAGTGATTCGCCACTGTACCTAGTACTGAGTTAGCATTCAGACCTAGTCACTAATTGCTTCTGGACACACACACACACACACACACACACACACACACACACACACACACATAGATACAAAAATGTTGATTAAGTTGCAATAGGGCTTCTTTCCATGATACTTACTTACAACTGTAATGTATAATGAGGAATGATTACATTTAGAGATGAAGGTTATTTGCAGAGATTTTTACATTTTAAGCTTTTGGTCTAAAATAGTTAATCACTTTAGAAAAAGATCCCTTGGGATTTTCCAAGGAAAAAGTTATTTTCATCTTGTGATTTGGTAACATACAGTCACATCTGCTGTGTATGTTTTATTATAAGCTCTCAAAGGGAGGCTGTGTCCCTGAGATCCGAACATTGCTGTATCTCCTACCTCTGCTTGCCTGGCTGCCCCAGGGGTCTGTCTGACTTGAGGCTATCGCAGTGTCTGTGCAGCCCTTTTCCCAGACTCCTGGGTCAGCCATAGTTCTCGCCATGCCCTTGCCCTGTGGGCACCTCCAGGGGACCCATCCAGATGGCCCTTAGGTGTTCTCCCGCGTCTCCATGGGCTTTCGTTTCCTCTACTCCATCCAATGAATTCCCTGTCTGATGGGTGGTTTCTCAGAAATCTTTCCTTCTCCCTCCACACATCCCATCATATGTGCCTCCGCCCCCTAGATACGCCTCCCTGCCCCCCACAGTCCTACAGCTACTGTCTCAGCTCCGTCACCAGGAGGGACAGCACGCCCCGTCTGTCATAGCGCTGACCACCCTCCCTCGTCCTCCCCCTCCCAGCCACCTGTACACACATACATACATAGATTGGTTCATTCCTTCAGAAAATATTTATTAGGTGCTTCGGGCTATATCAGTAAACAGAGCAGATGCAGATCCTACCCTTCGTGGGGCTTACAGTCTAGTGGGGGAGACAGACGTTCAATAATAAATAGGTGTACTGTGCAGTTCACTAATATATGACTATCTAATAGTGTGGAATATATAATAGAAATGCAGTAATACGCACATGATAAATAAAAAGCCTCCTTTGTATTGTAAGTTAGAAGGTGATAAGAGCCATGGGAAAAGGAAAAGGTGATCGGGATGAAAGAGGGCCCGGGAGCTCTGGGAGGTACAGGGTGTCTTGAAGGGAACGGTCCGGGTGGACCTCACTGAGAAGGGGGTCCTTGAGAGTCTCAAAGGGAGAGGTGAGGCTCTCGGGGAGCAGCTAGTGCAAAGGCCCCAGGGTGGGCACAGTTTGGTCTAGGGGTGTCCAGGGAGCAGTCAGGAGGCCCGTGAGGGCTATAGAGACCATTGCCAGGAGTTTGGCTTTTACTCTAAGGGGAGCCAACTGAGAAGTGCCCAGATCAGGTTTCTATTACAGCTGTCACTGTGGTCACCCTGACGGCTGCTGTGAGGGGCGGCAGTGGGCAAGGGTAGAAGCAGGGCTCGGTAGGAGGCTTATGACGTAGAGAATGATTCAGGTCCACACCTGGCTGGTAGAAATGGGGGCAATGAGTAGACTACACTGTGTTGCTCATTGGAGGTGGAGTGAGATTAACAGGGAATCAGCATGACTCCAGAACCTTTGGGCTGAGTGCCTGGAAGGATGGAGTTGCTGTCCACTGAGGTCGAGGCGGGCTGGGATAGGGCATCTGAATGCAGGACCGCCATTCAAATGGGAAGCGAGGTGCAGTGAGGCCTTTGAAGAGGCTCTGCAGCCAGACAGGCCTGGCACTTCCACTTACCGCTGTGGTCCCAGTGTGGTCCCTGGTAAGGGGTGACTGGAATATCCTAGAATTTCCAGACATGTTTCCTCTTTCTGCCTCTCCTTTCTCCACTACAGCTTTTAGGGAGAAAGGGGTCTTTCCTGAAGTACAGAAGGAAAGATCTTCTGAGTTACCAGGCACCGGGATGGGTCAGGTGATTGTAATTGTGTTGGGTGCTTGGAGGGAGGGAGAGGGCAGGGAGTTAGCTTGAAGGGTGGTGATGGCTTCCTTGAGATTGTAAGTATGATGCTGAGGTGGGACTCCCCTCACCTCTCCCCCTTCCCTCCTCTGTCTCCTCTCTCCCCAGCCTCTCCAGCCACAGTTATCCAGATCTCGTCCTTTAGGATTTCTTCGTCCTTCTATCACGTCATGCAGTATAGTCTTCCGTTGGTCATTGTCGTCTTTATCCCCACCCATCATCATCTTTT
Organism: Orcinus orca; assembly: GCF_937001465.1. Lineage (NCBI taxonomy): Eukaryota > Metazoa > Chordata > Mammalia > Artiodactyla > Delphinidae > Orcinus > Orcinus orca. Next base: position 52,928,039 of record NC_064564.1, read on the forward strand.
CAGCAAAACAACAGATCGTTTTAGCACTCTATTTACAAGAGGAGATGTGGTAAATAAATCTGACAGCCTCCATATTTGTCCCACCCTGGGTGCCAGGGAAACTCCCAAGGGAGGAGTAGGTGGTGGGGGGTATGGCGGCCAGTGTTCCATGGCTCATGGGAAGGTGACGAGGGGAAGGAGGATGGGCCCTGGAGCCTTCAAGGAACTGAGGCCAGTCACCCAGAGAAAGCAGCCAGAGATGAGGCTGGGCTTTTGCAGGGTGCCTCAGGACATTTTAAGGAGTCTGTCCCTTATCCTGACAAAGTAGGAAGGTGGAGAAGGCTTTAAAAAAACAGAGGACTGGTATAACCCAAACCGTCTTTTGAGAATATTTCTTTGTGAATGAATTTAAGCTGTTTTGGCTGACCAACAATTTCCAGGTTATCTTGGTAAAATGGGAGCTCCATTAAGAGAGGCTGGAGTTCTGTGTTTCCACCGACACAGCCTCACTCCCTAAGATGGTGTGTTTCAGTGCAAACAATCTCAGACCAAATTCTGGGACAGGCATAAATGCTCGCCAACTGGCCCAGTGCTGCCACATAACCTGCTCTGTGAACTTGAATAAATCCTATCATTACAACCCTAGGCACTCTGACAGTCACTCCACGGTGGTTGTTCTTGTGGTAAGATCAGCCAGAAACTTCTCTGGTCAGATCAAGCAAGGGTTGGGTGCGGGGAGTGGGGATACACAGGACCAAGGAGAGCTCTGGACTTGCAGCTCTAGGCTGCTGGGTTTGCTGGATACTTAGATGGTTTGTACAAGGGCAGTGGTGCTTGTGTACCCTTTCCAGTCCTCTAATATAGCTAATTTCACTGGTGTGTAATTAATGAACTTTGTGTAATTAACAAACCCTCTGGTGCAGATTTAGATAACGATATTTGAAATGCTTGCAGTGGTCACTTTTGGAGGGTAGATTCGTGAATAGGTAATTAAATTGTTACCTAGCTGCCCCCTAGGGTGTAGGGCTTTTTAAAAAAATATTTATTTATTTGGTTGTGCTGGTCTTAGTTGCTGCAGGTGGGCTCCTTAGTTGTGGCTTGCCAGCTCCTTAGTTGCAGCACATGGGCTCCTGAGTTGTGGCTCTTGGGCTCCTTAGTTGTGGCACGTGGGATCCTTAGTTGTGGCATGCGTGTGGCATATAGTGCCCTGACCAGGGATCGAACGCAGTCCCCCTGCATTGGGAGCGTGGAGTCTTATACATCGAGTCACCAGGGAAGTCCCAGGGTGTAGGTTTAAGTTAATTTTACACGTATGCACCAGTTTACGTTGATGTATTTGCAGGTAGTATAAGAAGAGTGCTAGCTGCTATATGGGAAGTGGATTGGAGGAGACTGGACTCCAGTCGGGATACCTTTGTAAAAGCCCCAGTGAGAGAGGATTAGGAATAAAAGGAGCGATCCCTGGCTTGCTGACTGGACAGGACCAAATGAGGAAGAAAGCTGGGCTGGAGAATCCCCCAAACTTGGAAGAGCAGGGCACGTTGGCGTTAGTGGTGGGATGTGTCTGCTTTCTTGGTTGGACTCTGAGCTCCTTGGGGGCTCAAAGCAGAGACTAGGCTTTCACCCTGTGTCCTCAGGGTCCAGCCTGGGCCTGGCACAGAGTTGGTGCTTAGTTAGAGCTGGTCAAACTCTGAGGGAAAGGAAAGGTATGTGATGGGAAAAGAAACCAGGGGGAAGGAGATGAGATCAGAAGAGACAGAGGACTGCCTGGTGGGGGCGAGTAGAGTGAGGTCCAGTAGGACCAGATGAAGAGGCTGGCGATTTTCCATCCCAGCTGGGCCCAAGTTGCAAAGGCTAGACCTTCACAAGTGCAAAAGGAGGGGACGATCTAGGTCATGGGGGTTTGCTCCCAGGTGGTTACCTTGAGTGTCTCCACTCCAGTAGCGGGGAGGTGTGCAGGTGAAGAAATCCAGCTCAGGAGTGGCTGGTCCATGAATCTGGCACCTGCTCTGTGCCCTGGCACTGTGACTTGCTGAGCTCCAGCTGTGGGACAGAGAGCTACCTGGATGACTGGCGAACAACTTCATCAACCTTCAGCTGACCTCAGCTACGTCATTTCCTGGCCCTTTCATTGTTATTTTAAAAAATGGTGGTGGGGATTGGGGGAATAAAACCAAGCCTGTGACACACTTCATCACCGCACTCCCTTCCTTGACCATTAAACCTTTCGTAGAGTTGCTCACCTGGTAACTAAGTTGTTCACAGCTTGTCTACTGTCCTTCGTGGGATTTGTAACGAGGTCAACCCTGGTATCACAAAGACCTGGAGGAAGGCTGTTTATGGCATCTTGGAGAGGGAGGGAGCAGGTTTCCCAGGCCTGCTTTCTGGTCTGGGTGCTGACTGTGCAATCTCTCAGGTCCTCCTAAGCATTCTGCTTAAGCAAACATTATTTATGTTCGGCAGGAGAACCATTCCCCACTGTCTGCTTTCTCTTCACCCACATAAAACTGCACATTTAATGTCTGTTTACACATATATAAACTATATCTTTAGGAGCAGCCTGGGAAATCCTTGGTTGAAGTTGGATTTTGCCTTTGGAAAACAGAGGTGAGTGACATCTGTATATTGTGTTATCAGAAGCGTGACACATGTGGTTGATGGAGACCAGGTGCTTCACAGAATCCATCTGAGTGAAGCTGTAAACCTCTTGTTGACAGAGAAGGTGACAGCTCAGTTCTTATTAGCAGACGCTTCATTACCCATACCTGCCTTCCAATTTTAGGGGTGGCAGCAAACAGTTGAAAACCTTGGGGTGCTGTGAGTAAGAAGCTAAGATTTGGTTGAAGATAACAGTCTCTGATCAGCTCACACACATTTGACCTGTGCAAGTATCTCCAAGTGGACAGGATGGGTGGGTGGGGGCAGATAACAATTTTAGATTAATCTTAGAGGATTGGTAGAATTCATCGGGTGTTCACTTCTTTACTATTCGCTTCAAGGCTTGCATCAACACCGATATTTTCCTCAGTGGCAGTCTGTGACATGGGTAGATAACCTTCCCTGATTTAACTCACATTCAGTGCATTCTGAGTCTGAATCCTGAAGTCCTTAAATCACAGTTGGTGCATCAAACGAAATGCGGGACAGAGAGAGAAAAAGCCAAGGGGGTGGCACCTCATTTTGTTTCCTAATTTACTCTCCCATGGGTAAGCTTGCCAGACAGGTCAGCTTTCATTGGGTTATTTCCCAAAAGCTTCATCCTTCTCTCTACCCCACGATTCCGTTTCTCCTTGTGGATGAATTTGCCTATTGTGGGGAGCCCTGCGGATAGACTATTGAGATCTAACTTGTCTCATTTAAGCTGAGAACCATTAATAAAATTGGGTTATTTCCTTTAGGTTTATTTGCAGGATGAGGTGAGAGGATAATACCATGCTGTTGATGAGAGCGCGTACCACTTGGTAAGTGAGATATCCTTAATTTTACCTTTTACTTTACTTTACTTGTGTATTTGCTCATGAATGACTATTTCTCCATCTTCTTCTTTTTTTTTTTTTAACTAAATCAAAGGAGATGGGATTTATGTGTACATTTGGGTATTTTGAATTGAGACTATGTTGTACTTTGGGATTATAAAATAATATCTGTCTCGGGAAGTATTTCTGGAAGTTTGTCAGTATTTTGGTGAATGTTTGAGTTTGCTACGTGGATGGATCTGTTTTCTTCCAAGATACAGAGCTTGGTTCGCTAATACCTCTCTTGTTTACGCTATTGTCTGGTACTAAACTTTTAAGGAATGACTGATGTGTTTCTCAATTGAAAATGGAAACATAAGCGAGGGTCTCTGAAAGCTGACGATGGGAAGTAACGTGACGTAGCAAACGTTCTGCCAGCCCTGCCCGTCATCTCCCCATCTCTCTAAGGTAGCCTGGATGATGATAATAGCAATTAACATGCAGTGAATGGTTCAGTGACATGCCAGGCCCCCTTCTATTTCCTCGACAGGAGTGAACCAGTTCTTTACAACAGCCCTATCCCATGAGGTATCCTCTCTTCAAAGGTGAGGAGGCTGGGACATGAGTGAGCTCTGGTGATTGTTGATCAGTCTGGTCTCGATGGGCCCACAGAGTTTCTGAGCTCATCTCGTCAAAGTCCTGGAAACTCCTGAGGCCAAGCAGGGCACTCTCGCAGGAGGCGTTACAATCCTAGGACTGGCTCATGGTTAACATTCCAAACTTTTACACTGTGGTTGGTGGCATCTTGGTCAGAATCTCTCTTTTTCGCCTGGTGAGCTTTGTGATTTTGGCTGGAAGATTTTCCATACGTGCTGTCTGAGCCCTTCCCACCCTTTGAGCCTTCCTGGCTTTTCGCTCTGGCGTCTCTGACTCCTTCCTCCCCAAAACCCTCCACAGGGGTCTCTGTGGAACATTGTTTGGTTGCTGGTATGTGAGTATTTATAGCGCTAGCATCGGTCTTTTCTTTAAAGCAAACCCCACAACTCCTTAGAAAATAGTTAGAATTTCAAGAAGAGCTTTCTGGCATATTTTTACGCTGTTCGGCAGAGTGTCGCGTGCGGGGGTGAGTTGCTGGAAACAGGCTGGAGTTGGGCTTTCAGGCTGGGGTCCCCTGGAGCGTATCTCACACAAAGGTCCCTGTGTGGACATCTTCCGGGTCTGGGGACACGCTGCCCTTTCACCAGAGCCTGTTTATATAGAACCCTACAAGTATGCTTTTGTTTCTGCACTCTCTATAGTAGCTTTATTAAATGCTTTAAAAGTAGGGGGAGCTAGGAGCCCTACAGTGCCATGAGAATTGATTTTAGGGGATGAGAAAGCAACAACTCCATTAAGAGTCCCGCCATCGTCTTCTCCCAACCTCTGAGCGGTAGGAGAGAAAGGTGCCCGCACCTGGGCGGCCACAGCTGCTCGGCTTGCGCACGGAGGAGCTGAGGCCGGCATAGCGGGGAAGAGCAGGGCTCTGGCTAAGAAGCCAGGCTGCTCAGGTTTGAATTCTGAGTGACCTTGGGCTTCTGTGGGTCTCTGTCTACCCGCATGTCAATGGAGATGATCACAGGGTGCATGTGAGGATTGAATGTAGGAATGATCTATAGATGGGAGCCCCGACAAGGGCGCACACCCAGGATTTCAGCACGCAGCCACTGCATGCGGTGCATGCCCTCGGGGGTAGGAAGCCTGACCGGGAGTGAGACCCCTCCTGCTCCGAGTCTGCACCCCCCCCCACCCCCCACCCACCGAGATGCCTGCACTCGCTCTTCTTCCTGACGGTGCCGTGGCTCCCTTCTTCCCACTACAGGCATGTACCACGCTTCATCGTGCTTTGCTCTGTTGTGGATCGCAGATACTGTGTGTATTACAAATGGAAGGTTTGTGGCAACCCCACCCTGAGCAGGTCTGTTGGCGCCAGTTTTCAAACAACACTCGCTCACTTTGTGTCTGTGTCACGTTTTGTTAATTCTCACAATATTTCAAAATTTTCGTCATGATTACATTTGCTATGGTGATCCGTGATCAGTGACCTTTGATGTTACTACTGTGACTTGCTGAAGGCTCAGGTGATCTTTAGCATTTTCTAGCAAAAAAGTATTTTTACTTAAGGTATGTACATTGTTTTTAAAGACATAATGCTATTATACACTTAATAGACTACAGTATAGTGTAAACATAATTTTTATATGCACTGCGAAACCAAAAACTTCGTGGGAATTCCTTTATTGTGATATCTGCTTTACTGCAGTGGTCTGGAACCAAATCCTCCATCTCTCCGAGGTCTGCTGACACACAGGGTCATAAATGAGATGATTGTCAAAGACAGCAGTAAGCCTCAATTTGTGCACATCTAGCTCCTCTGGGTTCATGGCCCCCGGCTTCCCATGCAAAGCTGCAAACTGCGATTCTTCCATTTTAGCCAAACTCACATAAGTGACTGGGAACCAGCCTCACCCCCCTGCCCAAAACAAGATAGGAAGGCTGAGCTTAATAGAGACTCGGACGACAAGATTTAAATAAATAAGCTGTATTATCTGTACAAAAAATATAAATAGAGTTTTGTGTTTTAGGGGAGGAAGTGCTGCCTTCCACATTCTTCAGCAGCCCTAATAATCTTCTGGTGCTGCTGAGTCACAATTCACAGAACAGACAGTAAATGTACATTCATCTCATGCAAGGAGCACGCTGCTGGTGTCCTCCAAGCTCACTCTGAAACCCACCTCCACCTGCTACAACCCAACACGTGGTGGAGCTGGAGGACACCTGCTATTTAGGAAATGTAAATATTGGCCACTGGTTTTCCATAGCTATTGAGCTAGATATTATCAACCACATTAGTAGTAGTATGGAATCTGTCTTGCACATTCCATGCATAACTATTGTGTCACAAACGAATCCCCTCTTATTGCCCTGTCATCCTGTGCTAGCTTTTACAATGTATTCTGTACACAGCGAATGGATCCAGAGTTAAACATCAGGTTCTATTAAAAATAGGAACAATACAATAATCACCACCGAGTTTACAGGAACACAACTGTAGGAAGTTAATAAAAAGTCCCCCAAATATTTTGTTTTTTTTTTTTCTGGAAGACAATGTACAATTATTAATATTGCACTTTTTTATACAGGAAATCCTAATAAATATTCACAAAAGATATACATAGAAAACATTCTCTTTTATTTTAAATAAACATTACACTGATTTTTAGGAACATGATTTCTTAGAGCCCATTATTGTGGTGAGGAAGAAAGAACTACCTTAACTGTCCATAGCTCACCTGGGGAGAACACAAAGCGTAATGTCTCCCCCACTAACTTGTACTTCCAGGCTGGCTAGAAAATGCAGCCCTGATGTCAGTGGTGGCCCCGAGGTGTGTGACGTTTTGCGAGTCTGTATGTGAGGGGGCGGTTTGGCTGAGGGGTGAGTGACTCCGGCCACCCTGCTCTGCCCCAGCTGCTACTAAATGGTGGCCACTGGGATTGGGGGGCGCAGGCCAAAATCACTCGCCCCCAAACCGCTCTGCTGAGTGAGCACTTTCATTGACAATGAGCCACGATGTCCCAGATTTTCAGTTTTGCCACTTTGCTGCAGCCACGTTACTGTAGCTGACGGGCATTACTGGAGTGTGTATGCCGCCTTGCCCACTGAGTTAGCAAAACCAATGTATTTTAATTCTGGTAGAGTTCATAGTATTTCACTGTGTGGAGGGAATGGGTTGAAAAGCCTTTGAGGAGCGTCTGGGAAGCTTCAGTTATCCTTTGGCTTTGCCTCTGTGCCCCATCGCCCCGCCCCGGCCTGTTGTCTGAATACAGGGCAGCCGTCACCGTGCCCCGGGAGGGGCCCACGCAAGCCTGCGGTTCCATGGGTGCCCGGGTCGCTCTCATCTGATGGATACCCTGGCAACTTGAAGAGTGGGTTGGTTTTTGGCCAGCTGACCCCAGTCCTTGGCCCTCAGGTGGAGCAGTAAAAACCGTATAGGCAGGAAACCCAGCCTACTCATGAGCGAAACATCCTGGCCCAGGTCAGCAGTTCGTTCCGGGCTGGGGGATGCTTGGTTCGGAGACGCCAGGGGTGGCCTGACTGCGCAGCTAGGCCCCGCCGCTGTCTCACCAGCTCTGCCATAGGGGCACGGGCAGAAGTTCACTGAGCGGCTCCCTCGGGGACCCCTCTCCGTTGCAGGGAGGGCATACCTCCTGCACGCGGCCCGGGCCCCAGGGCTGTGCCTTCCTGGGGGCAGCAGAGCTGAGCACCGCAGACTCCCCTGAGCCTGCACTGGTACACCAGGCACTCGGGCTCGTGGTTCAGAGCCTCGTGTGGCTGCCCGCTCGCTCCCCTGTCCCCTTCGCTCCCCCTCTCAGGAACTCACACAGGCTTCTTTGTGCTTCTGTCCCTTCCTTCCCCACTTCGTTTTCTGCATCGCTGTGTGCTTTAGGCCTACTTGGATTGGCTCCCCTTTACCTCCACCGTGGTTTGAGTTCTCATTGCTCTGTGCCCCCCACTGGAAGAGCTGAGTCCTGGGCTGGGTTCTCAGCATGGATGGTGTCCTCCCTCCCCTGCCTTAACCATCTCCTGCCAGGAGAGATGCTGTTGGCTGTCCGGAGTCAGTACCGATGCTTCACAAACCCTCTGGCACCCTCCCCTTCTGCCTCTCTCTCCTGTCTACCGTGGCTCTGGCTCCCTGCTGGCCCCGGGGGGCTGTGCTGGCCTCTTCCTAGGTCTCCCTGGGACCCAGGTTGGGGAGGGAGCTGGCTCTTCCAGGGAGCTCTTTCTGTCTGGCCCGGTCTGCTCTGCAACCTCCGTTAGACCTCCGTCCTTGTCCTGTCCCCTCATTCTGTCCTCCAGCTAACTGAGAGAGAAGACATGCTGGGGTCCTCATGTCTGGGGAGGGGGAAGGGCAAGGGAGGAGGTTGACGAGGGTGTGTGTGGTGGAGGGTGGAGAGGGGGAAATAAATAAATAAAACGAAGAAAGCTTAAGTTCTGTCCAAGGTGGTTGCGTGAGTCCTCCGTGCTGCCAGGGTAGCGTTCTCCCCGCGTCCTGTCTTCACGCTTTGCCGCAAGTCCCACAGCAGCGAGATTTGAACTGGCTGAGTTGGCAGAGTTTCAGCTGTTTCACCTTCTCACAGTACCTGGTGGTATCTCTGCACTCCACTGGGAAAGGGGACAGAAAGGAGAGGTGAAACGGAGGCTCGGTAACAGCCGTGGCCACCGGGTGCCTCCTGGGGTCTGCCTTGGGCACCAGACACCCGTGCTGGAGGCCTCTGGGCTGGCCTTGCTCAGGTGGAGCTTGGCCACTTGCTCCCCAGGCTGCCAACCATGGGGGCAGCTCAGGCTGCGACTGGGGGCCGAATACCGATAGCCCCCTTCCTTCCTGAAGGCGCTCAGGACCGCCTCACCTCCTGGGCAGGGGGGCCTTTTCCCATGGCGGTTGAGTTTCTGACTGATTGATGCTTTTCCTCCTTGAGCTGCTTCCCAGAAGGACTAAATTCTGCTCCACTTCGGGGTGGTGTGCAAGTGAGGACCTGTCTGGTGGCTTCACCCCCTGTAACGCGAGCCTTCCTTTCCCCCGTGAAGCTTCATTGCTCGTCCTCTCTCCCGAGCCTCTCTACCCCTTCCCCTCACCGTGCCTACCAGGCGCCGTGGCGTCCTAGTTCGTTATTGGCACAGGCTGACGTGGATTCGGGCCGTGACACCTGTGGTTAATATAGTAAGTCTGAACTACTTTTGTGGAACGGTGGTCCTGAGTATGGGGAGCTGACAGATGGGTCAGCATCACACGAGAGGACATATACGATCCCACCCCGTGTAGAAAAAGGACTGGCCCTGTTTGCCTACATGGCATGTGCTCAGCGTGGGGAATCTGAGGCTCAGTGTGGCCCTGTTTGCGGGGGAAACGGCACAGCAACATTTAAAAATTCCCTTTTCTTTGCTTCATGCTTTGTCTCCTTCCCTGTGGAGAAGCACCTCTGATTGGTTTTGGGTCCAGAGGAAGAAAAAAATAGATCCTCACCCAATGGGGATACAAACGCTGGTGCTGGGCTAAGGAGGAGGGGTCTAGACTTGAGGGAAGAGGGAGTGAATGAGTATCAGATCCCAGGTGTGGCTCCTGCACAGACCGGTGGGTGCCCACGGGGCTGCGAAGGAGGGTGGGGGTCGGCAGGTCCTCGTTCTGTGAGACGCAGAGCCGTGATGGGTACAGGGTTGGCTGAGCGGGAGGTGCTCTGTGTGCTGCTTGGGCGCCAACAGTGCTTTCTCCCCAAGAGCCATTGTTTAGTTGTCCCCTCTGGGTACCAGCCAGACTCCCGTAGGTGAGCTGGAGGATGATTTCATCCAGCACTTGGCCAAAGGCACCTGGCTGTCTCAGGGGCCAGGATGGAGCCCTTGGGCCACACCCAGCCATCTCTTGTGGCCTGGACACGTGCATGTATATCCCTGCATGCACCTTTGCTCGCCGGCATGCACCCATGCACCCTCTGAAAATAGACAACTCCAGCCCTAGCTCAGGATCCTTGGGAAAGCTGGTCCACTGCCCTATGCTCAGGCTGAGTTCCGGGGACTGCCCGCTGCACCTGACGCCTCGTGGGGAGTCTGCAGAAGGCTCTGTGGGGTTGGAACGTACTGTTTTCACACGGGGTGATGTTGCAGCGCTGCCAGTTGGTGGGCCGGGGCCCCCAGGAGCACAGGTGCTCGGGCACTGCCTTGTTGGTGCGGGCGTGCACGCACTCCACGCGCCGGGACTGGAAGCCGTAGTTGCCGCAGGTCGCCGTGCACAGGGTCCACAGGCTGACCCTCCAGTGTACGCTGCAGGCTTCGGACCAGCAGTTCTGGGTGCTCACGGGCCTGTGGTAGGAGGGTGGCAGGATTAGGGTCTGCCTCTCTGGGGGATGAATCAGGGGAGCTGATGTGAAAACAGTGCTGGAAACCCCAAAATCTCAGGTATCCCTGAGAACTCAGTTCTCAGAACTCCCAGCGCTGCCAGCCCTGGGTTCTGATCTCTGCTCTGTTACTGAATGGCTGTAGGGTCTCAGAAGACCCCTTCCTCTAACTGGGCCTCTGTCTGCTCATCTCTACAATGTCTGTGTCACTGCATGACCTGAGAATGAGCTCTACCGGGGTGGGGGACGGCAGAGCCGCTCTCAGGGGCGGGGACCTTAGCGAGGCGGGTGATGAGCCCTCTCCCCGAGGGAAGGAAGGATGACAGGGGCTGGGGGCTGGATAGGAATGGTAGGCTGAGACCTGGGGACAGGGGTCTCAGCATAACTTCTAGAGGGAGGTGGACAAGAGTGAGAGGCTGGTGGAGCCCTTGGGGTCTGGTGCCCACTTTGTGGACCTGACCTCCTGCCCACCCTGTAGCCAGCACGGGTCTCTTGTGCCATCAGGCCTCCTCAGAGGAACAGCATCCTCTGCATTCTCTCTCCATCTCCGAAAGGGGAAAGCCCAGCCTGGCCCATTCAGTAAGCACGAGGCCACCGCTGAGCCATCTACCTCTAGGAGGCCAGTGACCTGGGGAGAATGGAGGTGACCGCTGGGACCATGGAAGGTTGGAGGAGAAACGTTTACTTACCACCGTCTTTCCGTGCTATTGACACAGGGCCTGGGAAAAGGCAGTCCATGGCTCTCTCTTACCTCGGAAGGGCGCTGCACTGCTCTGATGGTAAGGTGATGCCATCCCGGGTCTGGCAGAAGACTTGTCTGTGCTGCACGGCGAGGCGAGGCCCGACGCAAGGCCCGTTGCACTGGGAAGCAGAAACAGGTGACATACACGTTAGCCAAGTCACAGGACAGGCTGCAATGCCCAGGCTGCGTGGGGCAAAAGATCCTTGTGCAGGGGCTTGTTTGAGGCCCTGAGATCACTTATCTTGCCCCTCTTTACACCAACTTAAAGGATATCCACCAGCACATTTTTGCTTAGTCCATAGTGGGAGGGTTAGCTTTGCTGTGGTCTGTGAGTATTCTGCTAGCAAATGGCTGATGGCAGTATAGAGCCAGTCAGAGATGTCAGCCCCCTCCCAGAGTAACCATATGGAAGGTTAATCTTGGCATAATGGACTAGGAATGTGGTGGTAAGCTTTAGAGTTAAACATCTCTAAATAAGCCCCTCTTCCTTCCCTCCTTCAGTCCAGAGGTAATTTGGTTTATTGTTTTCTTGCTAAATTCGTCCAAGAAACCAAGTCCATGATTTCTTTCCTTTCTTTGGTTTCATTTTCTCCAGGATAAACCAAGGGTGGCTGAACAAAGGTAGACTTAGGTGTGTATAGTTAGTCCATGCTCGTGGAGATGGTTAAGCTCTCCCCAGGGCTGGCAGAGCCAGACCATCGTGGCAAAACCTGCCACCAACGATGGTGTCTGTAAAATACGAAACATCTGCTATTTGAGTAGGGTAAAGGGACAGACATCCCTCGGAGGTCACTTTAGAGCAAGGGCTCTTAAACTTGGAAGTATCTGGACTCCTAGGGGTCCACAGGGGAGCTGTTGACCCTTAAAATTATAAGCAGCAATCCTGTTTTGTGTAACATTTTATTTATTTTTTTAGTCTTTGAGCCCTTCACCCATTATTTCCACACCCCACCCCCGCCTCTGGCAACACCAATCTGTTCTCTGTATCTATGAGCTTGCTTTTAAAAGAAAAAAAAAATTCCACATATAAGAGAGATCATATGGTATTTGTCTCTCTCTGTATGACTTCTCTAACTTAGCATAATGCCCTTGAGGTCCGTTCATGTTGTCGCAAATGGCAAGATTTCATTCTTTTTGACCGTATATATGTGGGATTATTTATGATCTCTTTGTGTTCATCTTATTTGGAGCCCTATTTGGAGCCCTGGAGCTGGGTGTCTCGTTCCTTCCCCAGGTTAGGGAATCTTTCAGTATTTCTTCAAACAGGATTTCTGCCCCTTTCTCACTTTCTTTTCCTTCTGGGACCTATGTAACGCAAGCCCTTTAATCTAGCATCACTTTTTTTCCTTCTCTGATTAGGTGAGTTCCACTGCCCTGACTTCTAATTCACTGAGCCTTCGTTTGCTTCATGTAGTCTGTTGTTGAACACCTTAACAATTTTCAGTTAATGTGTTCTTCAGCTCTGACTTCTATTTGGTACTTTTTAATATTTTCTATCATCACTTAGTTGAATTTCTCACTCTGTTCACCCATCTTAATTCATCCATGCTGAATTTCTAAAAGCTCTCAGGGAACGCCAATGTTATTGGTCCATGGACCACACTTTAAAGAGTAGCAAGGCTTGAGGCATTACAAATTACAGGGAACTGCTTGATCTCAAAATCCTTTTAATATAATTTTTTATAAATTTATTTTATTTTTGGCTGCGTTGGGTCTTTGTTGCTGTGCTCAGGCTTTCTCTAGTTGCGGCGAGCTGGGGCTACTCTTCATTGTGGTGCACAGGCTTCTCATGGCGGTGGCTTCTCATTGTGGAGCATGGGCTCTAGGCACGCGGGCTCAGTAGTTGTGGCTTGCAGGCTCATTAGTTGTGGCGCACGGGCTTAGCTGCTTCACGGCATGTGGGATCTTCCCGGACCAGGGCTCGAACCTGTGTCCCCTGCATTGGCAGGCAGACTCTCAACCACTGCACCACCAGGGAAGCCCCCCTTTTAATATTTTTGCATTGGTGATATATTGTTGGGATGTGATTCAAACTATAGATGCCCACCAAACCTCCATATTCCACTCCTGTAAGAATGAAAATGATAATAGTTTCTGACAAGAAAATCCTTTTGGAAGAGTGTCATTCAAAGGTCTATTCCTTCATCTTCCTACCTCTTTGAAGTCTTTGAAAACCATGCTGGTTTTAGTCTAAGTAGAACTAAGACCACCTTCTCAGTTCTAACAACCTGGCTTCATGTAATAATTCAACATTCTTCTTTTAATCCAACATACATTTATGAGGCACCTGTCTTGGGTAGGGAATGTGTTCCATAAAAGCGTATGTGAAAGAATGATGGCAAAAACAGCCCTGGAATGTTTGCAGGAGAATTATATGAGAGGTAGAATTATAAATGTGGCTGTAAAACATGTGCCGGATCATGAGAAATATTGTAAGCTGTCTGAGGAGTTTGCTGTCTGAGGAGTTTGGATTTTCTTAAGAATGCCACTTTGTTGGGGTGGGGGAGGGGAGGCACCTAGAAAGGTTTTTAAGTGGGAGTGTCACGATCAGAGTTACTCTTTAAAAAGATTATTCTGTCAGCAGTACAGTAATTGAATTGGAAAGGGAATAGACTGGAGAAAGTAATCTAGGTAACAAATTTTGCTGATCAAAATGAAGGCACTGGGCAATGGAAATGGAGAGGAGATTCTATGAAAGTATGATTCGCATGGCTTCAGTGGTGCCTTGACAGGGATAAAAGACAGGGAGGGAGCTAAGATGAGTCTCGGGTTTATGGACTGAACATAAAGGTAAGGATTTGCTTTGAAGATGTTTTGTATGAGATGTTTGTGAAATATCCAAATATATATGTTCATTAAGCAGGTGGATGTATAGATCTGTGACTTAAAAGAGAGCTGTGCTAAACGCTGTCCATTTGAAAGTCTTCAGTAGACCAGTGGTGGCTAGGAGTCATAGGTAGTATAACCCAAGGGGAGGGAAAGCATGAGATGAAAAGGCTTAGGGCAGAACCCTGAGGGACACTGCAGGAAGAGGAGAAAAAAAGGAATTAAACTGCAGGAAAGGAGAAAAAAAAGAACTTAGAAAATGTATTCACAGAGACCAACAAAGGCGTTTCCAGAAAGGAAAAAGGGTCAGTAGTATCAAAATGTGTCAAAAAGGACAAACAAGATAGAGTAAGAATTGGCAGTACCCAATGGAACCTGACTTATAGGCTGCACTGGTGACCCTGTGAAGGGCAGTTTCAGTGTGGCAATTGGCACTGAAGTCAAACCAGCAATGAGGAGAGAAACAAATGAGAGTGGAAGAAATAGGGCTCCCGGAGACATATCACTCCTTCAAGAATTCCCAGTTGTGGTCAAAAGACATCAGCAAAATGGCAGACTAGGTAGCTCTGAGTCCTCATTCACACACAGAAATATCAAAAAGCAACTGGAAACTGGCTGAACTAATCTTATAGGAATTCTGTAAAAGTCAAAGGTCTACAGCAACCTAGCAAGTGCCCAATAAAGAAAATTGCCCCCCATCTTTATTGGAGTATAATTGCTTTACAATGTTGTGTTAGTTTCTGCTATACAACAGAGTGAATCAGCCATATGCATACATATGTCCCCATATCCCCTCCTTCTTGAGCCTCCCTCCCACCCTCCCTATCCCACCCTCCCTATCCCACCCCTCTAGGTCATCACAAAGCACCGAGCTGATCTTCCTGTGCTATAAAGCAGCTTCTCACTAGCTATCGATTTTACATTTGTTAGTGTATATATGTCAATGCTACTCTCTCATTTTGTCCTAGCTTCCCCTCCGCCCCGCCCTCACCCTGCCATGTCCTCAAGTCTGTTCTCTATGCCTTTATTCCTGCCCCTAGGTTCATCAGTACCATTTTTTTAGATTCCATATATATGCGTTAGCATATGGTATTTGTTTTTCTCTTTCTGACTAACTTTGCATGACAGACTCTAGCTCCATCCACCTCACTACAAATAACTAACTCAATTTCATTCTTTTTTATGGCTGAGTAATATTCCATTGTATATATGTGCCACATCATCTTTATCCAGTCATCTGTTGATGGACATTTAGGTTGCTTCCATGTCCTAGCTATCGTAAATAGTGCTGCAGTGAACACTGTGGTACATGTATGTTTTTGAATTATGGTTCTTCTCGGTATATATAGCATGGCAGTTTTGGTCTAGAGGCAGCAGTAGCCCATTTTCCTCCCACCATCTGTAGGGAGCAGAGAAGATCCTATTTGCAGTATGTAATGTTCTATCCTGTCTGTCAGAGGGCTACCTGAAGGACTGGTCTCTGTCTCATCTAACTCAGGTATCAAGTGGCAGCCGCTACTTGTGAAAGCTGCAAGGGGACTACAGACACTTGGGGCAGGAGATTACAGATGGAGACATGCAATAGACCACCTAAGGCCCTGGGGACAACCTGAGGTGAGACCATCTTGGAAATTAAGACATTCGAAAGCAGCCATATATAAAGGGGAATTCTGAAAGTCACAAGCAGGCCCAGGCAAGACATATGCTCAGGAAAGATCTGAGAAGACCTTAAGCTTTCATCTCAGGCTGATCCCGAGGTTCAGAGAACACCCAGTTAAGCAGTGAAGGTGTGCACAGGCACAGAGAAAGTATATTCAAAGACTGGGAGAGATGTCTTTTTTTCAACGCCCAATTTCCAAGAATAAATCATATGCAATTCAAAGAAACAGGAAATCATGGCCCATTCAAGGAAGAAAGTGAAGTGGCAGAACCAGCCCTAAAGAAGCAGGGCATCAAATGTATTAAACAAAGACTTTAAAACAACCATCATAAACATGTTAAAAGATCTAAAGAAAAACATGAATAAAGAACTAAAGGAAATCAGAAAAAATGATATTAACAAAGAGTTAGTAATTATAAAAAGAAACTAAACAAATTGTGGAGCTAAAAAATACAATATCTGAATTGAAAATTTCACTAGCAGAGTTCAACAGCAGGTTTGAGTACACAGAATAAACAATTAGCAAACCTGAAAACAGGACAATTGAAATTATTGAGTCTAATGAGCTGAAAGAAAAGACATGACAATGGGACCAACATATACACATGTAGGAGTCCCAGAAGAAGGAGGGAGAGAGAAAGGGGCAGCAAGATCATTTGAAGAAATAATTGCCAAACATTTCCCAAATTTGATGAAAGATACAAATCTAAAAATCCGAAAAGCTCAACAAATTCCATGTAGAATAAACTCAAAGGGAACCACACTGAGATACAGTATAATGAAATTGTCTTACAAATAAACACAAAGAATCTTGAAATCAACAAGACAGACTCATCAGGTACAAGGGATCCTCAAAAAGATTAGCAGATGATTTCTCAGCAGAACCCTTGCAGGCCAGAAGGTGGTAGGAGAATTATATCTTTAAAGTGCTGAAAAGAAAAAAAATAAACTATGTACCTAGAATTCTATATCCAGTGAAACTGTCGTTCAAAAATGAGGGTGAACTTAAGATATTTGCAGATAAGATGAGAGGGAGTTTATTACCACTATACCTGACTATAAGAAACATGAGAGACCCTCAGGTTAAAATGAAAGGATGCAAGACAGTAACTCCAAGCCATAAGATATAAAGATTGCCAGCAAATGTAAATACATGAGCAAATGTAAAAACATGAGCAAATATAAAAATTAGTATTATACTTTTGGTATGTAACTCCACTTTTTATTCTCTATAGGATTTAAATGACAAAATGCATTAAAAATAATTATGTATCTGTAAGTGGATATGCAATGTATAAAGATGTAACTTTTATATTATTAACATATAGGAAAGGGGACAGAGCTCTATAGGAATAGAGTTTGTGTGTGTGGTTGAAGTTAAGTTGCTATAAATTAAAACTAGATTGTTATACCTTTAGAATGTTATATGTAATTCCAACAGCAACGACAAATTAAATACCTACAGACTATACTCAAAAAAAACCCCAAAACCAAAACATCAGCTAAACACTAAAGAAGGCAGTAATGAAGGTAATGAATGGGGGAAGCTATAAGACACCTAAGACAAATAACAGTGGGAAAAGTAAGTCCTTCCTTATCAGTAATTACTTTAAATGTAAATGGAAAACACAAGCCTCTCCAATCAAAAGGCATAGATTGGCAATCTATCTACAAGAGACTCACTTTATTATTTTTAATGTATTTTAAAAATTGAAGTATAGTTGACTTAATGTTGTGTTTCTGGTATACAGCAAAGTGATTCATATATGTATATATATATAATTTTTCATATTCTTTTCCATTATAGGTTATTACAAGATATTGAATATAGTTCCCTGGGCTATACAGTAGGTCCTTCTTGTTTATCTATTTTTAAATAGTTTAATTTTAAAAATTTATTTTATATTGGAGTATAGTTGATTTACAATGTTGTGTTAGTTTCAGGTATACAGAAAGTGATTCAGTTATACATATACCCATTCTTTTTCACATTCTTTTCCCATAGGTTATTACAGAATATTGAGTAGAGTTTCCTGTGCTATACAGAAGGTCCTTGTTGGTTATCTATTTTAAATATAGCAGTGTGTACATGTCAATCCCAAACTCCCAATCTATCCCTCCCCCACCCCACCCTTCCCCCCGGTAACCATAGATTCATTTTCTAAGTCTGTTTCTGTTTAGTAAATAAGTTCATTTGTATCATTTTTAAAGATTCCTCATATAATCAATATCATATGATATTTGTCTTTCTCTGATATACTTCACCTAGTATGATAATCTCCAGGTCCATACATGTTGCTGCAAATGACATTCTTTCTTTCTTTTTAACGTCTGAATAATATTCCATTGTATATATGTACCACGTCTTCTTTATCCATTCCTCTGTTGATGGACATTTAGGTGGCTTCCATGTCTTGGCTATTGTAAGTAGTGCTGCAATGAATATTGGGGTGCATGTATGTTTTTGAATTGCAGTTTTCTCCAGATATATGCCCAGGAGTGGGATTGCAGGATAATATGGTAGTGCTATTTTTAGTTTTTTAAGAAACCCACATACTGTTCTCTATAGTGCTTGTACCAATTTACATTCCCACCAACAGTGCAGGAGGGTTCCCTTTTCTCCACACCCTCTCCAGCATTTATTGTTTCTATACTTTTTGATGATGGCCATTCTGTTGGTGTGAGGTGATATCTCATTGTAGTTTTGATTTGCATTTCTCTAATAATTAGTAATGTTGAGCATCCTTTCATGTGCCTGTTGGCCATCTGTATGCGTTCTTTGGAGAAATGTCTAATTAGGTCTTCTGCCCATCGTTTGATTGGGTTGTTTGTTTTTTTTAATATTGAGCCCCATGATCTGTTTTTGTGCTTTGGAGATTAATCCCTGTGGGTTGCATTGTTTGCAAATATTTTCTCCCATTATGTGGGTTCTCTTTTCATTTTGTTTATGGTTTCCTTTGCTGTACAAAAGTTTTTGAGTTTAATTAGGTCCCATTTGTTTATTTTTGTTTTTATTTCGATTACTCTAGGAGACATAGAAAAAGATACTGCTGTGATTTATGTCAGACTGTTCTGCCTGTGTTTTCCTCTAAGGGTTTTATGGTGTCTGGTCTTACATTTAAGTCTTTCCGTTTATTTTTGTGTATAGTGTTAGCGAATCTTCTAATTTCATTCTTTTACATGTAGCTGTCCAGTTTTCCCAGCACAACTTATTGAAGAGACTATCTTTTCTACATTGTCTAATTAATTGACCATAGATGCGTGGGTTTATTTCTGGGCTTTCTCTCCTGTTCCGTGATCTGTATTTCTGTTTTTGTGCCAGTACCATACTGTTTCAATGACTAACTTTCTGGTATGATCTGAAGACAGGAAGCCTGATTCCTCCAGCTCCGTTTTTCTTTCTGAAGATTGCTTTGCCTATTTGGGGTCTTTTGTGTCTCCATACAAATTTTAAGATTTTTTGTTCTAGTTCTATGAAGAATGCCATTGGTAATTTGATAGGGATTGCACTAGTTCTGTGAAGAATGCCATTGGTAATTTGATAGGGATTGCACTGAATCTGTAGATTGCCTTGGGTAGTATAGTCATTTTGTCAATATTGATTCTTTCAATCCAGGAGCATGGTATATCTTTCCACCTGTCTGTGTCATCTTTGATTTCCTTCATCAGCATTTTACAGTTTTCAGAGTACTGGTCTTTGGTCTCCTTAGGTAGGTTTATTCCTAAGTAAGTAAGTATTCTATTCTTTTTGATGAGATGGAAAATGGGATTGTTTCCTTATTTCTCATTCTGATCTTTCATTGTTAGTGTATAGGAATGCAAGAGATTTCTGTGTATGAATTTTGTATCCTGCAACTTTACCAAATTCATTGATGAGCTCCAATAGTTTTCTGGTAGCATCTTTAGGATTTTCTATATATAGTATCCTGTCATCTGCAAATAGTGACATTTTTACTTCTTTTCCCATTTGGATTCCTTTTCTTTTTCTTCTCTGATTGCCACAGCTAGGACTTCAGGATTATGTTGAATTAAAGTGGCAAGACAGGACACCCTTGTCTTCTTCCTAACCTTACAGGAAATGCTTTCAGTTGTTGACCACTGAGTATGGTGTTAGCTGTGGGTTTGTCATATGTGGTCTTTATTATGTTGAGGTAGGTTCCCTCCATGCCCACTTTCTGGAGAGTTTTAATCATGAACTTTCTGGAGAGTTTTAATCATGAATGGGTGTTGAATTTTATCAGAAGCTTTTTCTGCATCTATTGAGATGATCACATGGTTTTTTTATTCAATTTGTTGATGTGGTGTATCACATTGATTGATTTGAGGATATTGAAAAAATCCTTGCATCCCTGGGATAAATGTCACTTGATCGTGGTGTACGATCCTTTATTGTTGGCTTCAGATTGCTAGTATTTTGGTGAGGTTTTTTGCATCTATGTTCATCAGTGATATCGGCCTGTAATTTTCTTTCTTTTGTGGTATCTTTGTCTCGTTTTGGTATGCTGGTGACCTCATAGAATGAGTGTGGAAGTATTCCTTCCTCTGTGATTTTTGGGAATAGTTCCAGAAGGACAGGTGTTAACTCTTCTCTAAATGTTTGATAGAATTCACCTGTGAAGCAGTCTGGTCTTGGACTTTTGTTTCGTGGAAGTTTTTAAATCACCGTTTCAATTTCAGCACTTGTGATTGGTCTGATCATCTTTTCTATTTCTTCTTGGTTCAGTTTTGGGAGAGTGTGCCTTTCTAAGAATTTGTCCATTTCTTCTACGTTGTGCATTTTAATGGCATAGAGTTGCTTATAGTACTCTTATGATCCTTTGGATTTCTGTGGTGTCTGTTGTAGCTTCTCCTTTTTCATTTCTAATTTTATTGATTTGAGGCCTCTCCCTCTTTTTCTTGATCAGTCTGGCTAAAGGTTTATCAATTTTGTTCATCTTCTCAAAGAACCAGCTTTTAGTTTCATTGATCTTTTCTATTGTTTTGTCATCTCTATTTCATTTATTTCTGCTCTGATGTTTATGAATTTCTTTCCTTCTGCTAACTTTGGGTTTTGTTTGTTCTTCTTTCTCTAGTTGCTTTAGGTGTAAGTTTAGGTTGTTTACATGAGATTTTTCTTGTTTCCTGAGGTAGGATTGTATTGCTGTAAAATTCCCTCTTAGAACTGCTTTTGCCACATTCCATAGGTTTTGGATTGTCAGGGTTTTTTTTTTGTTGTCATTTGTCTCTAGGTATTTTTTGATTTCCTCTTTGATTTCTTCAGTGATCCATTGGTTGTTTAGTAGCATATTGTTTAGCCTTCATGTGTTTGTGTTTTTTCTGTAATTGATTTCTAATCTCATAGCATTGTTTCAAAAAAGATGCTTGATATGATTTCAGTTTTCTTAAATTGATCACAAACGTGATCAAGTTTATAGCAATACAGTATACAAGGAAATAATGTCATGTGCAGCAATATTACTCAAACATTAAAAAGAAGGAAATAATATGTCATTTGCAGCATTAAAAAGAAGCAGTAATGCCATTTGCAGCAATAATGTCATTTGCAGCAATGTCATTTGGAGATTATCAATCATACTAAGTGAATAAATCAGAGAAAGACAAATATCATATGATATTGTTTATATGAGGAATCTTTAAAAATGATACAAATGAACTTATTTACTAAACAGAAGGAGACTCACAGACCTAGAAAATGAACCTATGGTTACCAGCAGGGAAGGGTGGGGTGGGGGAGGGATAGATTGGGAGTTTGGGATTGACATGTACACACTGCTATATTTAAAATAGATAACCAACAAGGACCTTCTGTATAGCACAAGGAGCTCTATCAATATTCTGTAATAACCTATGGGAAAAGAATGTGGAAAAGAATGGGTATATGTATAACGGAATCACTTTCCGTATACCTGAAACTAACACAACATTGTAAATCAACTATACTCCAATATAAAATAAAAAATTAAAAAGAAAGATCTCAAAGTACCTAACTTTAGCCTTAAGGAACTGAAATAAGAAGGGCAAACTAAACCCAAAGCTAGTAGAAGAAAGGAAATGATTGATAGAGTGGAGATAAGGAATAGAGAAACAGAGAAAATCAGGGAAAGCAAAAATTAGTTCTCCCTAAAGATCTACAAAATAGACAACTTTAGCTACATTGACTACGAACAAAATAGAGCATTCAAATTATTAAAATCTGAAATGAAAGTGTCAACATTACTACTGATTTTATAGAAATTTAAAAAATATTAAATGAGAGTACTATGAACAACTATACACCAATAAATTGGATAACCTAGATGTAATGGACAATTTCATAGGAACATACAACCCACCAAGACTGAATCATGAAGAAATAAAAGTATGACTAGACCTATGAGTGGTAAGGAGATTGAATCAGTAATCAAAGACCTCCCAACAAAGAAAAGCCCTGTACCAGAAAGCCTCACTGGTGAGTTCTACCCAATATTTAAAAAAATAATTTATATCAATTTTTCTCAAACTCTTCCTGAAATTTGAAGGGGAGGGAACACTAACACTCCCTAACTCATTCTATGAGGCCAGCAATACCCTGATACCAAAGCCAGACAAAGCTGCTATAAGAAATGAAAACTAAAGAATAATATCTCTTCTGATTATTGATGATGAAATCCTGAACAAAATACTAGCAAACCAAATTTAGCAGCATAATAAAAGGAATAAACACCAGGAAGAGGTAGGATTTATTTTTGGAATGTAAGGATGTTTCAACATATGAAAATCACTATAATATACCACATTAGCATAATGAAGGGAAAAAACACATGATCATCGCAACGGATGCAGAAAAAGCACTTGACAAAATTCAACATCCTTTCATGATAAAAACACTAAAAAAACTAGGAGTAGAAAGAAACTACTGCTACCTCAAAATAATAAAGACCATATATGAAAAACCCACAACTAACATCATCCTCAATAGTGAAGACTAAAAACTTCTCCCCTAAGATGAGGAACAAGAATGCAGTGTTCAGCATTCTTGGACATAGTATTGGAAGTTCAGAGCAGTTAGCCAAGAAAAAAAGAAAAAAGCCATCCAAGTTGGAAAGGAGAAGAAGCAAAATTATCACCGTTCACAGAGATACATTAAAAACCCTTAAAATCCCAATGAATGAACTCAAAGTTGAAGGATACAAAATCAGCATATAAAAATCAGTTGCACTTCTATAAATGAATGATGAACAATCTGAAAAGGAAATTAAGAAAACAATTCCATTTATGATAGCACTAAGAATAAAATACCTAGGAATAAACCAAAGAGGCAAAAGACTTGTACATGGAAAACTATAAAAAGAAATTAAAGACACATAGCTGAACCAATCTTGAAAAAAAAAAGTTGGAGGTCTTAAACTTCATGATTTTAAAACTTACTATAAATTCAGAGTAGTCAAAACAGTGTAGTTCTAGCATGCAGACAGATATGTGGACCAATGGAATAGAATAGAGAGCCTAGAAACAAACTTGCATATATAGTCAGATGAAGTATGCCAAGATCTTTTAATGGGGAAAGGACAGTCTTTTTAACAAATGGTTCTGGCAAAACAATATCCACATGCAAAAGAATTAGGCTGGATCCTTACTTTACACCATATAAAAATTGTCTCACAATGGATCAAAGACTTAAATGTAAGCGTTAAAACTGTTTGAAGAAAACAGAGGGGAAGAGCTTCATGGTATCAGATTTGGCAATCATTTCTTGACTATGACCCTTAAAGCACAGGCCACAAGAAAAAATTAGATAAGCTGGACATCATCATAATTAAAAACTCTTCTTCATCAATGGACACTACCAAAAGAGTGAAAAGGCAACCTACAGAATGGGAGAAAATATTTGCAAATCATAAATCTGATAAAGGATTAATATTCAGAATATATCAAGAAGTACAACTCAACAACAAACACAAGGCCTTGAATAGACATTTCACTAAAGAAGATGTATGAATGGGCAATACACACATGAAAGTATGTTCAACATCACTAGTAATTATGGAAATGCAAATCAAAACCACAGTGAGATACCACTTCACATTCACTAGGATGTCTACTATCAAAAACCCAGAAAATAACAAGCATTGAAGATGTGGGAAAATTGGAACTTTGGTGCACTGATGGTGAGAATGTAAAATGATATAGCTGCTATAAAGAACAGTATGGCAGTTCCTCAAAAATTAAACATAGAATGACCATATGATTTAGCAAGTCCACTTCTGGGCATATACGCAAAAGAATGAAAGCAGGAACTTGAACAGCTACTATACAAACATGTTCATACTAGCATTATTCATGATAGCCAAACGATGGAAACAACCCACATGCCCAGTGACAGATGGATGCATAAACAAATGTGATATATACTTATACTGGAATATTATTCAGCCTTAAAAAGGAATGAAATCTTATACACGCTACAACGTGGATGAATCTTGAAAACATTAAAGTGACAGAAGCCAGATACAAAGGGACAAATACTGTATGATTCCACTAAACTAGTGTAGTCAAATTCATAGAAACAAAGTAGAATAGTGGTTACCAGTGACAGGGAGAAAGGGATAATGGGGAATTATTGTTTAATGGGTACAGAGTTTAGTTTGGGATGATGAAAAAGTTTTAAAGATGGATAGTGGTGATAGTACAACAATATGAATGTCCTTAATGCCACTGAATTGTACACTTAAAATAGTTAAAATGTTATGTATATTTTATCACAATAATTTAAAGAAAAGGACTTCCAGTTGTCCATGTCAAGGGGGCATTTTTACATTTTCCCTACCCTTTGTGTGTTTGTGAACAACATTGTCATGCTGGATCCTTCAGAGCCTTATTCTTTTATCTTCTCAGTTCATACCTCCTAGCATCACCTGGTCAGACAAAAAGATGTGGTTGGCAAGACTTTGGTATACTTGGCCGTAGCAGGAGGAGCAGTAACTGGCTTTGGACATATTTGCCTGACCTAAGAGGACTGCTTTTACCTTAAATCCTTCTTCAGTGGTTGGTAGCCTTCCAGGTTCTTTAAGCATTTGGTGAAACCTGGAGCCTCTTGGTAAAAAAATGTCAATAAACACAAGATTTGGGGTTCCAGTTTAAGATGATGATACAGGAAAATCCTGAATTTACCTCCTCCCACAGATACGCTGAGTCTACATCTACATATGGAACAATTTCTTCTTAAAAAATCCTAAAGGCTGCCTGAGTGACAACCACACATTAGGCAAACAAGAAGAAAACCGCATCAAAGCAAGTAGGAGGGACTGGGACATAAGCCCTGCCCCCAGTGAGGTGACCAACAATTGGGAGAAAACTCAAAACCTGGAGCTTCTCCCCAAGGAGCAAAGGGTTCAAACTCCACATTGGGCACCTTAACTTTTGGACCTGTAGCTGAGAGATGAGCCCCCCAAACATCTAACTTGGAAAACCAATGGGGCTCACAGCTTACGTCCCAGGACCCAGCTCAGAGACAGCTGATCATACCCAGATTTAAAGTAAAGGAGGCTCACCTGCTTATATTTAAGCGTCAGCCTGAGGGCAGATATCTAATTTAACACACAAATCTAGAAGCCTGCTGGAGCACTCTCCAGGACTGAGACTTGTGGGCACCATCTTCACACTCTCCTTTTGCCACGTTCCAGAGCACCAGTATCTCCTGGAAGGGAGCTTTTGCATGCGTTTGGTGCCCCAATCTTGGTGGCTGCTGCCCAGGGAAGGCCTCTTGACTGCCTGGTTCTGGAGGCTAGGGGAGTTTGAATTCTTGGTCCCAAGGAGCTGTAATAATCAATGTCACCCCACAAGGAGCCCAAACCACTGTCTGCTGCCAGGCGACACCACTACATAGCCTGACTCTTGACAGCCAGTGGGGCTTATGCTTGTGGGTCCTCCAGGACTATAACCAATGGAGAAAAGCGTTCTTAAACAGCTATCACCCCTAGGGCTCAGCAAGAGGCAACAGAGCCAGAACCTTGGTATATCTGTGAAGGAGTCTTATTAGCCAGTCATCATGGCTTCAGCCTGAGAGGCAGACTTCTAATTAAACATGCATCTAGGGACTGACTGTAATCCTTTCTAGAGACCTCAGAGGGTAGGCACTAACTTTGCACTCTCCCTCTGCTGTGCTCCAGAGCACATGTTTCCTGGAGGGGAGCTTTACA
Organism: Orcinus orca; assembly: GCF_937001465.1. Taxonomy (NCBI): domain Eukaryota; kingdom Metazoa; phylum Chordata; class Mammalia; order Artiodactyla; family Delphinidae; genus Orcinus; species Orcinus orca. The sequence goes on from NC_064564.1 coordinate 52,953,803, forward strand.
TGCAGCTGGTGCCCTGGTTTTTATGTCTGGTGCACTAGTTTTTGCAGCTGCCACTCCAGGGATGCCCCTTGATTGCCTGGCTCAGGTGATCAGGGGAGCTTGAATTTCGGTGTCCCATGGGACTGTGGCAATCGGATAGCTGGTTCTTGGAAGGCTGCCACCCCGAGGGCACTGGCACACAGCAGACTGAGGAACATCCCCCAGCCTTTCTGTGGAGGAATCCTCTTTATTTGTACTGGAGCTATGACCTGAGGGGCAGGCTTCAGGTTTGGCACACATCTATTGGACTACAAAACTACTGTCAAGGAATGTAGGCTGTGGATGCTGTCTTTGCACCCTCCCTCTGCATTGCTCCAGTATCTCTTAGGAAAGAGCTTATACACTCATCTAGACCCCTGATACGTGCAGCTGCCATCCAGGGAATACTACTGATCACCTGGTCAGTGTGAGCTATTAAAAATATAATAGGCTGCTGCGACAAGCACAAAGGTTTGAGAGATGACCAAGAGCTGGGACAGAGTTGAAGGACAATGTTCACCTCCTACATGAGGCCACTCCTTCAAGACTGGGAGAGGTGGTTGTTTCATCTACAGTATGGAAACCAACACAAAGAGTTAAGCAAGATGAAGAAACAGAAATATGTTCCAAATGAAAGAACAAGATAAAACCTCAGTGTGTGGTGGGGGGCGGGGGAGACCTCAATAAAATAGAGCTAAGGTATTTACCTGAAAAAGCGTTCAAGGTGATGGTCATAAAGATACTCATAAAACTAGGGAGAAGAATGGATGAACACAATGAGAAATTCAACAAAGAGATAGAAAATATAAAAAAGTACCACAGAAGGCACAGAGCTGAAGAATACAGTTACTGAACTGAAAAATACAATACAGGGGTTCAACAGCAGACTAGATGAAGCAGAAGAAAGCATCAGTCAACTCAAAGACAAGGCAGTGGAACTCACCCCCCAGCCAAAAAAAAAAAAAAAGAATAAAACCCAGTGAAGATAGCTTAAGGAGCTGTGGGACAACATCAAACACGTTAACATTCAGATCATAGGGGTCACAGAAAAAGAAGATAGAAAGGAGCAGAAAACTTATTTCAAGAAACAATGGCTGAAAACTTCACTACTCTGGGAAAGAAAATGGACATCCAGTTCCAGGAAGCCCAGAGTGTTCCAAATAAAATAAACCCAAAAGAGACATTATAATTAAAGACATAATTAAAACATCAAAAGTTAAAGACAAGGAGAGAATCTCAAAAGCAGCAAGAGAAAAACAACTTGTTAGGTATAAGGGAATGCCCAGAAGACTACAGCAGATTTTTCAGCATGATTGGTAGGCTAGAAGGGAGTGGCACAGTATCTTCAAAGTGCTGAAAGAAAAAAACTTCCAATCAAAAATACTCTACCCAGCAAAGTTATCATTCAGAATTGGAGAGAGAGACAGAGAGTCATCGGCAGTGTCTAAGCTGAGGTGCTGGTGCAGTCATTTTGCACTAGGAACTCTCATGTGAAGAGCCCAGTGCAGTACCTCCACATGTGGTACCTTATGAGCAAGTGAAACTAGACTAAGCACAAAGGATGAAAAAAGGATAGACTGGTTGTACTCAGCATAGGCCTGCATGATACAGTGCTTTGCAGCCAAGACAGGAAACATCTCCTGGAAATAAAAATACTTGGGGAGAGTATCTTTGTACTGACACTGTTTAACGCATCACCAGAGGAAGGAACCAAGATGGCGGAGTAGAACGACATGCTCTCACTCCCTCTTGTGAGAATGCCAGAGTCATGGCTAGCTGCTGGACAATCATCAACAGGAGGACACTGGAGCTCACCAGAAAGGGTACCCCACATCCAAAGACAAAGGAGAAGCCACAATGAGACAGTAGGAGGAGTGCAATCACAGTAAAATCAAATCCCATAACTGCTAGTTCGGTGATACACAGACTGGAGAACACAGAAGTCCACCCACTGGAGTGAAGGTTCTGAGCCCCACATCAGGCTTCCCAACCTGGGGGTCCAGCAATGGGAGGAGGAATCCTTAGAGAATCAGACTTTGAAGCCTAGTGGGATTTGATCGCAGGACTTCGACAGGACTGGGGGAAACAGAGACTCCACTCTTGGAGGGCACACACAAAGTAGTGTGCACATCGGGACCCCAGAAAAGGAGCAGTGACCCCAGGGGAGGCTGAGCCAGACCTACCTGCTAGTGTTGGAGGGTCTCCTGCGGAGGTGGGGGGTGGCTGGGGCTCACCATGGGGACAAGGACACTGGCGGTGGAGGTTCTGGGGGGTGCTTCTTGGTGTGAGCCCTCCCAGAGTCTGTCATTGGCCCCACCAAAGAGCCCAGGTAGGCTCCAGTCTTGGGTTGCCTCAGGCCAAACAACCAACAGGGAGGGAACCCAGCCCCACCCATCAGCACTTAAGCAGATTAAAGTTTTACTGAGCTCTGCCCACCAGAGCAACAGCCAGCTCTACCCACCACCAGTCCCTCCCATCAGGAAACATACACAAGCCGCTTAGTTAGCCTCATCCACCAAAGGGCAGACAGCAGAAGCAAGAAGAACTACAGTCCTGCAGCCTGTGGAACAAAAACCACATTCACAGAAAGATAGACAAGATGAAAAGGCAGAGGGCTATGTACCAGATGAAGAAACAAGATAAAACCCCAGAAAAACAACGAAATGAAGTGGAGACAGGCAACCTTCCAGAAAAAGAATTCAGAATAACGATAGTGAAGATGATCCAGGACCTTGGAAAACTAATGGAGGCAAAGATTGAGAAGATGCAAGAAATGTTTAACAAAGACCTAGAAGAATTAAAGAACAAACAGAGATGAACAATAACATAACTGAAATGAAAACCACACTAGAAGGAATCAATAGCAGAATAAGTGAGGCAGAAGAACGGATAAGTGACCTGGAAGACAGAATGGTGGAATTCACTGCTGTGGAATAGAATAAAGAAAAAAGAATGAAAAGAAATTAAGACAGCCTAAGAGACCTCTGGGACAACATTAAATGCAACAACATTCGCATTATAGGGGTCCCAGAAGGAGAAGAGAGAGAGAAAGGACCAGAGAAAATATTTGAAGAGATTATAGTCAAAAACTCCCCTAACATGGGAAAGGAAATAGAGCCACCCAAGTCCAGGAAGTGCAGAGTCCCATACAGGATAAACCCAAGGAGAAACATGCCAAGACACATAGTAATCAAATTGGCAAAAATTAAAGACAAAGAAAAATTATTGAAAGCAGCAAGGGAAAAATGACAAATAACATACAAGGGAACTCCCATAAGGTTAACAGCTGATTTCTCAGCAGAAACTCTACAATCCAGAAGGGAGTGGCATGATATACTTAAAGTGATGAAAGGGAAGAACCTACAACCAAGATTACTCTATCCAGCAAGGATCTCATTCAGATTCGATGGAGAAATCAAAAGCTTTACAGACAAGCAAAAGCTAAGAGAATTCAGCACCACCAAACCAGCTCTACAACAAATGCTAAAGGAACTTCTCTAAGTGGGAAACACAAGAGAAGAAAAGGACCTACAAAAACAAACCCAAAACAATTAAGAAAATGGTCATAGGAAGATACATATCGATAACTACCTTAAGCGTGAATGGATTAAACGCTCCAACCAAAAGACACAGGCTTGCTGAATGGATACAAAAACAAGACCCATATATATGCTGTCTACAAGAGACCCACTTCAGACCTAGGGACACATACAGACTGAAAGTGAGGGGATGGAAAAAGATATTCCATGCAAATGGAAATCAAAAGAAAGCTGAAGTAGCAATACACATATCAGATAAAATAGACTTTAAAATAAAGAATGTAACAAGAGACAAGGAAGGACACTTCATAATGATCTAGGATCAATCCAAGAAGAAGATATAACAATTATAAATATATATGCACCCAACATAGGAGCACCTCAATACATAAGGCAACTGCTAACAGCTATAAAAGAGGAAATCAGCAGTAACACAATAATAGTGGGGTTACTTTAACACCTCACTTACACCAATGGACAGATCATCCAAAATGAAAATAAATATGGAAACAGAAGCTTTAAATGACACAATAGACCAGATAGATTTAATTGATATTTATAGGACATTCCATCCAAAAACAGCAGATTACACTTTCTTCTCAAATGCACACGGAACATTCTCCAGGAGAGATCACATCTTGGGTCACAAATCAAGCATCAGTAAATTTAAGAAAATTGAAATCATATCAAGCATCTTTTCTGACCACAACGCTATGAGATTAGAAATGAATTACAGGAAAAAAACCGTGAAAAACACAAACACATGGAGGCTAAACAATACGTTACTAAATAACCAAGAGATCACTGAAGAAATCAAAGAGGAAATCAAAAAATACCTAGAGACAAATGACAATGAAAACATAACGATCCAAAACCTATGGGATACAGCAAAAGCAGTTCGAAGAGGGAAGATTATAGCTATACAAGCCTACCTCAAGAAACAAGAAAAATCTCAAATAAACAATCTAACCTTACACCTAAAGGAACTAAAGAAGAATAAAAAACCCCCAAAGTTAGCAGAAGGGAAGAAATTATAACGATCAGAGCAGAAATAAATGAAATAGAAACAAAAGAATAGCGAAGATCAATAAAACTAAAAGCTGGTTCTTTGAGGAAATAAACAAAATTGATAAACCATTAGCCAGACACATCAAGAAAAAGAGGGAGAGGACTCATCAATAAAATAGAGATGAAAAAGGAGAAGTTACAACAGACACCGCAGAAATACAAAGCATCCTAAGAGACTACTACAAGCAACTCTATGCCAATGAAATGGACAACCTGGAAGAAATGGACAAATTCATAGAAAGTTATAACCTCCAAGACTGAATCAGGAAGAAATAGAAAATATGAACAGACCAATCAAATGTAATGAAATTGAAACTGTGATTAAATATCATATTAATGATATTTAATCACAGTTAAATAGGCTTCATAGGTGAATTCTATCAAACATTTAGAGAAGAGCTAACACCCATCCTTCTCAAACTCTTCCAAAAAATTGCAGAGGAAGGAACACTCCCAAACTCATTCTATGATGCCACCATCACCCTGATACCAAGACCAAAGATACTACAATAAAGGAAAATTACAGACCAGTATCACTGATGAATATAGATGCAAAAATCCTCAACAAAATACTAGCAAACAGAATCCAACAGCACATTAAAAGGATCATACACCATGATCAAGTGGGATTTATCCCAGGGATGCAAGGATTCTTCAATATACGCAAATCAATCAATGTGATACACCATATTAACAAACTGAAGAATAAAAACCATATGATCATCTCAATAGATGCAGAAATACCTTTTGACAAAATTCAACACCCAGTTATAAAAAGTCTCCAGAAACTGGGCATAGAGGGAACCTACCTCAACATAATAAAGGCCATATATGACAAACCACAGCAAACATCATTCTCAATGGTGAAAAACTGAAAGCATTTCCTCTAAGATCAGGAACAAGACAAGGATGTCCACTTTCACCACTATTATTCAACATAGTTTTGGAAGTTTTAGCCACAGCAATCAGAGAAGAAAAGGAACTAAAAGGAATTCAAATCGGAAAAGAAGTAAAGCTGTCACTGTTTGCAGATGAAATGATACTATACGTAGAGAATCCTAAAAATGCCACCAGAAAACTACTAGAGCTAATCAATGAATTTGGTAAAGTTGCAGGATACAAAATTAATGCACAGAAATCTCTTGCATTCCTATACAATAAAGACGAAAATGTGAAAGAGAAATTAAGGAAATATTCCCATTTACCATTGCAACAAAAAGAATAAAATACCTATGAATAAACCGAGCTAGGGAGACAAAAGACCTGAATGTAGAAAACTATAAGACACTGATGAAAGAAATTAAAGATGATACCAACAGATGCAGAGATATACCATGTTTTTGCAATGGAAGAATCAATATTGTGAAAATGACTGTACCACCCAAAGCAAACTACAGGTTCAATGCAATCCCTATCAAATTAGCAATGGCATTTTTTACAGAACTAGAACAAAAAATCTTAAAACTTGTATGGAGGCACAAAAGACCCCGAATAGCCATAGCAGTCTTGAGGAGAATAAATGGAGCTGGAGGAATCAGACTCCCTGACTTCAGACTATACTACAGACCTACAGTAATCAAGGCAATATGGTACTGGCACAAAAACAGAAACATAGATCAATGGAACAAGATAGAAAACCCAGAGATAAACCCACGCACCTATGGTCAAGTAATCTATGACAAAGGAGGCAAAGATATACAATGGAGAAAAGACAGTCTCTTCAATAAGTGGTGCTGGGAAAACTGGACAGCTACATGTAAAAGAATGAAATTAGAACACTCCCTAACACCAAACACAAAAATAAACTCAAAATGGATTAGAGACCTAAATGTAAGACCAGACACTATAAAATTCTTAGAGGAAAACATAGGAAGAACACTCTCTGACATAAGTCGCAGCAAGATCTTTTTTGATCCACCTCCTACAGTAATGGAAATAAAAACAAAAATAAACAAATGGGACCTAATGAAACTTCAAAGCTTTTGCACAGCAAAGGAAACCATAAACAAGATGAAAAGAGAACCCTCAGAATGGGAGAAAATATTTGCAAACAAATCAATGGACAAAGGATTAATCTCCAAAATATATAAACAGCTCATGAAGCTCAATATTAAAGAAACAAACAACCCAATCCAAAAATGGGCAGAAGACCTAAATAGACATTTCTCCAAAGAAGACATACTGAAGAAGAAGCACATGAAAAGCTGCTCAACATCACTTAATTATTAGAGAAATGCAAATCAAAACTACAATGAGGTATCACGTCACACCAGTTAGAATGGGCATCATCAGAAAATCTACAAACAGCAAATGCTGGAGAGGATGTGGAGAGAAGTGAACCCTCTTGCACTGTTGGTGGGAATGTAAATTGATAGAGCCACTATGGAGAACTGTACGGAGGTTCCTTAAAAAGCTAAAAATAGAATTACCATATGATCCAACAATCCCACTACTGGGCATATACCCTGAGAAAACCATAATTCAAAAAGACGCATGCACCCCAATGTTCATTGCAGCACTATTTACAATAGCCAGGTCATGGAAGCAACCTAAATGCCCACTGACAGACGAATGGATAAAGAAGATGTGGTACATATATACAATGGAATATTACTCAGCCATAAAAAGGAATGAAATTGGGTCATTTGTTGAGACGTGGATGGCTCTAGAGACTGTCATACAGAGTGAAGTAAGTGAAAAAGAGTAAAACAAATATCGTATATTAATGCATGTATGTGGAACCTAGAAAAATAGTGCTGATGAACCAGTTTGCAGGGCAGAAGTTGAGACACAGATGTAGAGAACAAACGTATGCACACCAAGGGGGGAAAGTCGTGGGGCGTGGGGATGGTGGTGTGATGAATTGGGCAATTAGGATTGATATGTATACACTGATGTGTTTATAATTGATGACTAATAAGAACCTACTATGTAAAAAAGTAATAAATTAAAATTCAAAAATTAAAAAAATATATAAATAAAGCATCACCAGAAAAAAAAAAATCGGAGAGAGAAAGAGTTTTCCAGATAAGCAGAAGGCAAGGGAGTTATCACTACTAAACCAGCCTTACAAGAATTGTTAAAGGGACTTCTTTAAGCTGAATAGAAAGGGCAATAATTAGTAACAAGAAAAGATAAACCTCAGTAGAAAGGTAAATATACAGAACATGTAGTGGATTAATCACTTATAAAGCTAGTATGAAGGTAAGAAGACAAACGTGGTAAAAATAACTACTATTACAATAATTCTTTAAGGATACACAAGATAAAAAGATATAAAATGTGACATCAAAATCATAAAACATGGGGAAGGGGTAAGAGTAAAAATGTTAAGCTTTAGAATGGTTTAAGTTTACAACAAACTTAAGTTTTTATCAATTTAAAATAGACTGTTAGGGATATACTCTATAATATATAAGCCTCATAGTAACCACAAAGCAAAAATATAATCACAAAAAATAAAAAAATGGAATATAAGCTTAAGAAATATACACTTAAGAAATATACACTTAAGAAAGTCATCAAACCACAAAGGAAGAAAGCAGTTGCAGAAGAAAGGAACAGAGAGGACTACAAAACAGCCAGAAAGCATTAAGTACATACATACCAATATATCTTTAAAGGTAAATGGACTAAATTCTCAATTCAAAAGACAGAGTAGCTGAATGGATAGAAAAAACAAGACCCATGTATATGCTGCTTACAAGAGACTCCCTTCAAACGTAAGAACACACAAACTGAAAATGAAGGGATAAAAGATATATAAAAAGATATTTCATGCAAATGGAGCCCAAAAGAAACTGGGGGTAGCTATACTTATGACAGTTTTTGTTTAACAGTCTAATTTTTCTGGTATAAGAGACAAGGGAACTGCATAATGATAAAGGGGGCAATCCACAAGAGGATATAACATTTGTAAATATTTATGCTCCCAACATAGGAGCACCTAAATATATAAAGCCAAATATTAACAGACCTAAGAGGAGAAATAGACAGCAATATAAAAATAGCAGGGGGCTTTAATACCCCACTTATATCAATGGATAGATCATCCAGACAGAGAATCAATAAAGAAATATCAGCTTTTTAAACAATATGTTAGACCAGATGAATTTAACAGATATATATAGAACATTCCATCCAACAGCAACAGAACACACAGTCTTCTCAAGTGCACGTGGAATGCTTCCTAGGATAGATCATACGACAGGCCAAAAAACAAATCTTAATAAATTTAAGATAGAAATGATATCAAGATTCATTTCTGACCTCAATAGTATGAAACTAGAAATCAATTTCAAGAAGGAAACTGGAAAATTTGCAAATATGTGGAGATTAAACAACATGCTACTGAACATTCAATGGGTCAAAAGAGAAATAAAATATTTTGAGACAAATGAAAATGGGAATATTACATACCAAAACTTGTGGCGTACAGCAAAAACAGTTCTGAGAGGGAAGTTCACAGTGATAAATGCCTACCTCAAGAAACAAAAGTCTCAAACAACCTAACTTTACACCTCAAGGAAATAGAAAAAGAAGAATAAATGAAGGTCAAAATTAGTAGAAGGGAGAACAATAACAAATTTTAGAGCAGAAATAGAGACTAAAAAGAATAGAAGAGATCAATGAAACAAAAAGCTGATTCTTTGAAAAGATAAACAAAATTTATAAGCCTTAGTTAGACTCACCAAGCAAAAGAGACAGAGGACTCAAATAAAATCAGAAATGAAAGAGGAACTATAACAACTGATACCACAGAAATACAAGTATCATAGAGACTACTCTGAACAATTATACACCAACAAATTAGACAACCTAGAAGACATGGATAAATCCCTAGAAACATATAACCTACCCAGACTGAATCACAATGAAATAGAAAATCTGAACAGACCAATACAAGTAAGGAGATTGAGTCAGTAATCAAAAACCACCCAACAAGCAAAAGTCCAGGACCAGACAGCTTCACTTGTGAATTCTACCAAGCATTCAAAGAAGGATTAATATCAATTCTTCTCAAACTCCTCCAAAAAATAAAAGAGGAGGGAACTCTTCCAAACTCATTTTATGAGGCCAGCATTACCCTGAAACTAAAAACCAGACAAGGGTGATACAGAAAAGAAAATTACAGGTCAATATCCCTGATGAACACAGATGCAAAAATCCTCAATAAAATATTAGCAAAGCAAATTCAACAATACACTAAAAGGATCAAAGACCATGATAAAATGAGACTTGGTCCAGGAATGCAATGATGGTTCAGTATCCACAAAGCAATCAACATGTGATATACCACATTAACAAAATGAAGGATAAAAATCATTTGATCATCTCAATAGGTGGAGAAAAAGCATTTGACAAAATTCAACATCTGTTTATGATAAAAACTCTTAACAAAGTGTATGTAGACAGAATGTACCTTAACATAATAAAGGTCATATATGACAAGTCCACAACTAACATCATACTCAAAAGTGGAAAGCTGAAAGCTTTTCCCCTAAGATCAGGAACAAGACAAGGATGCCCACTCTTGCCACTTTTATTCAACATAGTATTGTCTTTGCAAGAGCAAATAGGCAAGGAAAAAAAAAAAAGAAGGCATCCAGATTGGAAGGGAAGAAGTAAAACTGTCACTATTTGCAGATGACATGATACTATTTATAGAAAATCCTAAAGACCGCCACCAAAAAAAACTGTTAGAACTAATAAACAAATTCAGTAAAGTTGCAGAATACAAAATCAACACACAAAAATCAATTGCATTTCTATACATTAATAACAAACTCTCAGAAAGGGAAATTAAGAAAACAATCCTATTTAAAATTACACCAAAAAGAGTAAAATACCCAGGAATAAATTTAATGAAGGAGATGAAAGACCTATACACTGAAGACTTATTAATGAAAGAAATTGAGGATGACAAAAATAAATGGAAAGATATTCCATGCTCATAGATTGAAAGAATCAGTATTGTTACAGTGTCCATACTACTCAAAGCAGTCTACTGATTCACTACAATCCCTATCAAAATTCCAATGGCATTTTTCACAGAAATAGAATAAACAATCCTAAAATTTATATGGAATCACAAAAGACCCCAAATAGTCAAAGCAATCTTTAGAAAGAAAACACTGGAGGCATCACTGACTTCAAACTATACTAGTGATAAAAAATTACAGTAATCACAGTATAGTTTTGCATAAAAACAGACACACATATATTGAACAGAATAGCCCGGAAATAAACCCACACATATATGGTCAATTAATTTACAACAAAGGAGCCAAGAGTATACAGTGGGGAAAGGACAGTCTCCTCAATAAATGTTGGGGAAACTTGACAGTCACATGCAAAAGAATGAAACTGAACCACTACCTTATACCATACACAAAAATTAACTCAAAATGGATTAAAGACTTGACAGAAAACCTGAAACCAGAAAACTGCTAGAAGAAAACATAGGTGGTAAGCTCCTTGACATTGATTTTAGGGATGATTATTTTTAAAGCAAAAATAAAGAAGTGGAACTGTATCAAACTAAAAAGCTTTTGCACAGCAAAGAAAACCTTCAATAAAATGAGAAGGCAACTTACTGAATGGGAGAAAATATTTGCAAATCATATATCTGATAAAGGTTTAATATCTAAAGCATATAAAGAACTCATATAACTCAATAGAAAAAAAATCCAATTTAAAAAGGGGCAGAGGATCTGAATAGACATTTTTTTGAAGAAGACATGCAAATCACCAACAGGCACATGAAAAAAATAAGGTACTCAACGTCACTAATCATGAGGGAAATGCATATCAAGACCACAGTGAGATATCACCTCACACCTGTTAGGATGGCTATTATCAGAAAGCCAAGAAATAAGTGTTGGTGAGGATGTGGAGAAAAGGGAACCCCTGTGAACTGTTGGTGGGAATGTAAATAGATGTACCCACTTTGGAAAACAGTATGGAGGGGCCTCAAAAAATTAAAAATTAAAAATGAACCAGCAATTCCACTTCTGGGTATTTACCTGAAGAAAATAAAAACACTAATTTGAAAAGATATGTGCACCCCCATGTTCATTACAGCATTATTTACAATAGCCAAGATACGCAGCCAACCTAAGTGTCCGTCAGTGGATAAACTGATAAAGAAAATGGTATGTGTATGTACACACACACACACACACGTATATAAGTGACACGTGTGTATATACACACACAGGAATATTAATCAGCAAAAAAAAAAAAATCTTGCCATTTGTGGCAACGCTAATGGACCTGAGGACATCATGCTAAGTAAAATATGCCAGAGAAAGACAGATACCATATGGTCTCATTTATATGTGGAATCTAAACAAAACCAACAAAATAGATACAGAGAACAGATTGGTGGTTGTCATAGTCAGGGGGTGGGTAAAATAGTTAAGGGGATCAAAAGGTACAAGCTTCAAGCTATAAAATAAGCAAGTCATGGAGATGTAATATACAGCATGATGACTATAGTTAATAATACAGTATTGCATATTTGGAAGTTAAATAGATCTTAAAAGTTCTCATCAGAAGAAAAAATGTTTTTAGTAACTGTATAGTGAAGGATATTAATTAGACGTATTGTGGTGATCATTTTGAAATATATACAAATATCAAATCATTATGTTGTACTCCTAAAACTAATATAATGTGAATTATAAAAATAATTCAGTTAAAAATTCAGCATCCAATAGAGGAATCAGGCTCCCTGACTTCAGACTATACTACAAAGCTACAGTAATCAAAACAGTATGGTAGTGGCAGAAAAACAAATATAGATCAATGGAACAGGATAGAAAGCCCAGAAATAAACCCACGCACCTATGGTCAATTAATCTATGACAAAGCAGGCAAGACTATACAATGGAGAAAAGACAGTCTCTTCAATAAGTTGTGCTGGGAAAACTGGACAGCTACATGTCAAAGAATGAAATTAGAACACTCTCTAACACCACACACACAAAATAAACTCAAAATGGATTAAAGACCTAAATGTAACACTGGATCCTATAAAACTGCTAGAGGAAAACATAGGCAGAACACTCTTTGACATAAATCACAGCAATATCTTTTTGGATACACCACCTAGAGTAATGGAAATAAAAACAAAAACAAATGGGACCTAGTTAAACTTAAAAGCATTTGCATAGCAAAGGAAACCATAAACAAAAGGAAAAGGCAACCTACAGAATGGGAGAAAATATTTGCAAGTGATACAACTGACAAGGGATTAATCTCTAAAATATAGGAACAGCTCATAGAGCTCAATATCAAAAAAACAATCCAATGAAAAAATGGACAGAAGATCTAAATAGATATTTCTCCAAAGAAGATATACATATGGCCAAAAGGCACATGAAAGGATGCTCAACATCACTAATTATTAGAGAAGTGCAAATCAAAACTACAATGAGGTGTCACCTTACACTGGTCAGAAAGGCCATCACAAAAAATCTACAGATAATAAATACTGGAGAGAGTGGAGAAAGAAGAATCCTCCTACAACTGTCAGTGGGAATGTAAATTGATGCAGCCACTATGGAGAACAGTATGAAGGTTCCTTAAAAAACTAAAAATACAGCTACCATATGATCCTGCAATCCCACTCCTGGCCATATATCCGGAGAAAACCATAGTTGGAAAAGATACATGCACCCCAGTGTTCATTGCAGCACTATTTACAATAGCCAAGACCTGGAAGCAACCTAAATGTCTATTGACAGAGGAATGAATAAAGAAGATGTGGTATATTTATCAATGGAATACTACTTAGCCATAAAAAGGAAGGAAATAATGCCATTTGCAGCAACATGGAGGGACCCAGAGGTTGTCATACTGAGTGAAGTAAGCCAGACAGAGAACAACAAATATATGATATTGCTTATATGTGGAATCTAAAAAAATTTATACAAATGAACTTATATACAAAACAGAAATAGATCCTCAGACATAGAAAAGAAACTTATGGTTACCAAAGGGGAAAGAGGGGGCAGGGATAACTTAGGAGTTTGAGATTAACATAAACACATACTATATATAGAATAGATAACCAACAAGGACCTACTGTATAGCACAGGGGACTATACTCAAAATTTTGTAATAACCTATAAAGGAAAATAATCTGAAAAATATGTATAACTGAATCACTTTGCTGTACACCTGAAACTAAATCAACTATGCTTCCATTAAAAAAAAATTCAGCATCCAAAGCTCTATTCCAGACTCACTAGATGAGAATTTGCATTTTTAACAAGATCCATAGGTGATTCACATTAAAGCTTGAGACAACCTTGCCTAGAGGGTTCTAGAAGAAAGAAGAAGGGGGTGAAGAGTGTTAGAGAGGAAGGAAGGAGGAAAGACCTATTTTTCTGTCTTTTAGGAAAAATAATCACTCAGCATGATCAGTGTGCATGTATATGCCCTTGAGTGACCTCAGTGATACAATGCAGAAACATCTCCCACGTGTAGCCAGATCTGTTCCCAATTGTAATTTCACAAACTGCCAGTAAGCCTTGAGGGCCTAGAAGCAGAGCTGCCTTGGGTGGAATGAGAGCTATCAGAAGTGGGCTTTTCCAGGTAGGAGAAAGATGATATCTCCCAGGCATGGGAGCAAGGGGGAGCTCATGCCTCTTTGACTAAGAAGCACATGTATTAGGTCACTGGAAATAAGGGGGGGGTTGGTAGAGGCCCCAAAAAGTAGCCTCCGGCTGAGCATATTGATTTGCCAGTGTTGAGCATCATTCCCAGGCTCACCTGGGACACAAATGGCTTATAAGTTGCAAATGAATTCTGTGGTCACATTTTCCCCAAATAACATTTCATCTTCATTAGAGATGACCACAGTGTGTTAACTTAATAGGATGTTCCAAGTGATTGTTTTCCAAATAACACACTTCAGGGTTGGGATGAGGGAACATGAATGCAGTAATGTGTAGATACCAGTTCCAATAAGTTCAAGTTGCCAACTGCCCCCAAGCATTCAGTCACACTATTTCATAGAGTTACACAAATAATTTTGAGCTGTGTGGTTGCTTTGGCATGTCCTCACAGGCCAAGCTTAATGGTATGTTTCAGATACTGACCATTTGGAAATTATGCCTGACCAATCAAAACAGTTATCCTACCAATTAGCACGGGCCTCTGACAAACCACAACAGTGGTTCCCACATAGTTGGTAGGTACCAGCTGATAATCAGTCCTGGCAGGCAGCTCTTAGATGCTCAGTAGGTCTCCAGTAAGTTTTGAACCAAGACTTTAGGAAAAACAGAGTATATACAATTATATCATTTCCCTCAAGCACCACACCAGATTTTTTTTTTTTTTTTTTTTTTTTGGTGCCAACAACATTCTAAAACAGAGAAGGAGTCACATGATGAATAGGACAACTATGCTTTGTCTAAATAGAGGCCCTGTCTACCTGCACTGGGCAAAATCTAGGCCTCTAATTACAAATGGGAGTTCCTGACTTGTGTTCAGTCCCACCTGGCCCAGAAACAATGACCTGGCCCAGAAATGACGACAGCACTGCACACTGCACCCTTGGCTGCTTCTGTCATGGCCTGGTGTGTGTCACGGCTCAGGTTTGCTCTTCCTAATGAAGAACCTGCAGTTTGTGTTGGTCTTTCTTTTCAGTTATAACTAAAACATAAAATTTCCTCTCCAAATGGAGAGTTACTGTGGTTCCTCCCTCCGTCCAGCTGAGCCCCCATTTATTCTCTCTCTTGAGCTAACCTGGGACTTTTCTGGTTAACCTCCAACAGGGAACTGAGAAAGGAGTTGCTGGTAGCAGCTAGGCTTCAACTCTTCTTGGCCTGGAACAATGGTTCTCTACCCTGACTGCACATTAGAATCAATCACTTGGGTGGCTTCTAAAACATGCCCATGTTTAGATCCCTCTCCTGAGCAACTGACTTAGAGTCACTGGAGAAATTTCTTTAAAAGACCAATGTCTAGCAAAGACACCACCAAAAAGGAAAATTACAGGCCAATATCTTTGATGAATATAGATGCACAAATTCTCAACAAAATATTAGCAAACTGAATCCAGCAACACATAAAAAATATCGTAACACCATGACCAAGTGGGATACGTTCCAAGTTCACAAGGATGGTTCAGCATATAAAATCAATGTGATAACACCACATAAACAAAAGACAAAAACCACATGATCATCACAGTAGATGCAGAAAAAGCATTTGACAAAATTCAACACCCATTCATGATAAAAAAAAACTCTTACCAAAGTGGGTATAGAGTGAACATATCTCCAGATAATAAAAGCTATTTATGACAAACCCACAGACAATATAATACTCAATGGTGAAAAGCTGAAAGCCTTTCTGCTAAAATCTGGAACAAGACAAGGATGCCCACTCTCACTTCTTCTATTCAACATAGTATTGGAAGTCCTAGCCACAGCAATCAGACAAGAAAAAGAAATAAAAGGTATCTAAATTGGGGGGACTTCCCTGGCAATCCAGTGGTTAAGATTTCACCTTCCAACTCAGCAGGTGCAGGTTTGAAACCTGGTCAGGAAGCTAAGATCCCATGTGCCTCATGGCCAAAGAACCGAAACATAAAACAGAAGCAATATTTTAACAAAATTCAATAAAGACTTTAGAAATGGTCCACATCAAAAGAAATCTTAAAAAGGTATCCAAATTGGAAGGGAAGAGCTAAAACTGTCATTATATGCAGATGATATGATACTATATATAGAAAACCCTAAAGACTCCATACAAAAACTACTAGAACTGATAAATTCAGCAAGGTAGCAGGATACAAGATTAACATACAGAAATCTGTTGCATTTCTTTACACCAACAACAAAATATCAAAGGGAATGTAAAGGAAACAATACCTTTTAAAATCACAACCCCCAAAAGAAAATACTTAGGAATAAACCTCACCAAGGAGGTGAAAGACTTATTCGCTGACACCTATAAAACATTAATAAAGGAAATTAAAGATGACTCAAAGAAATGGAAAGATATCCCGTGCTCTTGTATTGGAAGAATTAATATTGTTAAAATCGCCATACTACCCAAA
This sequence comes from Orcinus orca, assembly GCF_937001465.1. Lineage (NCBI taxonomy): Eukaryota > Metazoa > Chordata > Mammalia > Artiodactyla > Delphinidae > Orcinus > Orcinus orca. The sequence continues at coordinate 52,970,504 of NC_064564.1, forward strand.
GCCATCTACAGATTTAATGAGATCCATATCAAATTACTCATGACATATTTCACAGAACTAGAACAGATAATCTTAAAATTTACATGGTACCCTAAAAGACCTAGAATTGCCAAGGCAATTCTGAAGATAAAGAACAAAGCAGGAGGCAAAACCCTCCCAGACTTCAGACAATACCACAAAGCTATAGTAATCAAAACAGCATGGTATTGGCACAAAAACAGTGGATCAATGGAACAGGATAGAGAGCCCAGAAATAAGCCCACACACCTAAGGTCAGTTAATCTTCGACAAAGGAGGCAAGAATATAGAATGGGAAAAAGACAGTCTCTTTCAGCAAATGGTGCTGGGAAAGTTGGACAGCTGCATGTAAATGGATGGAGTTAAAACACACCCTCTCACCATACGCTAAAACAAACTCAAAATGGCTTAAAGACTTAAAACATAAGACACGATACCATAAAACTCCTAGAATAGAACATAGGCAAAACATTCTCTGACATAAATTGTACAAATGTTTTCTTAGTTCCATCTCCCAAGGCAATAGAAATAAATACAAAAATAAACAAATGGGACCTAATCAAACTCACAAGCTTTTGCACAGCAAAGTAAACCATAAACAAGATGAAAAAAACCTACAGAATGGGAGAAAATATTCACAAACACTGCGACCAACAGGGCTTAATTTCCAAAATATACAAACAGCTCATACAACTCAACAACAAAAAACAAACAACCCAATCCAAAAAATGGGCAGAAGACCTAAACAGACGTCTCTCCAAAGAAGAAATATGGATGGCCAATAGGCACATGAAAAGATGCTCAACATCACTAAATATTAGAGAAATGCAAATAAAAACTATAGTGAGGTGCCACCTCACACCAGTCAGAATGGCCATCATTAAAAAGTCTACAAGTAACAAACGCTGGAGAGGGTGTGGAGAAAAGGGACCCCTCTTACACTGTTGGTGGGAATGTAAATTGCTACAGCCACTATGGACAACAGTATGGGGGTTCCTTAAAAAACTACAAATAGAGCTACAATATGCTCTAGCAATCCCAGTCCTGGGCACATATCCAGAGAAAACAATACATGCACCCCAATGTTCACTGCAGCACTATTAACAACAGCCAGGACATGGATGCAACCTAGATGTCCATCAATGGATGAATGGATAAAGAAGATGTGGCACATATATACAATGGAATATTACTCAGCCATAAAAAAGAAAGAAAGAATGCCATTTGCAGCAACATGGATGGACCTAGAGATTGTCATACTGAGTGAAGTAAGACAGAGAAAGACAAATATATGATATTGCTTATTTGTGAAATCTAAAAGAATGGTATAAATGAACTTGTATGCAGAACAGAAATGGAGTCACAGATGTGGAGAACAAACTTGTGGTTACCAGGAGGGAAGGAGGGGGAGGGATAGACTGGGAGATTGGGATTGACATATAGATGCTACTATATATAAAATAGATAACTAATAAGAGCCTACTGTATAGCATAGGGAACTCTACTCAATACTATGTAATGAGCTATATGGGAAAAGAATCTAAAAAAGAATGGATATATGTATATGTGTAGCTGATTCACTTTGCTGTATAGCAGAAACTGATAAAACATTGTAAATCAACTATACTCCAATAAAAATTAATTTAAAAAACCCCAAAAGACACATGCACCCCAATGTTCATTGCAGCACTATTCACAATAGCCAAGACATGGAAACAACCCTAATGTCCATTGACAGATGAATGGATAAAGAAAATATGGTGCATATACACAATGGAATACTACTGAGCCATAAAAAAGAACGAAATAATGCCATTTGCAGCAACATGGATGCAGCTAGAGATTATCATACTAAGTGAAGTAAGTCAGAAGGAGACAAATATCATATGATATCGCTTATATATGGAATCTAAAAAAAATGATAGAAATGAACTTATTTACAAAACAGAAACAGACTCACAGACTTGAAAAACAAACTTATGGCTAACAAAGGGTAACGAAGGGGGAGGGATAAATTTGGAATTAACAGATACAGACTACTATATATATGAAATAAATGGTCCCTATATAAATGACAGGGACCTACTGTATAGCACAGGCAACTCAACTCAATATCTTATAGTAACCTATAATAGAAAAGAATCTGAAAAAGAATAAATATGTATGCACAACTGAATCACTCTGCTGTACACCTGAAACACTGTAAATCAACTCTACTTCAATAAAAAATAAAAATTAAAAAAGAAAAAGCCCTCTCACCTGGCCCCAGCTGGAGAAGGCCCACTCCACACATAGCTGTTGGTTACAGGCCTGGGTGTCGACTGGCCGTTTGGCAAGCTGTGTGCACATGTCATTGGACACAGGAGTGGAGATCCCAGAGGCTTTCAGCTTCTGGCAGGTCACTCGGCGGGTCTGGACACCTCCCCCACAGCTCCGGGTACAGGCGGACCAGGAGGTCACCATCCACCTGGAAAGAGGAAGAAGAGTCAGGGCAAAGGGTCAAGTCTTGAGGAGAGGGACGATGCCATACACTCTCAGAAAAGGAGTCCCATGCATCTTCCTCTTCTCACCACACAGCAGCTAATTGCAGGGCCATGTCTCTTTTCACAGTATATGCTTGGGGTGGTAGGCTGAAAATCCCCACCCCTCCCCACCGAGATATCTATATCAAATCCCTGGAACTTGTGAATGCTACCTTATTTGGACAAAGGGTGTTTACAGATATAGTCAAAGATTTTGAGATGAGATTGTCCTGCATTATCTGGGTAGGCATTAAATACCATCATGTACCCTTATAAGAGAAAGGCAGAGGGAGATTGGACATAGAAAATGAGGAGACAGTGTGACCACAGAGGCAGAGGTTGGAGTGATGTGGCCACAAGCCAAGGGACACCGGGAGCCACCAGAAGCTGCAAGGGCCGAGAAACTGATTCTCTCCCAGAGCTTTATGGAGGGGGTACAGCCCTGCTGACACCTTGATTTTGGACTTCTGGCCTCCACAACTGTAGGAGATTAGATTTCTCTTGTTTTAAGCAACGATGTTTGTGGTAATTTGCTGTGGCAGCCACAGGAAACAAATACCCTTTGGAAATTGACTAAAAAGGCGCATTGTGAAAGAGTTTTCTGAAGATCAGTTGCCTTTTCTTAACATTGGCCCCAAAAGCCGTGAGCTTGCAGATGACACATTCTGGGAAGACAGTCCTTTAGCTGGTTACGCTGCATTGCAGTTCTGGTACATCCTAATGGCATCCAAGTGTGGGGCAGAGAAGGGACAGTTTCCCAGGGAAGTCAGATCCAAACCTGGGTCGCCCCCTGACCCTGGAGGCGGTCTGGGTCTCGGTTCAGCCAAGTTCTGTCTGCTTGTACTCACTGTTTATTCTACGTCGCCTTAACCCACGTCTCATTTGATTTTGTTTAATCCCTCAGAAACCTACGAAGTTCCTTCCAGCTTTCTGGAGCAATTCCCACGCCCATGAGTCACAGTCCATAGGTCTTACACCTCTTAGAGGGCTGTATACGTGGTGACAGTAGTCGTTCTCAGGATGTTAGCTTCTAACTGCAATTCAGGCCCTCAGAAGTGAGACTGACCAGGACTGAGACAAATGGCTTTCCTCATAAAGCCAAGCTGTAAGCTGGGAAACACTCTGAAATCCTTGGTCTGTATACAAAGGTGGAGGGGTTCTCTTTGGATGTTTGTACCCTAGGCTAATCCTCAAAGAAGAGGGGAAGGGGGTGCAGTTTGGGGAAAAGAGTGAGAAAAAAATTTGGTGCTTTCCAGCCATTTAATTCCATCTAGAGAAAACAATTTGTTTTACTGCCTGAGAAAAAAATTTTTCTAAATGAAGTGGCTGAAACAGCTACCTGGGTCAAAGCGGGACTTCGCAGCGTTATTCAGACAGCCTACGAGGGCCACACTTGTTTGTGTGCAGAGAAGGGGGCTGACGTGCCCAGGAAGCCTGGTGGGGAAACCAAGCAAAGGTGAGCCTGTGGCCACTTCCTGGTCTAGTGGCGCCACATCTGGCTTTCAGGAGAGGTAAGTAGCAGGGACAGGGAGCAAATTCCTCCTGAATCGGGGTCTGTGACTTATTTAATTTGGTGGAACTCCTCTGCTCCATTAGCCCTGGAGAGAGATGACTGCGTGCAGATTTCCATCTCGCAGGAGCAGAGCCACTTAGGAAACAAGCAGACGGTGTTTTAAAGCCGCTGGGGGCACTGAAACCCAAGCAGACCCAGCCATTGTTTCATCTGCAGAAGTAAATAAGGCTGATTGACTCTGACCATCACCACAGCAAATCAAAAAGTCCCTGGCATGTCCAAGACCTCCTCTTCATTTCACACAGCTTGGCAAGGGCGGTCTTCCAGCCTCTCGTATCCCTGGTGAATGTCAGGCCTGCCTTTCAATCAACTTTTATTTCCAAATATCCATTTCAGCAATTTTTCAGGAGTTGGGGTGGGGGCTTTGAGAAAAGAGAGGTACGGGCTATGTTACAGTTCAGGAAGGGTATAAAAGGACATTAATCATTCCCGTGGAAACCTTCCCGTCAGCAAGTCAAACTGCTGATATTAACAAGTGTTTCATATTTCATTGAGGCTGTCCTGGTTTCAGCTGCTTCTTATGACTCAGCTGGCAAAACACGAAGCAGTTGCCTAAGTAGTGGATGAACGTCCCACAGATAGGTAGTAAAGGGGCATTTCAGGACCCAGCCAAGTCTCCCCGGGCTCTGGGCGCCATGCTGGTGCCAACTCCAAGCCCCATCCATTATCCCTTTAGCTGCTGCCTGACGCTGGGTGGCAGGGGAAGGGTACTGCTCGGTGGGACTCACAGCTGCTCAAAGCTCAGGGCAGATGGAAGAGGCAGAGACTGTGGGTGTCATTCTGAGCTACATAAGGGACCCAAATGCAGAGAATGGATAGTTGGCCCTTGAACAACACGGGTATGAACTGCACAGATCCACTTATACTCGGATTTCTTTCACGAAATACCGACTACAGTACTACACCATCCGTTGTCGTGAAGTTGCCGATACGGAGCGCCGACTCTCAAGTTATAGGTGGATTTCTGACTGCTCAGGGTCGGCGCCCCTAACCTTTGCATTGCTCAAAGGTCAACTGTAAACCCAAAGTTGAAGCAACTATGGGAAATGGAAATTTATGTCAACTTTAGCAGAATGCAACCCTTTGTAGAAGAGAGGATAATATTTCCTTAACTAAATTGGAGTACTGATGAGCACAGGTATTTACAGCTAGAAGAAAGGGGAGGAGTTGGGGTATAGGCCAATAGTCACTATCCCCTAAACACTTCAACTGCAAACATGTTTCTTTTCTTACAGACCAACCACAGAGCCAGCTTCTTACTGCAGTGTGGGAGCTTCTCTCTTGCCAGGGCCTGGGATGCTCCTGGACCCTGAACAGACCCTATCAGGCCCTTGGGAAGCCTGGGCAGCCTTTAGCTGGCTGAATAGTGAGGGAAGAAACAGCGAAGGGAGGAGGCTCATCCTGAGGGATGTTTTCTGTGCAGTGGAGAGGCTGGCGGGCCCGGGCCTACAGGAAAGGACGTCAGGTCCCCTCACCTGCGCTTAATGTAGCTCTCTCAGTGCTAGACAAGGGCTGGCTATGAACTTGGCTAAAAGTCCAGGCCCATCCTTGGGAGTGGGCGGCCTGAGGCAGCATCCAGCGCACTCACCGGGAAGGGCAGTCTCTCCGGTTGCAGGCGATGGGCTGCACAGCAGGGCGCACCTTCCCTGCGCAGTGGGTGGGGTTGACCTCCGTGCTGTTCAGGAGACACCTCAGGCGGGGCTGCTGAACCCCTCTGTTACCACAGGAGGCTGAGCAGGTCGCCAGTCTGTCCACAGACCACCAGTAATCTATCACAGAAGGGGGATCAGAGGTGAAAAGAAGATAGCATCAATGCCCATGTTGTTCCTTCAGAGTGGTGGGGTGGGGTGTGGTAGGAATGAGATGCTGTTATGAAGGAGGCTCTGCCCTGCGGTAGGCTCCATTTCCCACCGATCTAGGCAAGTCACGTGGTCTCCAGGGGCCTCCGCCGGCTCATCCATAAAGTGAGTACAGTAGCTCTTATCTTGTCATGCTACTGCGAGGACTGGATATAAAGAAAGTACAGGGCCTAGCCCAGTGCCTGGCACATAGAACTTCATCAGTGGCTGTAGCTCTCGTATTTTTTAACCTACTTCCTAAAGTACTCTTTCCTTCCATTAGTTTACCAGAAAGTGACTTTATTTTTCAACAAAGAGATATAAAAATATCAGAGGTACTTAACAATCATATTTAGAAGTCTATACTGGAGTTGGACTTTGTATATCTTACAGAAAAACAGCCTATCCAGAGAGGCTCACTTTTCACGATGATGTCGGTCAGAAAGGCCATTTCTTTGGATTTTCTATTTGGGGGTCTGGGACTGACTGGTAGGAAAGCTGTTAAAAATAACTGGGCTGGGGCTTCCCTGGTGGCGCAGTGGTTGAGAGTCCGCCTGCCGATGCAGGGGACGCGGGTTCGTGCCCCGGTCCGGGAAGATCCCACATGCCGCGGAGTGGCTGGGCCCGTGAGCCATGGCCGCTGAGCCTGCGTGTCTGGAGCCTGTGCTCTGCAACGGGAGAGGCCACAACAGTGAGAGGCCCGCGTGCCGGAAAAAAAAAAAAAAAAAAAAAAAATGGGCTGGTAAATTTTGAATGCTTATTTGCACTCAAAAGATTTGTGTGCTACAAATCTTGCAGATAGGCACTGCCTTCTGGTTTTCAGCAGAGAGTGCCCGTCTGGCAAGAGAACGCAACATTGACTTTCCTGTGTGGAAAGTGAGATGGCGGTGGAGGCCTCAGGAAAATCTCCCCCCTTATGTGCTATTCTGGGATGAACTCTGTCCCTTCCCACGGAAACCTCCATTTTAGGATACGTGCAGTAGAATTTTGCTTTCCCTACAAGTATCACACATAGGCCACAGGTAGAACCAGTCTATGGAAAACTCAAAAGACTCACGTAGTTTCTATAACAAGGCCAGTCTGGGCTCCTTTCCCGCTGTTTTGGGCTCATTCACAACCCTTTCTTGGGGCCGTGAATGCCAGGCCCCACCCAAGGGCTCTCTGACATGCCCAGGTGCCTGGAAGGTGAATGCATGAGCCACGCAGACTCCTCAGTCTGCTCGTGGACAGGCCACAGAGAAGGCGCCAGGAAGGCACTTGGCGTGTGACTGCAGCTAGAGACTTCTGGATGATCAGCGGTCCTGGCACCAGCCCTGGTTCTCCGAGGCAGGGGCAGTAACCACGTAGTTCACATCGAGAGGTAATTTTAAACCAGCTCAACGGAGAAAACTTGTATTTTCTTAGTAGGCAACTTTGCGAGTGTGTGTGTGTGCTCTCTACTAGTTAAACCAGCATAAAGGAAACACATTTGCTTTGCTCTATGGTGAGATCTCCTTGGTCCTGAGCAGCAGTAACATGATGAGCAGAAGGGCGCATCTATGAAAGCAGCACTGACTTTTCTGGGTTCTGCTGAGATGGGGGTGGGTGGCTTTTCTGAAGAGCCTCACCCTATGGCAACACGGTTGGGCTTCCATTTGCATGTTCTAAGAACCACTGGAGATCAGAAATCACTTTGTTCTGCTGGAAAATTAGATTTCCAAGTAGACTCTCTTCTTCAAGAAACAAGCCTGGCACCCAACACCTGAAGGGTTTCTTACCTTGGATCACTAAAGAGGCCTTCTGGACGAGCATTCCCGCCTCATTCTGAGCAAGGCAGCTGAATTCCCCTTGAGACCCGCCACTAAGATTTGCAACCCGGAGAATCCGTCCGGCTGCCAAGATATGATGCGTCAGTCCTGTGGTATTGGCAACTGGCTGGTCACCGTGGAACCAGGTGATATTGGGAGTAGGGTGGCCTTTGATGGGGCAGCCTAGAAGGAGAGGTGAGGAGAGGTAAGCCATGGATAAAGCCAATAAGGACACATTCCTGATGAGCTGTCTGACTGTTTCCATGGGTTTTGAGGCCATACCTTTGATGTGGCTTCCCCATGGCATTTTTCTTATGTTTCCCATTCCCAAGCAAATGGGAGATGTTTTTATGCTCTGGATGCTTGGAGGGTGACTGTTAACTCACTCAATTAAAGTAAAAATTCCTGGGGAACACAAAGTACCTATTTTTGTCTATGTCCCTGTAATAACTTAAAAAAAAATGAAGCAATTAAGATTTACTCATTGGACATTTTCTCAAGTTAATTAGTTCCTATGCCAGTTTTATACTGAAAGAAATCACTTCTTCAAATGCAATGAGTTGGGGGAAAAAAAAACCCCACGTACTATATAGTAATAGTTAGGAATCAAACTTTAATTGGTAAATGTCTAACGTCTGCCTCCATTTTACTCTGCGATTTTCAAGCCAAAAATTTTCAACAGAGACTAGGAAAACAATTTTAAACACTGATCTCATTTCTCTATAGGTCAAGAACCTTGGCCTTCTGACAGCTCTTCGGACAATCAAGCCTGCGTTGGACATGCACAATGTTATACTTACTACATAGTCATTGAGCCTGTTTTGATACATTAAAATTCCAAAATATTAAACTGAGATACGGTGTCTACTCAAGCCTTTGTAGCATAGAATTAGTAAAATAAACTGATTACAATTGTGAGAGAAAACTCATTACCTCTAAATTCGTACTTGCTGAATTTGCTGTTGTGACCCCAGAAACTTAGCTTCCAGAGGAGATTTATTTGGAGGTTTAAAATGCAAGATACATCATTCAAAATTAAAGATAGTGGAGGTTTTCTATCAGTTCAGTTAAAAAATATCTATTTGGTGCCTAGTGTTCTGGGGACAGTAAAGCTAGTTAAGATTATCTTCTCTCTTGCAAGGAGATCCCAGCTGGTATGGGATGCAAAAAAGCACACTAATAAAACTGAGATATAAGGCAGAAGATGAGATCAGTGAGACACACAGATGGTCACAGATGGATGTGTGTGCCGATGGATCTGTACAGAGAATGGATTTTCTAACGTTGTTCTGTGTTCTGGGGGCAGCACTTTTAGAATTTTTATAGTATGGCAGCGTTAACACAGGAAAGGTCTTTAAGAGATGATCTAGCTTACTGCCAGAGGAGAAAACTGAGGCCCAGAGATGTTAAGAGACCTTCCCAAGATCAAGGGGGGCAGATCTTCTATCTGACTCACTGTCTTGTGTCCTTTCCCCCATACCTACTGCTTGTCTGGTTAGACGCCAACACTTTACTTAGGCATCTTGATACCTCCTTCCTTTGTCTGCGTACTCCCTTCATTCCCTTGCCTTTTTACATTTTCACTGTGGTTGTATAGGTTGAAGAGGTGGGAACAGACTACTTTGAAGAAGGGCCCTGGAAAAACAATGCTAAAGTCGACCCTCAAAATTTCAGTATGGAATATCATGTTATAGGACCCAATTTTTCACTTCTCGCCCTGTGGACTCACTCTGCCATGTAACTTTACAGGGCCGTCCCATGATGGGTGGGCTTTACTTCCCCACCTCCTTACTTTAGGTTTGGCCACGTGACTACTCTGGCCACTAACAAACACTAACAATGAACAATCTGAAAAGGAAATTAAGAAAACAATTCCATTTACATGAGTATCAAAAAGAATAAAATACTTAAGAATAAACTAAACCAAGGAGGGGAAAGACTTGTACACTGAAAACTATAAAACATTGCTAAAAAAAGAAATTAAAATCATAAATGAATGAAAAGATATCTCACGTTCATGGGTTGGAAGACAATTTTGTTAAGGTGTCAATACTCCCCAAAACAAACCCAATTCAATCCCTCTCAAAATCCCAATGACTTAAAAAATTGTTTTTGCATAAGTAGAAAAATTCATCTTAAAATTCATATGGAATCTCAAGGGACTCTGAATAGCCAAAACAATCTTGAAAAAGAACAGCAAAGTTAGAGTTCTCATACTTCCTGGTTTCAAAACTTATTACAAAGTTACAGTAATCAAAACAGTGTGGAACTGGAATAAAGACAGACAGATAGACCAATGGCATAGATAGAGAACCCAGAAATAAGCTCTTATGTATATAGTCAATTTTCAACATGGGTGCCAAGACCATTCAATGTGGAAAGGATAGTCTTTTCAACAGATGGTAATGGGAAAACTGGATTTCTACATGCAAAGAATGATGCTGGATCCTTACATTAAACCATATACAAAAATTAACTCAAAATGGATTAAGGACCTAAACATAAGAGTTAAAAGTATAAAACTCTCAGAAGAAAACGCAGGGGAAAAGTTTCACAATATTGGATTTGGCAATGATTTCTTGGATATGACACTAAAAGCACAGGTAACAAAAGAAAAAAATTAGATATACTGGACATCATCAAAATTAAAAGCTTTTGTGTATCACAGGACACTAACAACAGAGTGAAAAGGCAGCCCACACAATGGGAGAAAATATTTACAAGTCATAGATCTGATAAGAGATTAATATCCAGAATATAGAAAAATTCCTACAACTCAACAACAAAAACCACCAACCAATTTAAAAGTGAGCAAAACACTCGAACAGACATTTCTCAAAGATATGCAAATGATTAACAAGCACAGGAAAAGATGTTCCACATCACTAATTGTTATAGAAATGCAAATCAGAACCAATGAGATACCACTTTATATCCATTAGGATGGCTATTATTAAAAGAAAAAAAAAGAAAAAAAATTAACTAGAATTGGTGAAGATGTGGGAAAATTACAACACTTGTGTGTTGTTGGTGGAAATGTAAAATGGTGCAGCAACTATGGAAAACAATATTGAGGTCCCTAAAAGAAAAGTAAACATTAGAATTACTGTATGATCTAGCAACTCCACTTCTGGCTATATACCCAAAAGATCTGAAAGCAGGACTTGAATAGATATTAGTACACCAATGTTTATGGCAGCATTATTCACAATAGCCAAAAGGTGGAAACAACCCAGAGTTCCATCAATAGATGAATGGATAAACGAAATGTGATAAATATATATGATGACTATTATTCAGCCTTAAAAAGGGAATAAAATTCTGATACATGTGACAACATGGATTAAACTTGAAAACATTAATGTAAGTGAAGGAAGCCAGACACAAAAGGACAAATATTGTATGTTCCCCTTATATGAGATACCTAGAGTAGTCAAATTTGTAGAAGCAGAAAATGGAATAGTAATTACCAGGGGCTGGCGGAAGGAGGGAATGGAGTATTGTTATTATTTAATGGTATGAGTTTCAGTTTGGGATGAAACATGGATATGTTCTGGACATGGATAGTGTGAAGTTGTACAACAATGAGAAGGTAATTAATGCCACTGAACTGTACACTTAAAAATGGTTAAGATAATAAGTTTCATGTTATGTATATTTTGCCATAATGAAAGAAATGAGGCAAAAGCTGTGCTGGGTACCAATTTCAATCCTAGACCTCAAGAGACCTGGTGAGTTTTTGCTTGTGCTCTTATGCCTTTGCCATCACTGAAGAAGAACATGCCTCGACTGGCCTGATGATCTCAAGGGGAGGATTAGAGAAATGTGGAGAACAGCCAAGTCACTCCAGCCAAACCCAGTTTAGATCAGCTGAACTAAGTAAGAGCAGTAAGAATAAATGATTGATGTTTTAGCCACTGAGTCTTGCATTTATTTTAATGCAGAACCTCTTTTTTTTTCAGGGGTTGGGTGAGGTAGCTAACTGATACATTTAGGGAGTAGGGGCTTCCAGAGCTCCTTGAGCCATGGATCCAAGGCTTCCAGTAGGGTGGAGTTTCTCCCTGTATACTGACCCAGCTCTCACCTGACCTGGATCTTCTCAGGTACTCCGAAGGAGCAGGCTCCCTACATGCTTCTGGTGGCATCTAGGCATCTATATGCCATGAGGTCCATGGTGGTGTCACTGTACTCCCGTTATGAAGTGGGTGTGAGAATGGCCTTGGGGAGAGGTGTATAGAAATCAGTCCACTGGGGACCTCCAGAGACCAGCAGCACCCACTCCCTCCAGCCCAAAAATGTTGCCTGGAGTCAGACGTGGGTTTCATTTTCTAATAAGAGGCAGGAAAGCTGTACGTTTGTTTAGGCATAGCATGATTTCAAAAGTGAAGCTTGAAACAAGTACAGCTTTTCAGACTTGCTGAAACAGACAGATTTATGTCTTCCTATCACATCTGCTTTAAAGAAAAAGAGGTACCATGTGCTGTTGAGATGCTGGCTCCGTGAATCCTTTCGTTTGGTCAGTGTGCATGGAGCGTGGTGAGGCTGACTAGATTCCAAATTGAAAAATAAGAACCTTGCTATTCCCAAGGAAACAGGAGATACTTGGCCAGAGAATCTCTCATATTTAGCTCTAGTCTTTTTTTCCCAACTCCATTAGGACTGATTTTCTGAGACACTATTTAGGCAGGAAAAGGAGTGGTAGCAGCTACAGGCTATTTTCTATGGCTGATAAAGTTACTTATCTAGGATCCAGAAATCTTAGTTAAATAAGTAGTACATTTACATAACAATTACATTCAAAATCCTTCCTCTTTCCTGGAATCAGAGGCCAGAATGAACAGCCAGGATACCTCTCTTAGCCCATCGGGGTCTTGCATCTTGGATATATTTCCAGGGTCTTCTAGCTTGGTGATCCTAGTTGAGGCATGAGGGCTGCCATGGATATGGTGTTCTTGAAACTCAATTTGAGAAAGACTCTTGAGAAGCAGTGACTAAGACTTTGAGTCTTTGAGAGGCTGCCTTCATAGTAATCCCTCTCACTCTGAAACCTATCCGGGTGAAGATCTGTTTTGTAGAAAGTTTTTAAAGGAAAAGCAGTTTTGTTACTTTCAAATGCAGTTACACAGGTACATGACTCTCAAGGAGAACTCTAGATTTTGAAAGGGCTCTTTGGCTTCTGTTTTCTAATCTATAAATGAGAGCTTTAGATTTAATCAATACTTTTCAAGTTGATGTTCCTTGGGGCCCTAAAGTTTTGCAGAGGTATGGGGGAGGAAGGTGGGGAACCTTGATAGGGAATCTGCATAGATGGGGCTTTGGGGTCTCCGTTCCCATATTACTCATAGCAGAATTACATATCAGGCTTCTGCATAAGAAGATTCTTTTATTGGTAACCAGTGAATTAGATGATTTTTAAGGTGCTTTTAGGTTCCAAGCGTTCTCAGCATCATCTCAAATTCATCATTCTCACCCCTCTTCTTCTCAGATAGGGCAAAGTAGACTTAGTCAATCTATATTGTTTAGGTCAATATGTAGTGAAATTGAATTGTGCCAGTGAAGTGCTCCTGGAAGAGAAGTTATATATGGAGGTTATTCAGGATTAAGATAAGCAGAGATAGTAGAAGAGGAGGGCAGTCTAGAAGATACAGTATGAGCAAAGGTGAAAAGATGAAAAACTGGTGATGTGTCTTTGAGAAATGACTGGTTGACTTGACTGGAACATGGAGGACATAGATGATGCTGGCATGGTGGGTGAGAGATACAATGGGGAGGATCTTGAAGGCCAGAATCTGGTCTTTTGGGAGCCCCTGCAGGTTTCTGAAGATGAGGGGGTGATCTAGGTTGGCTTTTGAAGAATCAGTAAGGTGGTTCTTTCCAAGATGCACTGGCTTGAGAGAAAGGAGAAGCTAGGATATCAGTTCAGAGGTGACAAGAAATGAGACATATTTGCAAAAGTAGCTCTGACAGGATATGAGGAGGATGGGGGTAGAGACAAAGAAGAGAAGCTAAAGAGACTGGAACACTAGTGGGATTGTTAACAGAAGTAGGTAAATCAGGAAGAGAAGCTATTCCTTATTTCTACCCCTAGAGATGAATGTTTAGTTTTAAGCATATTGACTTTAAAGGTTGTGACAGAACCAAAGGATGGAAAAATCCATTGAGATGATAAAGATAAAAATGGAAGTTAGTTAGCGGTAAGAACTGGAGATAGATTTTGGGAACCAGTCTCATAGATTTATGGAAGGAGTCTTCAATGAAAAGAGGTCAGGTCTCAGGACAAGACAGTGGGAGAATTCTAACATTCAGTGATTGAAGAAGAAATAGGAGATATTAAAGGGCTCTGTGGGATAGGAGAAAAATTGAGACCATGTGATGTCATGGGACTCCAGAAAGGAAAGGGATTAAACGAACAGGTTGTTAGCAAATAATTGATTTATATAAGAATTTGTGGAATGAATGAGTGGTTTCATTTTTTTTTAATGAAAATAACTAACCAAACATATTCTTTCCACAACCACTCTCCACCCCATGTGCCCAGGTAATATAAAGGTAAACTTCATTCCAACTCACGTTTGAGTGATCAGAAATTTCAAGTTAGTGGAATTGGAAATAAAAGTGTTCTGTATAATCAGAACATACCATTCAATGCTATGTTCACATATTTCTTTATTTAATTTAAGAGAGAATTTACCTCTGGGTCTTGAATCTTTAGAAGTGTACCAACAACTGTGTTATTAAGAAAATAAAGGATTAAAGAAGAGGGTGAATGAGAATGCTTTAAATGTTGCAAAACAGGAACAGAGTAGATCTCGGCCAGAAAACTCTCAAAACAACTTGACTAGGGATTCTAGCATCCAGTAATGGTGAGTAACTAGGTTGGACTAGTCTTAAAATTTAAACAGCAGCAACAACAACAACAAAATAAACGAAACAACAACTCTTGGAAAGCAGTGAAGAGTGACCAAAAGCAATGGCAGAAACAGAAGGGGAGTCGTCCTAGAAACCCAGGAACTGTAACAGGTGGGATTTGCTACCTAGTGGCTTTTTGCCTGAGGAAATTCCTCAATCCCCAGATGGCCCAGATTGCTGGAAAATGTATAGCTTCACTGTCTTGAGATGTCAGAGGACAGTGTCTGGGGGCTGTTAGAATAGCTGGAAAGTTAAGGGGGGAAATCCTTTAAGATAAACCTTAAAATCTATGTAAGTCCTGTCCAAATTCTTTTTAGCAGACCCCAGAGGAACCCAGCAAAAGAGCATCAGCTAGAAGCTGCCAATAGAGTGGAGAATTCAGTCGGTGCCCACTGCAGGGAAGACAGAAGTTGGAATTTGAGCCCAGCCAAATTAACTGCCTTTTAGAACAAAACCAAACACTCTTCATAGGAACATAACAGAATGCCAAGTCTCTCTAGTATATCATCTATAATTTTCATTATACTGGGTTGGCCAAAATGTTCGATGGTTTTTTCCCATTAGATGGCTCTAGTAGCACTTAGTTGTCTTTAACTTCATTCAAAACAAATTTGTTAGATTGTATGTGACAGCTGTCATATCAGCGTGCATTTAAAAAAAGTTACCAAAATTGGTGAATTTTTGTGTAGCCATTTTAATATTGTAGAAGACAAAAAGCAACATTTTTGGTATATTTTGCTTTATTATTTCAAGAAAGGTAAAAATGCAAATGAAACGCAAAAAAAGATTTGTGCAGTGTATGGAGAAGGTGCAGTGACTGATTAAACATGTCAAAAGTGGTTTGTGAAGTTTCATGCTGGAGATTTCTCGTGGACGATGCTCCACGGTTGGGTGGACCAGTTGAATTTGACAGCGATCAAATAGAGACATGAATTGAGAACAATCAGTGTTATACCATGAGGGAGATAGCCGACATACTCAAAATATCCAAATCAAGCACTGAAAATCATTTGCACCAGCTTGGTTATGTTCATGGCTTTGATGTTTGGGTTCCACGTAAGTTAAGCGAGAAAAACCTTCTTGACAGTATTTCTGCATGTGATTCTCTGCTGAAACGTAATGAAAACGTTCTATTTTTAAAACAAATTGTGATGGGTGATGAAAAGTGGATGCTGTACAATAATATGGAACGGAAGAGATCATGGGGCAAGCAAAATGAACCACCACCAACCACACCTTCATCCAAAGAAGGTGATGTTGTGTATATGGTGGGATTGGAAGGGAGTCCTCTATTATGAGCTCCTTCTGGAAAACCAAACAATTAATTCCAACAAGTACTGCTCCCAGTTAGACCAAAAGCAGCACTCGATGAAAAGCGTCCAGAATTAGTCAACAGAAAGCACATAGTCTTCCATCAGGATAATGCAAGACCGCATGTTTCTTTGCTGACCAGGCAAAACCTGTTACAGCTTGGCTGGGAAGTTCTGATTCATCCACCATATTCACCAGACATTGCATCTTTGGATTTCGATTTATTTAGGTCTTTACAAAATTCTCTTAATGGAAAAAAATTTCAATTCCCTGGAAGACTGTAAAAGGCACCTGGAACAGTTCTTTGCTCAAAAAGATAAAAAGTTTTGGGAAGATGGAATTACGAAGTCGCTTGAAAAATAGCAGAAGGTAGTGGAACAGAAGGGTGAATATGTTGTTCAATAAATGAAAAATGTGTCTTCTGTTTTTACTTAAAAACTGAAGGCACTTTTTTTGCCAACTCAATACAGTTAAGAAACACTAGATAAGAAAAAAATGTGATCCATACTTAATAGAAACAGCAGTCAACAGAAACCAGTCCTGAGATGATGCAAGTGTTATAATGAATGGACAGTGACTTTAAAGCAGCTATATAAATATGTTTAAGGAGTTAGAGGAAAGTCTACTCATAATAAATGAAAAGATGGAGTATCTCACTAGAGAAGCAGAAACTGTGGAAACAAATTCTAGAGCTGAAATGTGCAAAAAATGAAATGAAAAATTCACTAGATGGGCCTAACAGAAAATTGGAGATGACAGGAGAAAGGGTCAGTGAACTTGAAGATAGGTCAGCAGAAATTATCCAGTATGAAGAATAGAGGGAAAAAAGACTGAAGGAAAATAAACAGAGCTCCATGGACCTGTGGGAAAAAGTTTAATATATGTGTAATTGGAGCCCAATATGGAAAGAAGAAAATTAGACAGAAACATAGAAGAAATAAAACTATCAAATCTCCCAAATTTTGAGAAAACCATAAAGTTTCAATAAGGTTAACAAACACCTAGGAACATCATACTCAAAGTGATGAAATTAGCAGATTAAAAAAAATCTTGAAAGCCATGATGGAGTAATAAGGACTGGGTTTACTCTCTTGCCATAAATAACTAGAAAACTGGACAGAAATGTATGAAATGGCTGTTTTCAGACATTAGATTACAGACAGTAGAGGGCTGTGATCCCTGAAAGAAGAGAAATAGATTACGTGAGCCTGGTGAATTCTCTGCCTTTCTGCCTGGAGGTACATTCTGAGCTGCAAAGTAGGGAGGATGTATTAGTTTCCTAGGTTGCCAGAACAAAGTACCACAGACTGGTTGACTTAAGTGACAAAAATTTATTGTCTCACAGTTCTGGAGTCTAGAAGTTTGAGATCAAAGTGTCAACAGTGTTAGCTCCTTCTGAGGGCTGTGAGGGACGGTCTGTTTTATCTATTCTAGCTTCCAGTGGTTTCCTGGCAATCTTTGGTGTTCCCTGGCTTGTAGATGCATCACTCAAATCTCTGCTTTCACGTTCATGTGGAGTTCTTCCTTGAGCGCATGCCTATCTCTGTGTCCAATTTTCTCCTTTTTATAATGACACCAGTAAATTAGATGAGGGCCCATCCTAATGACCTCATCTTAGCTTGATCATCTGCAAAGACTCTGTTTCCCAATAAGGTCACATTCACAGGTACTGAGGATGCGAGATTTCAGCAACCTTTTGGGGGGACACAATTCAACCCACATCAGAAGACTATCCCAAGCAGAGCATGACAGTCTGGACTAATTAACGAGACAAAGAACAGAGTTCAGTGAGGTTGAGGCAGCCGGAAGTTGAGCAGAATTCTGGAAATGAGGGCGTTACGTAGAAAAAGGGCCCCAGAAATATGCATAACTTCCTCTTGAGTCTTTGCCCAAATGAAGATGTACATGCATAGAGTGAAACTCTAAAAGATTGACCAAAGATCAGTCAGGGAGCTGTGAGTTTCCTATTTCCCAAAGCTCAAGTAGGGCTAGAAGGGCTTCAAGTTCTGACCAGCCAGAGTGCAACATCCTTGTTCATCATCAGAGGAACTCAGTAGAGATCCCCGAGGAGCCCTAGGGTAAAGGTCACTATAGACCTGCTCTAATCAAACTTAAGAACAAACTTCAAAAAGATCGAATTTAACTTTGAATAACTTAACTGCTTAAGAGAAGAAAATCCAACAATCACTAGAAGAAGACAACAAAATCCAAACACATCATGATATAAAATTTACGTGGTTTAGCTTTCAATCAAATATTACTTGTTAAGTCAAGAAGCAGGAAAATGTGACCCATAACAAAGACAAAAATCGGTCAGTGGAAACGTATCTAGAAATGATAGGGATGATGGAATTAATAGACACGGATATTAAAATGGTATTAAAAATAAGTTAAATATTTAAAGGAAAACATGTACATAGTAAGAAAGTGGAAGTTATAAAAAGAATCAAATGCACTTCTAAAAACGAAACATATTTTATGAAATGAAAAATTCACTAGATAGGATTAATAGAAGATTAAATACTATAGAAAAAATATTTGTGATATTAAAGATGTAGTAATAGAAATTAGCCAGAGTGAAGCAAAGAGAGAAAAAGACTGAGAAAAAAAAAACCAAGTGGTCAAGCACATGTTAGCCAAGGATGTGGTTACATGGGTATATCTGCCAAAATTGGCTAAAATTTGTGCATTTTAATAATTGTAAATTTTACCTAAAAGAATAATTGAGTAGGGATGGGCGTGGGAAGTAGGTGGGAGTACAAATAAAATAGGAATGGCAGGAAGTTGTTTTTTGAAGCTGGGTGATGAGTGCACGGGGTTCTTTATGCTGCCCTGTTTACTTTGTATATATGTGAAGTTACCCGTAATAAAAAAGGGAAAAAACATGAAATTATTGATCATCAGAAATGACTCAGTGTCCAAAAAAATTGTTTTTCACATATTGTTTATTCAGCTTTATGCTTCTTCTTTAAAATTTTAACAAATTTTTAAAAATTGCTGTTCCAGCCTGCTATTTGCAGATGTTTACTCAAATATTTTATAACCTGCCCAACTTAAAAATTCCTGCTGGTAGAATCGCTAAAACAATCCTGAAGGAAAAGAACAAAGCAGGAGGCATAACCCTCCCAGACTTCAGACAATACTGCAAAGCTACAGTAATCAAAACAGCATGGTATTGGCACAAAAACAGACAGATGGATCAATGGAACAGAATAGAGAGCCCAGAAATATACGCACACACCTGTGGTCGATTAGTCTTCAACAAAGGAGGCAAGAATATACAACAGGAAAAAAAAAACCATTCTCTTTAGCAAGTGCTGTTGGGAAAGTTGGACAGCCACGTGTAAATCAATGAAGTTAGAACACACCCTCTCACCATACACAAAAATAAACTAAGAATGCCTTAAAGACTTAAACATAAGACATGACACCATAAAGCTCTTAGAAGAGAACATAGGCAAAACATTCTCTGACATAAATTGTGCAAATGTTTTCTTAGGTCAGTATCCCAAGGCAGTAGAAATAAAACCAAAAGTAAACAAATGGTACCTAATCAAACTTACCATCTTTTGCACAGCAAAGGAAACCATAAACAAAATGGAAAGACAACCTACAGAATGGGAGAAAATATTTGCAAAAGATGTGTCCAACAAGGCCCTAATTTCCAAAATATATAAAGAGCTCATACAACTCAACAACGAGAAAACAAACAACCCTATCCAAAAATGGTCAGAAGACCCAAATAGACATTTCAGATGGCCAATAGGCACATGAAAAGATGCTCAACAATGCTAATTATTAGAGAATGCAAATCAAACTACAATGAGGTACCACCTCACACTGGTCAGAATGGCCATTATTAAAAAGTCTACAAATAACAAATGCTGGAGAGGATGTGGAGAAAAGGGAACCCTCTTACACGGTTGGTGGGAATGTAAGTTGGTGCAGTCACTGTGGAAAACAGTATGGAGGTTCCTCAGAAAGCTAAAAGTAGAGTTACCATGTGATCTAGCAATCCCACTCCTGGCCATATATCCAGACAAAACTAGAATTCAAAAAGAAACAGGCACCCCTATGTTCATAGCAGCACTATTCACAATAGCCAAGACATGGAAACACCTAAATGTCCATCGACAGATGAATGGATAAAGAAGATGTGGCACATGTATACAATGGAACACTATTCAGCCATGAAAAAGAATGAAATTGCCATTTGCAGCAACGTGGATGCAACTAGAGATTACCATACTAAGAGAAGTCAGAAAGAGAAAGACAATTACCATATGATATCACTTATATGTGGAATCTAAAATATGACACAAATGAACCTAGCTATGAAACAGAAACAATCACAGATATAGAGAACAGGCTGGTGGTTGCCAAGGGAGAGGGGCCTGGGGGAGGGATGCAGTGGGAGGTTGGGGGTAGCAGATGTAAGCTTTTGTATATGGAATGGATAAACAACAAGGTCCTACTGGATAGCACAGAGAACTATATTCAATATCCTATGATAAACCATAATGGAAAAGAATATATAAGAATGTATATATAGATATAGATATATAGATACAGATATAACTGAAGCACTTTCCTGTACAGCAGTAATTAACACAACATTGTAAATCAACTATACTTCAATAAAAAAAATTCATGCTGGTAGGTTCCCCTTCATTCATTTAGCTCTGTTGAAGTCAGAGATCACTTTCCCTTGTATTGATACTTGTGTCACCCTTGACTGCAACAACTTTAGTGTGGTTGCTTTGTATGGCAGAAACTGCTAGTTATCCCCTCATATCTGCCCTCTCCTTCTTAGTGTACATGAACCCCTGATTTTTACATAGGTACATAGCTGCCTGGAATAGAGACATTTCCCATCACCCCTTGAAATAAGGTGTGGGCCATGTGATTCCATTCAGTGACATGAGAGGGAAAGTGATATATATACCTCCTGGGACATGGCTTTCAAAGAAAAGAACTTGCCTTTCTTCCCCCTTCCTCCATCCTGCCATTGAGAATGTGTATGTGGAGCCAACCACCTGGCTTAGGTGGATGAGGGCAATAGTCCAGGATGACAGAGCAGCAGGAATTTAAAACATTTTTTGCCTGGGTCCCTAGGTGACATGGTAGTTTGCCACACCATGCCTGGAATGTCTTTTTCTGGACTTCTATGTAAGATAGGAATATATTCCTCTCTTGTTGACTGTTATTTTGGGTCTTTGCTGTAGGTTGCTGAATGTATATCCTAACTATGACAATCCTAAATAGTCTTTCCTTACTGAGGCAGCCTCCATCTGCTAGATAGGTTACTGTATTTCCCTTCACATCTGGACACTGACCACAGAGAATATATGTGACTACTCATCTTGGATTGAAAATGCTCTTAGGGGACTTCCCTGGTGCTGCAGTGGTTAAGAATCCTCCTGCCAGTGCAGGGGACACGGGTTCGATCCCTGGTCCGGGAAGATCCCACATGCTGAGGAGCAACTAAGCCCATTCACCACAACTAACGAGCCTGCACTCTAGAGCCCGCGAGCCACAACTACTGAGCCCATGAGCCACAACTACTGAGCCTGCATGCCGCGACTACTGAGGCCCGCGCACCTAGAGCCCGTGCTCCGCAAAAACAGAAGCCACTGCACTGAGAAGCCCCCGCACTGCAACGAAGAGTAGCCCCCGCTCGCCGCAACTAGAGAAAGCCCACGTGCAGCAACGAAGACCCAACGCAGCCAAAAAAAACAAAAGAAAAAAGAAAATGCTCTTAGGAAAGTCTACTTTCAATAGGAAAGGGAAAGTAAAGACCAAAGTAAACTAATTATAACTAAAGTGAATGACCAAAATTGAAGGTCATCTGCCTTTTTCATCACAAATCTGTCTTTCAGTGCTTTTAACTGAACACATAGCTTCTTAAAAACTTTCTTTGTACTCAGAATTGGTATCCCCTCAGCACACATGGAGTGCAGGCCCCTGTGCTTTTATGTACATATTTATGTGCATGTCTGTGTGTACACAGTGGCCTCTGAGGCTTGCCAGCAGCAAGAGTCAAAAGAAGGAATCTAACATGAATTCCCACTGTGTATGTTCCCAGTGAATAATTATCCATGTTTCACTGCTAATGAGAAAACCTGGCTTGTCACAGGGGTTCCTTTCTGTCACGGACATTTCTCATTTGTTAAAGTAAGAGAAGTATCGATCATTCTTTGAAGGTGAGCAATCTCTCTGGGTGACATTTGCGAGGACACCAAAAACTGTGCAAACGCATTCCACACCTCCAGAGAGGCTCAATTATAAACCACACCTCTTCCCCTTTGCTTCCATGAACATATTAACAGTGTTTCCTGCAGGGGCTGGCATCTCTTTTTCTGTTTTCCTCGCAGCTACGTGAACACAGATCATTTCCATCCTCCCAAACTCAACGGCCACCCCAGGAAACGGTCCATCAGCAGGGAACGATAGTGCTCTCTCTACTCAGACCTCGGTTAGTACAGGTCTTGGGTTGGGTAGGTGGCTGAGGGGGAAGCAGTGCTTAGGAAGGCGGCTTAGATCATGAGGGTTCTGGCAGCAAAAAGCCCCTCTCTATCAACCGTTTTTTTTTTTTTTAAGAATTTTGTTTTATATATTTTAATGAATTTGTTTTGTTTGTTTGTGTTTTGACTGCATTGGGTCTTCATTGTTGTGCGCAGGCTTTTCTCTAGTTGCGGCGAGCGGGGACTACTCTTTGTTGTGGTGCACGGGCTTCTCATTGCGGTGGCTTCTCTTGTTGTGGAGCACGGGCTCTAGGCGCGCAGGCTTCAGTAGTTGTGGCGCACGGGCTTAGCTGCTCCGCGGCATGTGGGATCTTCCCCGGACCAGGGATCGAACCCGTGTCCCCTGCACGGGCAGGTGGATTCTTAACCACTGTGCCACCAGGGAAGTCCTATCAACTATTCTTAACCAGCGAAAGAAAATATTGCCTTTAGACCTCCATTCCTGGGTCCACTGTGGCTCCACACTGAGCCAGAGCCAGGTGGGATTCACATATGTGTGAGGGTTTTCCTCCTAGTTTCATCTACTTTTTTTTTTTCTTTCAATCACATTAACTGGAGAGGGATAGAAGTTTGGAATGGGGGAGATGTGTGCAATAAGAAATGAAATTATATACAAAATTGTATCTGCTGGGAGTCCGTTTAGCTGTCACCTGCCATGAGTTGACATCCCTGATTAAGTCAGATTGACCTCACTGACTTTCTTCCCCATTGTCTCCTATTTCACATGAGTTTCTGGCACTAAAATAGCCTTGCTCAGGGAAACAGCCTGAGTTCAACAGGTGAGGGAAATAGGGGGATGGAAAACCGGGAGGCCTGGTGGCCCTTGACCTCAACTTCCTTGCACCCTCCGTGGAAGAGTTTAAAGGTGGTGGGATAGGGCTGCCTTTGAGTCTCCTGTCTAGAAAGAAGCTCTGAACTCATGATGGTCATTACTCACTGGGTATTTTTGTGGAAGGGCTGAAAGTTAGCAGGATTCTGGTCCTGCTAAAAGATAGGCAAGCAGTTTGATTTGTGGGCTTCTCTGTAGGATAGATCAAGCCAACCCAGGCCTTCATTAGCTGCCTGTCACTTACGAGAGTCACACATCCGGAGTTTATTTTCATGAGTTCTTAGCCTTAATGAGCAGAAGGCAAGAGTTCAGACGTGCACATTCTCCCTCCTCTTCTCCCTTCTCAGCCAAACAGCTCAGAAAAAGGCAGCTGAGCTTGAGACATTGATTCTACAGAGCTGAAAATATAAATGGACTGAAAGAGGTTCTCAAGGAGGGATGGTTGGAAAATGGGGATACACCACCTAAAAGAGGAGGAGGGAAAAGCAGTGCTCTAGGGATTTTCACTTATTTAACTGCTATTTAAAGGAGAAGAAAGCTGTGGCAGATTAGGACATGCTGTGTAAAAATATCAGAGACGTGGCATTATTACTTCACGAGCTGGCTCCAGGCCTGTCAGCATTTCCATTATAATCCTGTATTTTTTCGCAGAGTTAAAACTTACTATAAAAATGATGTGTGCTGGGATGAAACTTGGCACTTGGTGTAGTCAGTCTGGGAGTCCTTTCCTTAATTTAATTTTGCACAACTGGAAAACGCTCGCTCAGCCATTTCACATTGATGGCAGGATCTCCGTGCTGCACGTGGTATAGGGTAGGTATGGCCTCACTCTAAGACTGTGGGGTGACCGGATGAAAGTAGGGAAGCAGCCTCACTGCATTTCCTGGCTCCCTCTCCTTTCAGGTTCGGTGTCCCCATTGGGTGACGGAGCTGGTCTCTCAAACAGCACTGAATGACTGCGAGCTGGCACCAGGCAGCAGGCTGAGAGACACGATTAATTCATGTCTGAAAAAACTCCGTGCCTCGCTCCCCATTTGTCAGCTGGACCCCAGAAGGCTGTGGGAGAAGACAAGTGACTTTAATTTTCACTCTGATTTCTGGGACCTCCCAATAAGCTGGTCAAATAACCAGGCCAAGACTATTCCCATGTACATTTGCCCAAAGAAAACTAACATTAAAACATTCCTGGAAAAAGGAAAAATGCGAGCCCATTTTCCATTCCCCAAATGTCTTTTTTACCCCTAGGGCAAGCTTTGGGTTTCCATTGGCAGGGGGCACGCTAATGTCTCCATCTCCCTGGGCATCTGGAGGAAGAACTTGATATATTTCTCAGCATGAAAAGTAGCTCCGTCCAGATTTATGACGTGATGAAGGCCTTGCCTTCTCCAAAATGCCTTGCTTATTGCTTGGTCACCGCCCTCATCCATAACCTTAGGACCTGGTTAACGCTCTTAGAGGTAACGGAGGCGAGGTGCCACTTAGGATGTGCACGTACACACAGTTTCATTGGCTGTGAAAATGACTACGTGGTCTCAGTTAAGAGCCTGGCAGTGCTGAGCCATGTGCTTATCCAGGGTTGCTTGGGCCACCTTGCGGGGAGGGGGCTCTGGGAAACTGGTCCAATTTTGTTAAATTCACAGTAGTGTTGATTGGGATTGACGCTATCTCAAGTGGATAATACACAGAGTTCCCAGGTGTCCTTCTCTGCCAGCAGGCTCTGGGCATAAAACACACCTTTAAAGACACCTCAGCATTTTTTTTGAAAGTTTCAGATTTCTGGGTTTATAAGTCCCTGGCTGAATCTACCCTCAGGCTGCTGGCAGGTGCTACCTGGCCTGTAGGAGGGAAGACAGGGATGACCAGAGGAGGCCTGGCTGCAGGCTGCCTGGGGCTGAGGAAGGAGTTTCAATCCACTGATGAGATGGCCTTTGAATGAACCCCAGAACATGGATCATACTTGGGCCATACCATACTTTCGAGGCGGGTTCTAAGTTAGAACTCCCCTCTCTGTGTATGTTTATTGATTACACCCACCAACACTAGATTTTGTAAGGAATGAGACTGGTAGTTCACCTTTGGTCCAAAAAGGCACAGTATTTCAGGACTCTGAAGAAGTGCTCTGTATAATCAAGGTGCTACTGCTGTGAGAAGGACAGTTTCAGAGTAAAGGCCGTGGACTCTATAAATATTCTCTTCACTGAAGTAATATAACCGACTAACCCCCTCACTCCAGCCAATGGCGAGACAAGCTAGAAAATATCCAGATTAGGTTTGGGGAAAAAAAACAAAAGCCAGCAGCAGCTCCGAGCCAACATGCTTTCATAAACTCAGCCTAGGTTTGGCTCTGTTTATGGGCCAGAGCCTTTGCAAAAGAAATAACCCGCCCCCTGCCCCCACCGCACCAAAAAATAAATAAATAAAAGAGCCTTTGCTCATGGCCTTGTACACACCCCATTTCAGCTCTCTTCTGTTGAACCAAAGCCACAGAACAGCCGTGGATATGAAGAATGGCTCAGATTCATAGCAGGTATCCTGAGAGGCCCCACCGGGGCATGCCGCAGAGTTCAGCGGCAAGTCACAGGAAGGAGCAGCTGCTGACAAGGAATTCCAAGGCCCGCGGCCGCGGCTGGGCGAGCGTGGAGACCTCTCCTGAATTTATTATCCCCATATAAGTCTCCTGGGTGTGGAGGCTCCAGAAACTTCTCGACAAAGTAAAGAAAATAATAAACAGCGAAGTGAATAAGGGGGGCGCGGGGTGTGAAGCAGGCGAGCTGAAGTCGGGACACGAGCCATGGAGAGGGAGAGAGCAGCGTGAGGCGAGGTGTCGTTGCTGAGTGTTTGTGAAGATGCCGCTGGCTAACTCTGCTGGGGTAATCGTACGTTCTGGCGCGCGATGTCTGGCCTCTGGCAGCGGAGCCTGAAGACTGTGTGGTTTGTCAAGGGCCCGTAAATAGAGATGTCCTCTGAAGAAGAGGCCAGAAGCCTACCACCCCGAGGGGAAAGGCCACGGCAGCAACCCGCAACGTCACTTGCCTCTAAAAAGCAGAGAGAGTAGCTGTCCGAAGGCTTCCCCTTTGTCTTGCGGTGTTTCTAGGATTCATTTGTTTTGTATCCTAATCCTCTTTGCATTTGGTTCCCAGACCTGCCTCGGTCATCTACATCCAGAGGCTCCCTGCAGGCTTTAGGGAGAGGTAGTATGGTCCAGACCCTTGGGGCCAATTTTGATCTTTGAAAGAATCATCTGGTTTTAGAGATCCTGAAAGCCAATGCGGTCTCCTTAGGAAATCCCAGATTCAAGGCCATCTAGACTGGAGGCAGAACGTGGTGTTTTTGTTGGGAACAGATCTTTTTTTTTTTTTCTGTACACGGGCCTCTCACTGCTGTGGCCTCCCCCGCTGCGGAGCACAGGCTCCGGACGCGCAGGCCCAGCGGCCATGGCTCACGGGCCCAGCCGCTCCGCGGCATGTGGGGTCTTCCCGGACCGGGGCACGAACCTGCGTCCCCTGCATCGGCAGGCGGACTCTCAACCACTGCGCCACCAGGGAAGTCCCAGATCATTTCTTGATCGAACTTATTCTTTATTGGGCTTCCCCATTCTCCATAGCACTTACACCGGCTGAAGGTAGAGGGTCTAGAAAGGAATACGCATTTTGAAACAGGGACGTTTACCTAGTCTCTTGACAACTTACGGAAGTGAGAACTGATGTTCCCATGGAACTTCTCAAAGGCATCCCAAGGACCTCAGAGAGATGAAAGCCTCGATGTCCGGGCTTGGGCAGAGCAAGGACACTCAGTAGAGGGGTGGGGTTATGCAGGACAGACAGTAACCTCACTGGGCACCTCTGCTCCACTTTACTATGTGCAATTAGCGTTCCGTGAGAGTTTTGCTCCCAGAGCTTTTTAAAGACTAAAGCCGTGAATTTCCGGAAAATAGAGAAGGAGAGACCACTTTTTCCTAAAGTAATAAAGTTTTTTCCCTCTAAAATGCATTTTTGGATTCTGGCTTTGAAGGGTGTGGCAGGAAAGAAAAGAGCTTAAGATAAGGTGCTCACACATTGCTACCTGACTCTTTCTCAAATAACTTCTCAAAAACAAAGCAGTAGAAAGACTTTTGCCATTGTTGTCGGTAAGGAAGCCTAGAGCAGGAGTGGGCAAACTTTTTTAGTAAAAGGTCAGATAGTAAATATTTTAGACGTTGTGGGCTGTATGGTCTCTGTCACAACTACCCAACTGTGCCATTGTAACTTGAAAGCAGCCATAAACAATACATAAATGAAATGGGTGTGGCTGTGCACAGATAAAGCCTTATTTACAGACAGGTGGTGTCTAGACTTGGCCCAAGGGCCAACCCCTGGTCTAGGATATGAGATCATTAGCATTTCTGTTCACTGAGAACACAGCGTAGTAAAATCACTAAATGCCTGTGCAAGACGTATCTTTACCTCCAAAGACAACTGCCATTTTCATAAGAGAGAGAAATCCAATACCTTCTTTGCCACGTAACAGGCTCAACTTGTCTTAAAAAATACCAGTGCGGGCTTCCCTGGTGGCGCAGTGGTTGAGAGTCTGCCTGCCGATGCAGGGGACACGGGTTTGTGCCCCGGTCTGGGAAGATCCCACGTGTGCGGCTGGGCCCGTGAGCCATGGCCGCTGAGCCTGCGCGTCCAGAGCCTGTGCTCCGCAATGGGAGAGGCCACAGCAGTGAAAGGCCCGCGTACCGCAAAAATAAATAAATAAATAAATAAATAAATAAATAAAATACCAATGCGTGTTCATTACAAATTAAAAGTCCAGAAAAATATAAAAATTTAAAAAAAATCCTAACCACTATGAATGTTGTTCCTTCACATATGTACATATATCACTGGACAGATCGATAAATCTCGGCTAGTCTCATCAATGAATGGAGATATATTATCATCCGTTTAAATAGACGTTTAAGATTCTGTACATGAAAGTACCAGAACTTCTATTTGGTCAATTCTCTATTTATAAATGATTACATTGTTTCAATTTTTCACCAATATAAACTATGGTATGGTGACTTTTTTTTTTTAGTATATACATCTCTGTATCCAAATATCTCCTTAGGTTACATTACTCAAGTGGCATTACTGGGCTAATGAGCATCATTTTAAAATAATGGTACAAAATGTAAAATATCTAGCTAGTGGGAAGCTGCTGCACAGCACAGGGAGATCAGCTTGGTGCTGGGGAGGGTGGGAGGGAGGCTCAAGAGGGAGGGGATACGGGGATATATGTATACATATAGCTGATTCACTTTGTTGTACAGCAGAAACTGACACAACATTGTAAAGCAATTATACTCTAATAAAGATTAAAAAAAATATTGGTACAAATAGCCAAGACATGGAAGCAATCTAAATGTCCATCAACAGAGGAATAGATAAAGAAGATGTGGTACATATATAGAATGGAATACTACTCAGCAATAAAAAAGAATGAAATAATGCCATTTACAGCAACATGGATGGACCTAGAGGTTATCATACTAAGTGAAATAAGTCTGACAAAGACAAATATCATGTGATATCACTCATATATGGAATCTAATTTTTAAAAAATGATACAAATGAACTTATTTACAGAACAGAAACAGACTTAGAAAACAAACTTATGGTTACCAAAGGGGAAATGTGAGGGAGAGGGATAAATCAGGTGCTTGGGACGAACATACAGACACTACTATATATTAAAGACAGATAACCAACAAGGACCTACTGTATAGCACAGGGAACTCTACTCAATATTCTGTGATAACCTATATGAGAAAAGAATCTAAAAAATAATGAATATATGTATATGTATAACTGAATCACTTTGCTGTACACCTGAAACTAACACAGCATTGTAAATCAACTATACTCCAATAAAGTTAAAATTAAAAAAATAAATAAAAATATTGGTACATATTGCTAAGTTGCCCTCCAAAAATGTTATACTAATTTATGTTTGGGGTAACAATGCATGATAGTACATGTCAACCAATTCTTGGCTATTGTGGTTGGTAGGAAGAATAATGGCCCTTTAAAGATATCCACATCCTAACCCCTGAAACCCATCAATGTTTTACCTTACATGGCAAAAGAGACTTTGCAGATGTGATTAAAAATGGATGGTGAAAGAGGCACATGAAAAGATGCTCAACATCGCTAATTATTAGAGAAATGCAACTCAAAACTACAATGAGATATCACCTCACACCAGTCAGAATGACCAACATTAAAAAATCTACCAACAATAAATGCTGGGACTTCCCTGGTGGCCCAGTGGTTAAGAATCTGCCTTCCAATGCAGGGGACACGGGTTTGATCCCTGGTCGGGGGACTAAGTTCCTGTGCACTGCAGGGCAACTAAACCTGTGTACTCTAGAGCCCATGCACCACAACTACAGAGCCTGCATGCCGCAACTACCGAGCTTGCATGCTCTGGAGGCCATGCACCACAACTAGAGAGCCCACGCACCACAACTAGAGAGCCCACGCACCACAACTACTGAGCCGTGTGCTCTGGAGCCCGCACGCCACAACAAAGAGCCTGCATGCTGCAGTGAAGATCCTGCATGCTGCAACTAACACCCAATTTAGCCAAATAAATAAATATTAAAAAAAAACAATAAATGCTGAAGAGGGTGTGGAGAGAAGGGAACCCTCCTACACTGTTGGTGGAAACATAAATTGTTACAGCCACTGTGGAGAACAGTATGGAGGTTCCTTAAAAAACTAAAAATAGAGCTACCGTATGATCCTGCAATCCCACTCCTGGGCATATACCCGGAGAAAAACATGGTCTGAAAGGATACATGCACCCCAATGTTTATTGCAGCACTGTTTACAATAGCCAAGACATGGAAGCAACATAAATGTTCATCGACAGACAAATAGATAAAGAAGATGTGGTACATATACACAATGGAATATTACTCAGCCATTAAAAAGAATGAAATAATGCCATTTGTATCAACAATGGATGGACCTAGAGACTGTCATAAGTCAGACAGAGAAAGACAAATATCATATGATATCACCCATATGTGGAATCTAAGAAAAATGATGCAAATGACCTTATTTACAAAACAGACACACAGACTTAGAGAGTGAACTTATGGTTACCAGAGAGGAGAGGGATAGAGAGTTTGGGATTGACATCTACACACTGCTGTATTTAAAATGGATAACCAACAAGGACCTACTGTATAGTACAGGGGACTCTGCTCAATATTATGTAACAACCTAAAAGGGAAAAGAATTTGAAAAGGAATAGATCCATGTATATGTATAACTGAATCACTTTGCTATACACCTGAAACTAACACAACACTGTTAATCAACTATGCTCCAATGTAAAATAAAAGAAGATAGGCAACCATCTGTCAAGCATAGTTTAGATGGGTGGGCTCCATTTTAAAAAAAAGAAAAAAAAGAAAGGATGGTGAAATGGGAGATTATCCTTGATTGTCCAGGTAGGCCCAATGTAATCACAAGGGTCCTAACAATTGGGAGAATAGAGGGTCAGAGTCAGAGAGAGATGTGAAGATACCAGCTGTTGATCTTGAAGACAGAAGAAGGGCCAGAGGATGTAGGTGGCTCTGGAAGCTGGAAAAGGCAAGAAAATGGCTTTCCCCCTAGGGCCTCCAGAAGAAATACAGTTGACTGACCTTAACTTTAGCCCCGTAAGACTCCTTTAGACTTCTGACCTCCAGAACTGTAAAAATAAATTTGTGGTGTTTTAAGCCACTAAATTTGTGGTACTTTGTTACAGCAGCAATAGGAAACTCATACAGATTTCATAAATATTTTTCTTTACTTATCTCATATTCAACAAATATCTCATTTTTATTTGCTTCGCTTATTAGTAAGATTGAATCTGTTTTTTTGTTTTTTTTTTTTTTTTTTTGCGGTACGCGGGCCTCTCACTGTTGTGGCCTCTCCCATTGTGGAGCACAGGCTCCGGACGCGCAGGCTCAGCGGCCATGGCTCACGGGCCCAGCCGCTCCGCGGCATGTGGGATCTTCCCAGACCGGGGCGTGAACCCGTGTCCCCTGCATCGGCAGGTGGACTCTCAACCACTGCGCCACCAGGGAAGCCCTGAATCTGTTTTTAACCTTCGATGTATAGCAAATAGTTAATGTTGCTGGGCCATGGATCTCTTTGAGAATCTCAAGAAAGCTGTGATTCTGTCACCAGAGAAAAGCACACTTGCACATATACTGGGGGCTTACAGAGTCCCCAGAGCTCATGGACCCCAGGTTATGAACTCCTGAGCTACAGAACAGGAGGGAAAAGGGTCCCAGTGATAGCATTCCCTCATTCAAAGTCAGAAACATGAAACGTGGTAGCATTCTCTGGCAACCTAATATCTGATGTTGTAAAAAGTGCCTGGCCTAGGGGGTAGCAATCAGGGATCTGGCCAAGCTAAGCCTTCCAGCAACACAGAGTATAACGGCTGGGCACTGCCCAGCGTCCACTCTTCTTGCTCTCTACCTGTTTCGCTCTTTAGCTTCAAAGCCTAGAGCACTTTGGTTGCTGTTTAGAAATTCTCACACCAGCACTGTGTGGGGTTAGAGGCAGTGCTGATAGGACATTGGTTATATAGAGATGGCTTAATTAAATAAGTAAATACATTAAGGAGAGTGGGCGCCAGCGAATTACAGATATGGAAAGGGTGAAAATTAGAATAAATCCTGTGGTATTGGATAAGAATTGTAGATACAGGGAAGGACCCACAGGTCCCAATGTATAGATAAATACAGAAATACATTGTGTTTGTGCATGTGTGTATGCATACACATAGTTATACACATACATTCTTTACTTCTGTGCACTGAGAGGGCCCATGAGTAGTGACCCTCCAAGAGCAATGAACAGACCTGACCTTGAGATCTTGGTTTCTAAATACTTTTCTCCAAGACTGGAACAGGGAAAGTTCGAAGTGGAATATCTTGTTGTGCCAGAAAGTAATGAAGTTCTCAAAGAATGACATGGACATGTCAGAGGGTACAGGAGTCATCTTAAAGGGGCTCTCGTTGGCTGAATCTGGGAAATATTTTTTACATCGAAATAATAAAAGGGTAGTAGTAGATTATAACCTATTGGATATGACAGGAATCCATGAGTCCACGCAGATATAAATAAATGAATACATTGTAAGTTCAGTGAGAAATGAGGTATTCACCATAGTCTCAAAGCACCTCTTCACAAAATACTCATTACAAGGGAAAAAAGAATAACTTTATGATGGAAAAGCCTGCCAGATACCACCTTAATCAAGCAACTGGAATTAACATCAGGCATAATGGTACAATGGCAGTCATGGTCGTGTGATTGGGGCCAACGAGAAAACAGCATCACTTCTGTGCCGTTCCTGCCAAAGGTGCATAACTTGAATATAATTGTTGAGGAAACATGAGACAAATCCAAATTGAGGAACATGTTTTAAAAGAACAGGCCCATAATCTTCAAAATGGTTGAGGTCGTGTAAGTCAAGGGTAGCCTGAGGAACTGTTCCAGGTGGAAAACGACTTAAGAGACATGACAACTAAGTGCAATGTGTAATTAGGGACTGGTTGCTTTTGCTATTAAAGACATTATTGGGACAACTGGCAAAACTTGAAGGAAATACACACTGGTGATGGGGTATCACATCATCAACTCACTCCCAAATGGATCAGGTAGAAAAAGTTCTTTCAGGTAGAAAAAGTCACTTCCAACTTTTTTTTTGTAAAGTTGAGATTATTTCAAAATAAAAGTATGGTAATGAAAAGAGAAATTCCTGTACCAACCAAGAAATAAAACAACATGGGAAAGGAGAGAGAAAAACCTGCTTCATCCACCAAGATCTCAGGATCTGGAGGATTGGGAAATTGATAACTGAGTATTCAAAGCAGCAATGGTTGATGGCTCAGAAGATGGGGTTGTTAGAGTTTACATATGTCGAATCAGATTTTAATGAGTTTTTTAAAGACTTGAGAAGAAATCGTCAGCATCTGACTAAAAGTTATTATGTTATAGACTTTGAGTTGACTGTAGTATTTAATGGCTAGAGAGGACCCCTTTTCAGAGGAGAAGCCAGGTGGAGAAAGGAGGGAAAAATCCTTCAAAAGCCATGGAACAGAATGTGTTTGTTGGTTTTTTTAAAGAAGCTCATATCTATAGCCCATAAAGCCTACTTAACATGTTTTGTATTACTTCATTTTACCTCTAATTTAACTTTGCATATTTTTTTTTTCACTGCAACAACACCATTTTAGGACCGATTTTAGTGTGCTTCAAAGAAAAATTTTCAGCAAAATCTCTAGGCATTCTCCATCTCCCTGTTAGGCATTTCTGAACTCCTAGTGAGAGTCAGTCTCTGAACTGTGGCTTTCAGCAAAGATCCGAGATGCCGCGAAAATTCATTAAAGTCGAGAACAGCAGGATTACAAGGAGAAGAATTAAGAGGAGGTGCAGCGTTTATTGTGCAGATAGGAACACTGTGGTCATCTTCTTCTGTGCCTAAATTCTTCTTCTGGGCTCAGGAAGCTGGCAGGACAACAGACACACAGTCTCGTGCTGGCTTATCTCCCTCGGTAGCATTTCAGAGAGTCACACGTTAGATACAAGGGTCCCTGCCATGTTCCAGAATGAATGAATTTTTGGTCTTATCTCCTTGGCAACAAAAGTTACAGGGAGCTCATTATTTCTGAGCAGGCACTGCCAACAGAGAAATGGAGAATTCCATAATCATAATGGATTTTCACATAAAAAGATACTTGACAGAATGATATTTTTGGAATGAAACTTGTCTTTCTACATACCTCTCAGAGATAAAGTATTAAAGGTGAAGGATAAAAGAGTTTGAACTTTCAAACAGATATAGACATATTACTAGGTTATGTTTCTAGAATAAGAGTACAATTATTGTTATCATCATTTTTTTCCTTTGGCCTAACCTACCTCTGGTCCAGTCTGCTTTCTAAGATGTGCTCTCATAGGCTAAAGTGGGTAGGGAACCGCTGATGGTCAACAAAATCCTTTTTAAGCTGTATAGGTTTTCAAAGACGGTGCAAATCTTCTTCTATTTTCAGGAATGTTATCTGCAGTCCTAGCATGGGGGCTGTCCTGGCTAAGTCTGTCCCAGAATGCTCATGGAAACTTTGAAACAAAAACACAACTCAGGATGGATAAACAGCAAGGTCACACTGTATAGCACAGGGAACTATATTCAATATTCTGTGACAAACCATAATGAAAAAGAATATGAAAAAGAATATATACACAATATGTGTGTGTGCATATGTATAACTGAGTCACTTTGCTGTACAGAAGAAATTAACACAACGTTATAAATCAAATATACTTCACTAAAATTGAAAAACAAAACAAAACAAAACTCAGCTCTACCTGTTTGTTCCTTATTGTGATTTTAAGGGTGCTGTAATGAGATTGTGGCTCCCTCCCCGGTGTTTTCCCAAGTGGTTAGTCCTATATTTCCATGAGATGGGAGGCCCAGCCCAGAAGCTCTGTGATGGTCAAGAAATCATGGATTTCTTGGCACATAGTAGAGGCACTAGAAATATGTGTGGAATTGAACTAGTCTCCAATCTAGATTTTATTCATTTCTTCTTGAATAGTCAATACATGATTCAAAATTTAAAGATAACAAAAGGGAATGATGTGAAATTCTCCCTCTCACCCCTCTACCCCAACTTCCTTGTTCCTCTCCTCACAGGCAACCAGCATTCCCAGTTTCTTATGTATCTGGAAGGTACTTTTTTGACACGAAAAAAGATATTCGAACTGATACCCCGAAGAAAACCATACCTTGCTCTTTTTTTCTTTTCAAGAGCAAAGTACAATTAGATGGGCTGCTTTTTTAAAACTCTGGAGGCCTTAAGGTCTAAGGAAGTCCTAAAGTTAGACTATCAAGGCCAACACCCATGGGCAACAAGGAGAGGAAGTTAAGGGGTGTGTGGGGGTGTGAGACAGAGAGATGGGAATGACTTCAATACTTTTATCCAGAAGACAAAGAGGTACCATAAGGCAGAAGCTGGGTAGAAATTCTCCTGCTTCACAAAAGGTAGAAGAAACTGGAGCTAATTATGGTAGGAAGTTAAACAAACTTGACCTCTACAATATTTGCCAAACTCAACTTTTCCAATTGTTTTCTAAAGATACCAGGGTACAACACATGAAAGGTGGAAGGCTGCAAACCCCTACAAGTGGCAACAGGTAACTGATTAGAGATGAGACCTTGCCTGAGTTTTGATTCCATTACAGTCATAAATTTGCACAAAAAACCAAGTGAGTCCAGGCATCTGGACTCCACAGGCCAAGCACTGGATATAGGACAGGTCCTTGTCTTCTGCATTCCAGTACTCCCTGCCTCCCATGGAGGGATGTCTAATTCACACCTGTGTTCCTTTCTTGGTCTGTCCAATCCCATCTCCTTCATGGTGTTGCCTAGGTCCCATTTCCCCATGAAGTCTACTCAGACGCTGTTGAGTTCTCTGTATTTTATGAGCGACGCTCTCCAGGACAGTCAGCATCCTTTTCTAAGGTCCCTTAAAAAACAACAGTGAAATCTGTGTTCCACTGGGTAGCCAAGAGGAGCAAGTAAGGAAACTGCTCTTGGCTAGAAGGGGGCTTCGCAAGTGGTTCAGAATTTCCCCCCAGGCTTTGCCTTCTCCTTGGGGTCCCTAGAAATCTGACCTTTGCTGCCATCCTTGCTTCTAGCCCCAGAAATAAGACAGAGACTAAGTTTTACAGAGTGCTTTAGAGTTTACAGTATGCTTTCGCACAGTTAAGCTCATGTGACTCTCAAATCAGCCCTAAGAGACAGGTTATCAACCCCTTGTAGTCATCAGAAAGGAAGACTCATAAAGGTTGTATGACTTGACCAGGGTTCATCTCCTATTCCAAAGTTCATGCTCTTTTCATCCTTTTGGTTCAGGAGTGGGCAAAAGCTCTTTCCTTCTTCTTGTTTAATTTATCTGAGATAGGCTGGAGTTGTCAAAGGGAACTTGACTTAAATATGTTAAATTAACTAGCAAATACACAAAGGAAATATAAATAGCATAAACTGCATCAGTTAAGGAAAAGTTAGGTTGACTGAGGCCTGAATCTAGCTGCTTTATCCCTGCCTCCAGGACCTGGCCCCCAAGGGCATTCTTTTTTTTTTTTCTTTTCTAGACTTTATTGAGATATAATCAACATATGACACTGTAGAAGTTTAAGGTGTACAAAGTATTGACTTAATACACTTATTTATTGCAAAATGATGATCACCATAGCGTTAGCTAACACCTCCATCACCTCACATAATTACCAGTTGTTTTTGGTGGTGAGAACATTTAAGATTTACTCTCTCAGTAACTTGCAAGTATATAATACAGTCACCCAGGGCATTTTTCAGTTTCCTGGTTCCTCTACTTCAAGAAGGGGAGGGCTGGGGCAAGAGCATGTACTGCCAAGATGACAAAGGCTAACATTAACTGAGCACTTGTGTGCCAAGGCACTCTTCTAAGTGCTTTACATATATTACCTCATTCACTCCTTTCAAAAACCCTGGGGGTATATGCAGTTATTACCTCCACTTTACACTCAAAGGCAGAGAGAATTTCGAGAACTTGCTCGAGGTCATGCAGCTGCTGGCACGTGACAGAGCCAGGACTTCTGGCTCCAGAGCCTGTGCTCCCAACCACCGTGCTATGCAAGCTCTAATGTGCATGTGCAGGACCCCGGTAGACAGCATGGGACAGGTGGAGAGATGGGAATAGGACTTCTAGGAGAGGATGGAAACCTTGGTCCTTTATTATAAATCCACAAAGCTTTTCTCCCACCTCATCTACTTCATACTGCTTTCTCACCATTCCTTCTGTGTTGATGTCTTCTAACTAGATAAAGAGTTCCTTGATGTCAGGGGACACACCTCATGCTTCTTTCCTCCTACCCAGAACCTGGCACTTAATGAACCCTTCAATAAGGTACCTGTCTCCTGTGTGATTTTCACCCAGTCATTCACACTCACAACAGCAACAAGTTCTGATCCTATGAGGAAGAACTTGTGGCAGATCATAGTGGAGAAGAGAATGGACTTCTTGGTTGGTAGATTCAACAGGGACAGAGGCAAGAAATGAACATATATTAGGATCCACTTTAGACCAAGTCCTAAACTGGGCAGGTTGCATACGAGATCTCATGTAACCCTTAGTATAATTCATTCTGTGACATGGGCATTATTGCTACGGTCTGAATGTTAGTGTCCCCCCAAATTGATATGTTGAAATCTTAATGCCCCATGTGATGGTATTAGGAGGTGGGACCTTTGCTTAAGTCATAAGGGTGGTGCTCTCATGAGTAGGTTAGTGTTCTTACAAGAAAGACCCCACAGAGATCCCTACCTAGCCCTTTCCACCTGGTGAGGACACAATGAAAAGGTGCTGGCTATGAACCGAGAAGAGGGCCTTCACCAGAACGTGACCATGCTGGCACCACAATCCTGAAGTTCCAGACTCCAGAAATGTGAGAAACAAATTTCTGCTGTTTATAGGCTACACAGTCTGTGGCATTTGTTACTGCAGCCCGAACAGACTAAGACAATTATTTATAAATGAGGAGGCAGACGCCAAGGATTTGAAGATGGGTCTTCTAACTGCGGTACCCTCTGCTCTGCTCTACAGAGCGCCCTGGGAACCAAGGCAGGAGGTCTTAGGCCCTGACCCTGCCTTCCTTTCTACCATGAGCCTGTGTGGCCTCTGGGCCCTGAGACTGCTGTAAAACTGCCTCTAGCACCACACAGACACAAGGAGGCACAGGACCAGCGTGGATATTTTCAAGAGCCGGTTCAGGGTTGAGGAAGGATTTATTAGGGAAAGTGTAGACTTCCTCATTTTCCCACTGATGGACTTTCAATTCCTGTCTATTTCAGGGGTATCCGACTCTTTCACGTCACTCCTGTTAAACACGGTGAGGAGGGCAGATGGGCCTGGGAATTGTTTCCTGGTGCCAGGAAAGGGCAGGGGCCAGTGTGAGTGAGTTTCTCAAGGTCCCCAGTTCCTGACTCTTTGGAGTCTTAAAAGAAGCCTGTCCAAATGCTTGCTGTGGCTTGGAACAGTGGCTAGGCAGGGAGATTTACTGCCTTGCTTTTTGTGTCCAACTATTTTAAGGGTCACTTATGCTCTGGTGTCTTTTAAAATTTATGGATGTTCACTCTAGTCCAAAGAACCGCTCTACTCCTTCCTGTGGCTTCCTCATAAATGCCCTCTGAAATACCGATTTAATTTTACACTATATGTGCTATAGAGCTTTCTGCAGTTCCTATGGGGGCTCTATTCACTACTTTGGATTTTATTTTAAAAAAAAAAAGGACAAGAGTACATAAACACGTGCCATAAACAACCACAAAATGCTGACCCTTTTTCTCAAAAGCAAAGCATATTCTCTTTGTGGACAAAGCTATAGGAAACCAAAAGCGTTTTCCATGTGACATAAAACCTCAGGCTTCCAGTATAAATGAGGAAACAGATGCCAACCCACGTCTCTTTGAAAAGGGTCAGGATAAGTTTTTCTTCTTTCCCTTTCCTCATCAAGTATGCTAGCCTTCTCCTTCATGGTTTTTTTTTTAGTCTTTCCTCTGCATCACTCTCCTTGCTACACCTGCAATTTCTGATGGGGTGCGGTCCCCACTGTGGATTAATTTTTACTTAACCTTTGACCATCGGAACTTGCTGTTCCCACAACTATCTTTAGAGAGGAAGTAGTGATGATCTTAGTCTTCTGAACTATCATGTGAAAAGTGGTTTCCCAACAGATGTGGCCTACAGTACTCATTGACTTTTGCCATGTGAATTTCCTCCTAACTGGGTTCAGGAAGTGCCCACTCCGGTCTGTACCAGAAGCAGCAGGAAGTGTACAGGGTGGGGTGAGAGTGGAAGTATGTGGGACAGATGATAAAGCTACGATTATAATAGAAATGAGAGATGGAAATGACTCAAGAGGACTTCTAAGCCAAGGCTCTGCTACCTGAGCTCTGTTTCAAATTGCCTGAGAATATCTATGCAGTGTCTTTTCTCCCCAGGACCTAGAATCTAGCTGGTGGGAAATACTTTAATAATACACGGTATCATAGGTTGAGTGTCTCATCAGTGGTCTCCAGCAGGGGTCCACAAACCATGGCCTGAGTGTCAAGTCCAGCCCTATTTCTGTAAATAAAGTTTTACTGGCCCATGGGCACACCCATTTGTTTACTTATTGTCTAAGGCTGCTGTACTCTACAAGGGCAGAATTGAGCTGTTGCAACACATTACGGCCCTCGATGCCTAAAGAATTTCCTATCCATCCCTTTACCAAAAGAATTTGCCCAACCCTGGTCTAGAGCAGGTGCCTTAGGAGGTAGGCAGGGAGAGATCACTCAGGCTGGTTTGCTACCGGAAGGCTGCACAGAAGGGCTTGACTATGCCTTGAAGACTTCTAGGATTTAGTTAGAGAGGAAGGAATGGGAGATAGTATTCCAGGCCAGGCAGGCTCAACACCATGGCAATTACTAGGGAAAACTTTGACTGGAATGGAGGGACTCTAGTCGGCCCTCTGTATCCACAGTGGAGTGGTTCCAGGACCCCCTGCCTAAACTAAAATCCACGATGCTCAAGTCCCTTATATAAAGGCATAGCACGGTCAGCCCTCCATGTCCTTGGGTTCCCCATCTGGGGATTCAACCAACTGTAGATGGAAACTCCAATCTGTCATTGGTTGAATCTGTGGATGTGAAACCAGCAAATAGGGAGGACCACCTATATATTTTTTGAAATAAAAAAGCACGTATAAGTGGATCCTGTGCAGTTCAAACCCGTGTTGTTCAAAGGCCAACTGTATTTGAGGCAGGAAAAAGATGGAAGGATGAATACAGAGGCTAAGTCTGAATAGCACAGAGCCTTGAATGCCTGGCTAAAATATTCTAAATGATAAAACACATCATTTCCCCATACCAGCCTCTACACGGGGAGAAGAGTATAAGGAAGTGACTTTTAAATTCCATTCAAGTTCTGAGAATCAGTTTTAAAAGTAGATGCCTAGCTCCACCCCCAGAGATTCTGTCTGAATTAGTCTCAGGTGAAACATTGTTTTTTATACTTCCCAGATGACTCTATTGTGCAGCTGGGAACCCCTCCCTATATGAAGGAAATGGCTAGTTACGTGCCTGCAGCAGCCCAGCTCGGGGCCAGGTAGATGGAGCAGGTGCACAACATATGTGAGTCAGATTGAGCCAGCAATATTGGCTTGTACCAGAGCCAGCCCAATAAGCCTGGGTTTAACTAGAGTCAGCTCTATAACCGTCAGCCGGCCACATGGTTATCAATAAAAGACATCACTTCTGCCAGCCCTTGCTTAAACCTGGAAAGGCCCGTGGTGCTCAATGCAATATTGAGTCTGTTTCTAAATTTGGGCATCTATAGATTCTTCTCTCACTGTTATTTTAGCATGAGCATTCACAAGGCCTTACACGATCTGCCCTCAGCCTTGTTACCTCTGATCTTTTCTCTCCAACCACAACCCCAATGACTCTGCTTCCACCATCCCGCACCCGACTCCCTGTAGCTCCTGAACACACGAGGCATGTGCCCACCTTAAGGACCCCACGCTCGCTTTTCCCCTGCCTGGGATGCTCTTATCTTCTTGTCCTCCAGGCATACACACGGCTTATAGCTCACATTCAAATCTCTGCTCCGGGATTATTGTCTCAGTGAGTCCTCGCCCCAACATCTAATTGAAAATTGCATCCTCCTTCCCACAGACGCACTATCCATCCTTCCTCCCCTGCTTTATCCTTTCTCATAGCGCTTAACACCTTCTAACATACTGTGCCATTTCACTTCATTCTGTTTATTTTCTCTTTTCCTGCTACAGTGTAAGCAGTATGAGAGAAGGGACTTTTATCTATTTTGTTCTCTGATACATCCCCAGAGTGCCTTCAATGGTGCCCAGAACATAGAAGGAACTCAATAAGTATGTGTTTATTGCATCAGTGTTTGGAATGCTTTTACTCATCCTTCAGGATTGAGTTTGAAAAGTCCTCTGTTAAACCTTTTTGATGTCCCCTTTCCCAAAGAAAGAGACCTCCCTCCTCTCTTCCCTCAGACTTCTGCAACTCTTTAGAGCTTTTCTGTCCCTCCTCCTACTTCTGAGCTCCTCCAAGGCTGGGAGGGGGGGCACAGGACCTAGCATTGGTGGTGGCTGAAACAGGTGTATGTTAAGGGATTGAGCAACGGAAGCTCTGGACTATTTTTCTCCTTGTAGCTACACTTTCTGCAGTTGCACACCTATGTAGCTCTCCATTTTATTCTAACATCTTGACTTGAATGGACCACAATGTAT
Source organism: Orcinus orca (assembly GCF_937001465.1). NCBI lineage: Eukaryota > Metazoa > Chordata > Mammalia > Artiodactyla > Delphinidae > Orcinus > Orcinus orca. The sequence continues at coordinate 53,012,186 of NC_064564.1, forward strand.
CCTCACCACATAGGAGGTATGTGAATTGCAGTCAGAAAAGCCTAAACCATCAGGTGCTTCTGAGAATCTATTGGTTGTGTGGATTACCTTTCCCTTCCCACGTTAATCTATTTACCAAGTCCCGTCCATGTTACTTCCTACATAACCCTGAATTTATTCACTCTGTCTGTTCTCTCCAGCTCTCTAGTCTAAGCCACGGTTATCTCTTCCCTACAATACTGCAACCACTTCCTAAGTGGCGTACTCCATCTTGTCTCTTCCCCTAGAATCCACCCTCTACACGGTGGCCAGAACAACCTTTTCAAAACACAAATCAGAGGATGTCTCTCTCCTGCTTTTAAACCATTCAGAGATTTCCCATCACACTTAGAGCAAAGCGTGCAAGTCTTACCGTGGCTTAGAGGCCGGCAACTGCTCCCGCTACCCTCTTCGGCCTCCTCTTAGGCCACTGTCCCCTTAGTTATTCCTGTGACAGTTTCTCAAATGCTTTCAGTTTTCTTGCTTCAAAACCTCTGCTGGTTCCTCTGCCTGGAATGCTCTGGAATTCCTCTGTCTGGGATGCCCTCTATTCACTCAGATAATTTCCACCCGCTCTCCTAACCTCAGCCCAAATATCCCCTCCTCAGAGGAACCTTGCCTAAAGCTCAGACGAGGGGTACTGTTCTGTCACAGGCCCCCAAAGCCCCCAGTTCTTCCTCTTTTTATCAGAGTCCTCTTAACTTGAATTACTTTCCCCACCAGACTCAAGAGGCGCCCACTAGAATTCAACCTGGCACATGATGGGCTCTCAACAAATATTTATTGAATGAGTAAGTTAATCTATCTGTGAGATTTTGCCTTCTTTAGGCCCTTTACCAAGGCATTCAACTTTGAACATTAATATTTATTCAAATGTTTTCTGATATACCCTCCTACCTTGAGGGGTTGACATGTGACCAGTGACTGTAAGCTCCACCTTCAACTCCAGACCTGGGTCTCCTGTATTCCAGCCATAGCTGCCTTATCGGCATGATAGGATTTGTAGGCATGGCCTAGTCACAACCTCAGTGATGGGAGACAGAAACACTTTTTCACCTTTTAGCTTGAGATTCTGGTCAACAAGAGCGCTGTTGCTCTTAGCAGACATCTGGAACTGCATGTCACCCCAGCTGGGCTCTGCGGTCCTCAGCCCTTCAAACGAGGAGAGGAGAAAATGCCAGAAACAACCCACCACCACCCGACTGCGGGCCTCGGCCTCAAGGCCCAGCTTCTCCGGGGCTGGAAGGGCTCTGAGAGGCGGAGCTGTTCCCTGTGCAGGGCCTGGGGGGAGCATACAGATGCTGCTGAGAGGCGGCTGTGTGTGTTGGCTGTGACCCTCGAGCCCCAGCTGGAGAGAGGGGCTAGGCACAATGACTTCTTTCATGGAAAAACTTTACTCTGCAAACTCAGGTTTGAATGCCTGAATCGCTCTCCTCTTGGTAAATCATAAGACACGAGACAAGGCTTGTGCAGTTTGGCTCTCTGTGGGGCTAGCATGACATGTCTTTCCAGCAGAGATGCCGCGGGGAGTCCCTCTGACTGGGCATCGGAGCTTACCTCCTCACAGAGGACCAAACCTTATATATAGCCTGTAAGACATTCTCACGGGTTCTGGACCTAAAGAAGCTATGAGCAAAGGTACTGAACTGCTTTTCTTAAGCCACATATAATTATGTATTTTGTTACTGGAGACCCCTAAGGTCATCTAATTCTGACAAAAATCCAGGGCCTTTATAATAAGATTTTCTCTTTCCTGGACTTCCTGAGGAAGAACTCTACTCCTCCAAGTTATATTTGTTTTTTTCTTTCAAGCTCTCGTACTTCATGGAGAAAGCCTAACGCAGTGACAGGATAAAGGACAGAGTGACACAGAGTTTGGTCCTCCTCGGAAACAGGAGATGTGAGATCACCACCAGAGACCTTGGCATGCTTTCTACATAATGAGCTGCATGGACTAGATCAGTGGTCAGCAAATGTTTCCTCTAAAGGGCTCAATAGGAAATATTTTAGGCTTGTGGGCCATATGGTTTCTGTAGCAAGCACTCAGCTCTGGCATTAGGGTATTAAAGCAGCCACAGACAGACAATTCCTAGGTAAATAAATGGCCATGGCTGCATGCCAGTAAGACTTTATTTGCAAAAACAACTGGTGAACTAGATTTGACCCATGGGCCATAGTCTGCCAATCCTAGGAGACATTATTTCTTAAAAGCATCTATGTAATAATCCTAGAACAAGATTATCAAATTTGAGTGTCAGCTTGGTCTAGGAAAATATTTAAAACATACATGTTATAGATATATGTATGTGTGTGTATATGTGTATGTGTGTATATATATAGATACACACACATATATATATATATATATACACACACACATGTACACACATCTCGTGTGTGTGTGCATGTGACATATATATAAGTGTGTTTCTGACCAAGATGGAGTAACTGAATTTACCCTCCTGACCAAAACAATTTAAAAAATTGAAAAATATGAAGCAATGGTTTTTAAGACACTGGACATTAGGCAATGAAGGGCACTGATCCCTAAGAAATGGGAAATAAACCAAGGTGAGCCCATGTTGCCCTAGCTTAGTGCCTTGAGAGACTTTCCAGGCTGCAGTATAGGGAAACCAAGTTGGACCTGGTGGATTCCCTCAGTTTAGGAGAAGGAGCTGAAAGGGAATAGATCCTGTGCCCATGAGCCAGCCTGAAAAACCTCATGATTTGTATGGCATTGGGTAGAATGCAGTCAAAGTGACCAATACATCACTGAAACAGAATACAGTCTAAAAATATATCCAGACATATAAGGACAACTGATTTTCCACAAAGGTGCAAAGGCAATTCAGTGGAGAAAGAATTATCTTTTCAACACATGGTAGTGGAACAAGTTGGGTATCTGTATGCATAAAATGAACTTCAATGTGGACCTCACATATATATAACACCTAACTCAACATAAATGATACACCTAACTATAAAACCTAAAACGATAAAACTTTTAGAAGAAAATACCTTGAGACCTTGGAGTAGGCAAAGATTTTTAAACACAACACCAAAGGAACCAACTATACAAGAAAAAAATTAATAAGTTGAACTTCATTAAAATTAAAATCTTCTGCTCTTTGAAAGACATTAGAAGACTGAAAAGACAGCCACTGACAGGCACATAATATTGGAATTCATATATCTGATAAAAGACTTGTATCCAATATATAAAAACAACTCTCAACACTCAATAATAAGTAAACCAAAAACCCAATTAAAGAAAAAGCAGGGCAAACACTGAACTGACATTTCACCAAAGAAATCAGGGTGGCAAATATGCACATGAAAAGCTCAACACTAGGGCTTCCCTGGTGGCGCAGTGGTTGAGAGTCCGCCTGCCGATGCAGGGGACATGGGTTCGTGCCCCGGTCTGGGAAGATCCCACATGCCGCGGAGCGGCTGGGCCTGTGAGCTATGGCCGCTGAGCTTGCGCGTCTGGAGCCTGTGCTCCGCAATGGGAGAGGCCACAACAGTGAGAGGCCCGCGTACCACAAAAAAAAAAAAAAAAGCTCAACACTATCAGTTGTTAGGAAAATACAAATTAAAACCACAATGAGAAACCACTACACACCTAGTAGAATGTCTAAAAAGGCCAAGTGTAGGTGAGGATGTGAAGCAACTAGAACTACACTGCTGGTAGGACTGTAAAGTAGGCAACCACTTTAGAAAACAGTTTGGTTGTTTCTTAAAATGTTAAACATACACTGACCATACGATCCAGCCACTTTACTATCAAGTATTTAATCAAGAGAAATGAAAGCATGTGTCCGTACAAAGACTAGCCCGTGCATATGTATAGCAGCTTCACCTGCAATACCCAGAAGTGGGAAATGACCATTCTGTCCTTCCATAGATGAGTGGTTGAACAAGCTGTAGTTTATCTGTACAATGGACACTAAGCGACAATAGAAGGAAATGTGCTATTGATGCAAGTACAGTGGGGGTGAATTCCAAATAATTATCCTGAGTGAAAGAAGCCAAATCTCCCAAAAGTATGATTCCTTTTTTATAACATTCTAGAAATCCAGTCTAATCTATACAGACAGCAGATCAGTAGTTACCTGGGATGGGGCAGGGGCGTGAAGGAACAATTACAAAGGGGCACAAGGTTACTCTTGGGAATGATGAATATGCTCATTATGTTGATTGTGGTGATCCATATATCAAAACATAAAATTTTAGACTTTAAATATGTATCATTTATTGTACATCAGTTATCTCAATAAGGTTGTTAAAAAACATATGTCACACCCCAGTGTTCATAGCAGCATTATTTACAATAGCCAAGACATGGAAGCAACCTAAGTGTCCATCAACAGATGAATGGATAAAGAAGATGTTGTATACCTAAACAGTGGAATATTACTCAGCCACAAAGAAGAATGAATTTTTGCCATTTGCAACAACATGCATGGACCTGGAGGGCATTATGCTTAATGAAATAAGTTACACAGAGAAAGACAAACACTGTATGTTATCACAAATAGAATCTAAAAAATAAACGAATGAATATAACAAAACAGAAACAGACTCACGGATATAAAGAACAAACTAGTGGTGACCAATGGGGAGAGGGCAGAGGGGAGGGACAAGATAAGAGTAAGGGATTAAGAGGTACAAACTACTATGTACAGGAGACCTTCAAGATGGCGGAGGAGTAAAAAGTGGAGATCACCTTCCTCCCCACAAATACCTCAGAAATACATCTACATGTGGAACAACTCCTACAGAACACCTACTGAACGCTGGCAGAAGACCTCAGATTTCCCAAAAGGGAACAAACTCCCCACGTACCTGGGTAGGGCAAAAGAAAAAAGAAAAAACAGAGACAAAAGAATAGGGATGGGACCCGCACCAGTGGAAGGGAGCTGTGAAGGAGGAAAGGTTTCCACACACTAGGAAGCCCCTTCGCGGGTGGAGACTGCGGAGCAGGGAAGCTTCGGAGCCGCGGAGGAGAGCACAGCAACAGGGGTGTGGAGGGCAAAGTGGAGAGATTCCCGCACAGAGGATCAGTGCCGACCAGCACTCACCAGCCCAAGAGGCTCGTCTGCCCACCCGCTGGGACGGGCGGCGGCTGAGAGCTGAGGCCCGGGCTTTGGAGGTCAGATCCCAGGGAGAGGACTGGGGTTGGCTGTGTGAACACAGCCTGAACGGGGCTAGTGCACCACAACTAGCTGGGAGGGAGTCCGGGAAAAGGTTTGGAGCTGCCAAAGAGACAAGAGACTTTTTCTTCCCTCTTTGTTTCACGGTGCGGGAGGAGAGGGGATTAAGAGCGCAGCCTAGCTCCAGAGACGGGCGCTAACAGCGCGGACCCCAGAGATGAGCATGAGATGCTAAGACTGCTGCTGCCGCCACCAAGAAGCCTGTGTGCAAGCACAGGTCACTATCCACACCTCCCCTCCTGGGAGCCCGTGCAGCCCGCCACTGCCAGGGTCCCGTGATCCAGGGACAACTTCCCCGGGAGAACACACGGCGCGCCTCAGGCTGGTGCAACGTCACACTGGCCTCTGACACCGCAGCCTCACCCCGCATCCGTACCCCTCCCTCCCCCCGGCCTGAGTGAGCCAGAGCCCCTGAATCAGCTGCTTCTTTAACCCCGTCCTGTCTGAGCAACGAACAGACCTCCACACAGAGGCAGGGCCAAACCCAAAGCTGAACCCCAGGAGCTCTGCAAACAAAGAAGAGAAAGGGAAATCTCTCCCAGCAGCCTGAGGAGCAGCAGATTAAGTCTCCACAATCAACTTGATGTACCCTGCATCTCTGGAGTACCTAGACAGACAACGAATCATCCCAAATTGAGGCAGTGGTCTTTGGGAGCAACGATATATATATATTTTTTCCCTTTTTCTCTTTTTGTGAGTGTGTATATTTATCCTTCTGTGTGTGATTTTGTCTGTATGGCTTTGCTTTTACCATTTGTCCTAGGGCTCTGTCTATATATATATATATTTTTTTTAGTATAGTTTTTAGCGCTTGTTATCATTGGTGGATTTATTTTTTTGGTTTGGTTGCTCTCTTCTTTCTTTCTTTCTTTTTTTTTTATTACTACGAACACCCCACTTGCACTAATGGACAGATCATCCAAAATGAAAACAAATAAGGAAACACAAGCTTTAAATGACACATTAAACAAGATGGACTTAACTGATATTTATAGGACATTCCATCCAAAACCAGCAGAATACAATTACTTCTCAAGTGCTCATGGAACATTCCCCAGGATAGATCATATCTTGGGTCACAAATCAAGCCTTGGTAAATTTAAGAAAATTGAAATCATATCAAATATCTTTTTGACCAGAATGCTATTATACTAGATATCCATTACAGGAAAAAAACTATAAAAAAATACAAACACATGGAGGCTAAACAATATGCTACTAAATAACCAAGAGATCACTGAAGAAATCAAAGAGGAAATAAAAAAATACATAGAAACAAAAAACAATGAAAACATGACAACCCAAAACCAATGGGATGCAGCAAAAGCAGGTCTAAGAGGGAAGTTTATAGCTATACAATCCTACCTCAAGAAACAAGAAACATCTCAAATAGACAACCTAACCTTACACCTAAAGCAATTAGAGGAAGAAGAACAAAACCCCCCCGAAGTTAGCAGAAGGAATGACATCATAAAGATCAGGTCAGAAATAAATGAAAAAGAAATAAAGGAAATGATAGCAAAGATCAATAAAACTAAAAGCTGGTTCTTTGAGAAGATAAACAAAATTGATAAACCATTAGCCAGACTCATCAGGAAAAAAAGGGAGAAGACTCAAATCAATAGAATTAGAAATGAAAAAGGAGAAGTAAAGACTGACACTGCAGAAATACAAAGGATCATGAGAGATTACTATAATCAACTATATGCCAATACAGTGGACAACCTGGAAGAAATGGAAAATTCTTAGAAAAGCACAACCTTTCAAGATTGAACCAGGAGGAAATAGAAAATATAAACAGACCAATCACAAGCACTGAAATTGAGACTGTGATTAAAAATCTTCCAACAAACAAGAGCCCAGGACCAGATGGCTTCACAGGTGAATTCTATCAAACATTTAGAGAAGAACTAACACGTATCCTTCTCAAACTCTTCCAAAATATAGCAGAGGGAGGAATACTCCCAAACTCTCTCTACAAGGCCACCATCACCCCGGTACCAAAACCAGACAAAGATGTCACAAAGAAAGAAAACTACAGGCCAATATCACTGATGACCAGAGATGCAAAAATCCTCAACAAAATACTAGCAAACAGAATCCAACAGCACATTAAAAGGATCATACACCATGATCAAGCGGGGTTTATCCCAGGAATGCAAGGATTCTTCAATATATGCAAATCAATGTGATAAACCATAATAACAAATTGAAGGATAAAAACCATATGATCATCTCAATAGATGCAGAAAAAGCTTTCAACAAAATCCAACACCCATTTATGATAAAAACCCTCCAGGAAGTAGGCATAAAGGGAACTTCCCTCAACATAATAAAGGCCATATATGACAAACCCACAGCCAATATCATTCTCAATAGTGAAAAATTGAAACCATTTCCACTAAGAGAAGGAACAAGACAAGGTTGTCCACTCTCACCACTATTATTCAACATAGTTCTGGAAGTTTCAGTCATGGCAATAAGAGAAGAAAAAGAAATAAAAGGAATCCAAATTGGAAAAGAAGTAAAGCTGTCACTGTTTGCAGATGACATGCTACTATACATAGAGAATCCTAAAGACGCTACCAGAAAACTATAGAGCTAATCAATGAATTTGGTAAAGTAGCAGGATACAAAATTAATGCACAAAATCTCCTGCATTCCTATAAACTAATGATGAAAACTCTGAAAGAGAAATTAAGGAAACACTCCCATTTACCATCACAACAAAAAGAATAAAATACCTAGGAATAAACTTACCCAAGGAGACAAAAGACCTGTGTGCAGAAAACTATAAGACAGTGATGAAAGAAATTAAAGATGATACAAACAGATGGAGAGATATACCATGTTCTTGGATTGGAAGAATCAACATTGTGAAAATGACTATACTACCCAAAGCAATCTATAGATTCAATGTCATTCTTATCAAACTAACAATGGCATTTTTCACAGACTAGGACAAAAAATTTTACAATTTGTAAGGAAACACAAAAGACCCCGAAGAGCCAAAGCAATCTTGAGAAAGAAAAGTGGAGCTGGAAGAATCAGGCTCCCTGACTTCAGACTATACTACAAAGCTACAGTAATCAAGACAGTATGGTACTGGAACAAAAAGAGAAATATAGATCAATGGAACAGGATAGAAAGCCCAGAGATAAACCCACACACACATGGTCTCCTTATTTTTGATAAAGGAGGCAAGACCATACAATGGGGAAAAGACAGTCTCTTCAATAAGTGGTGCTGGGAAAACTGGAAAGCTACATGTAAAAGAATGAAATTAGAACACTCCTAACACCATACACAAAAGTAAACTCAAAATGGGGCTTCCCTGGTGGCGCAGTGGTTGAGAGTCCACCTGCTGATGCAGGGGACATGGGTTCGTGCCCCGGTCCGGGAAGATCCCACATGCTGCAGAGCAGCTGGGCCTGTGAGACATGGCCGCTAAGCCTGTGTGTCCAGAGCCTGTGCTCTGCAATGGGAGAGGCCACAACAGTGAGAGGCCCGCGTACAGCAAAAAAAAAAAAAAAAAAAAGTAAACTTAAAATGGATTAAAGACCTAAATGTATGGCCAGACACTATAAAGCTCTTAGAGGAAAACATAGGCAGAACACTCTATGACATAAATCACAACAAGATCCTTCTTGACCCACCGCCTAGAGAAATGGAAATAAAAACAAAAATAAACAAATGGGACCTAGTGAAACTTAAAAGCTTTTGCATAGCAAAAGAAACCATAAACGAGAAGACAACCCTCAGAATGGGAGAAAATATTTGCAAATGAACCAACTGACAAAGGGTTAATCTCCAAAATTTACAAGCAGTTCATGAAGCTCAATATCAAAAAAACAAACAACCCAGTCCAAAAATGGGCAGAAGACCTAAACAGACATTTCTCCAAAGAAGATATACAGACTGCCAACAAACACATGAAAGAATGCTCAACATTACTAATCATTAGAGAAATGCAAATCAAAACTACAATGAGGTATCACCTCACACTAGTCAGAATGGCCATCATCAAAAATTCTACAAACAATAAATGCTGAAGAGGGTGTGGAGAAAAGGGAACCCTCTTGCACTGTTGGTGGGAATGTGAACTGATACAGCCACTATGGAGACAGTATGGAGGTTCCTTAAAAAACTAAAAATAGAACTACCATATGACCCAGCAATCCCACTACTGGGCATATACCCTTAGAAAACCATAATTCAAGAAGAGTCATGTACCACAATGTTCACTGCAGCTGTATTTACAATAGCCAGGACATGGAAGCAACCTAAGTGTCCATCGACAGATGAATGGATAAAGAAGATGTGGCACATATATACAATGGAATATTACTCAGCCATAAAAAGAAACAAAATTGAGTTATTTGTAGTGAGGTGGATGGACCTAGAGTCTGTCATACAGAGTGAAGTAAGTCAGAAAGAGAAAAACAACACCGTATGCTAACACATATATATGGAATCTAAAATAAAAATGGTTCTGATGAACCTAGGTGCAGGACAGGAATAAAGACGCAGACGTAGAGAATGGACTTGAGGACACGCGGAGGGGGAAGGGGAAGCTGGGACGAAGTGAGAGAGTGGCATGGACATATATACACTACCAAATGTAAAATAGAGAGCTAGTGGGAAGCAGCCACATAGCACAAGGAGATCAGCCTGGTGCTTTGTGACCACCTAGGGGGGTGGGATAGGGAGGGAGATGCAAGAGGGAGGACATATGGGGATGTATGTATATGTATGGCTGATTCACTTTGTTATAAAGCAGAAAGTAACACACCACTGTAGAGCAATTATAGTCCAATAAAGATGTTAAAAAAAACCCCAAAAAACTACTCTGTATAAAACAAATAAGCTACAAAGATATACTGTACAGCACAGAGAAAATAGCCATACAGAGAATATAGTTTATAATAATTTTAGATGGAATATAACCTATAAAAATTTAATCAGTATGTCATACACCTGAAACGAATATAATGTTGTAAATCAACTAAACTTCAATTAAAAAAATTCTATGTCAAATAAATGCAAAAATACCTGAATATGTATTGTATCTTATCAATAAAATAGGATACTTATAAAAAATTAACAAGGAACCTTTCCAGGCAACTCATAAATGAATATAAATGATTGATAAGCATTAAAAACAAAATTACTGAAAATCATAATCGAAGGAATAAAAATAACAAATGATACCATTTTTTTGTATTATATTTTATCCTATTGTATATTCACCTATTAAAATGGTAAATATAGTAACACTTGGCCATACCTAGTATTGATAATATTTGTGGGAAATGGGAATTCTCATCTTGTGCTGATGGATACATACATGGGTAAAACTTTTTTGGAGGGCAATTTGATGACATACAGCAAAAATCGAAAATATACAAACTTTTGGACACAATAATTCCACTTCTAGAAATTGATTCTAAGTAAACAGGGATGTACACAAGGGTAGAGGAATAAGAATATTCATCATGTTTTTATTTTTTTAAATTACTTTTTATTGGAGTATAGTTGATTTACAATGTTGTGTTAGTTTCTGCTGTACAGCAAAGTGAATCAGTTATACATACACATATATCCACTCTTTTTTAGATTCTTTTCCATATAGGTCATTACAGAGTATTGAGTATCTATGCTTTTATATTAGCAAGAGATTGCATAAATTTAAATGTTCGACATTAGAGAATTGGTTAAATAAGATATGATACCTCCTACTCATGCAGGCATCAAAAATAAAACTGTAGAAAAATATTTAGAGACATGGAAAGATGAGTCTTATGTACCATTAAGTGAAAAAAGTTACAAGCAGTACTTAGAGTATGATCTCATTTTAGTTAGAAAAATATATAATGTATATATTAATGGCTAGGAAAAAGATATTTGTGCTGGTTACCTCTGGGCCAGGTAATTATAGACCATTTTCATTTCTTCTTTTTGCTTCTATTTTTAATTGCTCTGCAATGCAGATGCATTGCTCTTATAATAAAAACTCCAATAAAACTTATTTTTCAAAAAATATCAATGCTAATGCCCTATAAATGGTGCTGTGAGAAATATCCGTGTTGGGCCTTAGTGGCCAAAAGAAATATTTGACAGAAGGCTGCAAATGGGTTTAGATGCTGTGGGGAGACCTGAGATGCTGCTGCCCTGAAAATGGAACCCTGCAGGGTACTGCTTGGCCTTGGAACACCAAAGGTGGTGGCATGGGTGCTGGCCTTGCCCTCCAGAGCAGATGGCGCAGTTTAGGCCTCGCCGCACAAAGAACAACCGGAAAACAAGGACAAAAAAATTAGCATCTGCCTTGCCTGGGACAAGGGATTCAATTAGGCTGGGTCAACTCTGCATGCATGAGCCTCTACTGGGCATTTTCCATGTCTATGTCATATAGCAAAGAGTGTGAGAGCAGCAAGGGACTCACTTGTCCCAAGTCTTCATTTACAGTTATGGAAAGTGAGGCTCAGATGAAGCCCATGCACGTGTCACTCAATCAACATTCCTTCTTGAAAGCTGTAACAGTGGCTTGAAGTGAAAACAATGCTAGACTGTCTGAAAACTAAAACAGCCATTTCTTGGTAGACTCACCTACTGGGATTCTCAACACTCAACCTTTGTGGAGAAGAGTTGGTGCTGACATACGGCTTTAAAAACCCCAAATCTCCCTTCTCCCCTTCCTCCCATGAAAACACAAGAATCAAGGCCCATGAGTTACTGTCCCTGTGCCACAGAACTGTGGAGCTCTTTGAATCTGTTGTAACCAAGTAGCCTTGTAGATGGGAGAAATACATACACATGAATCTCAACATTTACTGGCTACAGTGGGGCTGGCAAATGGCTTTCATCCTATATATCAATCGCCAACATGCTTGGTCGGAATGTTAAAATGAATTCCAGTAGCTCCTTGTTGGTTATCTATTTTTTATATAGTAGCGTATATATATTTTTTATTTATTTTTTTATTGGGGTATAGTTGTTTTAGGGAATTATACTCAATATCTTGCAATAACCTATAATGGAAAAGAGTGTAGAAAAATACATATATTTTTATATATATGTATAACTGAATCACTTTGCTGTATACCTGAAACTAACACAACACTGTAAATCAACTATATTTCAATAAAAATTTTTTTAAAACACACACACACACACACACACACACACACACACACACCACATCAAAGGGTTAAAAAAAATGAATTTCAAGGCAGAGCCTGGGCTGAGTGTCATGATTGATTAGGGGTGTCTTGGCTGTGGAAGGGGTGATTAACAAATATCTTTGCCATATATTTCCATCCTGATCTAGAACATTTGTTACCCTCAGCACAGTGTTTCTTCATTCAATCTCTCTCACTATTGATTACTCACTCTTATGGAATGTCAGATTAATGCTTTCATATATTACTTGAACTACATCATCCTCCTACTTAAAAACCCTCTAAAGATACCTCCCCATTTCCCACATAGCAAAGCTACCCCCATACCTAATAATCAAGGTCCTCCACAATTTGATGCTGTTTACCATTCTGAGACCTAAGCAACCCTCCACAGAATCTCCTCTCTGGCCTCTGGCTTGTTTCTTGTACCCAGAGCGCATACTCTGGTCTGAAAGGGCCACCAGCAGGAGCCAGGGAGCTGGTCCAAAGGGGAGCAAATGGACTAATGGATCAGGATGAATCACTAGCCAGGGAGGCCCCAGATGCAGGGAGGCTGTTAGAATGCTTCCGGTAAGGGTTGGAGTCACATCTGAGTGGACAAGCTCTGGCTGAGGCTCGCTCCTTGTGAAGGCCTAGTTTCTATCCCAGCCCAGCTGCCTGTCATCCGTTTTAAAGCAGCGGGGTCTTACAGCTGTTTCTGAACAGACACCTGATGCACATCTCACACGTTTTCACCTCCTCCGGGCTCCTGGCATCTTCCTCACCTCGAGGGCCTGTTTCCTTTCCTTTGTGCCTATTTGAATCCCCACCCCCCATCCTTCAGTGCTCAGCATCAAAGCATAACAATGAGGCTCTGGTCTGTCTCCAGTGACCTACTTCTCAGAGACCTGATACTTGACACCATTCCCTAATTCATCTCCACGATTCCACATGGATCTCTCCTAGCTCAATGGTGTTGGCAAGACGCTGACATTCACCACTACAGTCCGTTTTGCCCATGCAGTTACATTCAGGGACTTTATGCATACTGCCTCCGTGGTCTACTCAGGTGGAGCGGTCTGGATGTGAACTAGGGCATTAAGGTGTCTCTTAACTGTTAGATTTAAATACCAGTCTAAGGTACCAAAGCACTATAAACTAGGAATGGAATGCAGCAGCATAAAGCACAATAAATTCTTATTGCCCATGGTTAAAATAAGACAAAATATTATTCCAGAATAAGGGAGAAAGAAAGTAAAGCTATCATGGGAAACATGAGCAGGTCGACTTTTCCAGCACGCTGAATGGCACCTGAGTGACCCAAGAGTCATTGAACTTGAAAATAAACAAGTGCTGCACACCCTGCTAGTGACTGGACGATAAGTTACGACAATCTCTCATAGTGATGGGCCTAAAATAAAAAGTTTACAATGCACATGTTTAATTTGGAATAAATTTACCCTTTATATGCCAAAACAAACAAAAAAAAGAAGTTTAAACTTCTGTGAATTCTGATCAACGTGACGTGCAAAAACTCAATGCCAAGTTTGCTACCACAAACAGCGCTACTCGTTACTGTATCTGTGTTTTATTTTTACCCAGATCAGAAACAGAGAAATCAGAAGCTTCTTCCATAGGCCTGTATGCATTCTTTGCTAATTTCAGATGTTAACAAAAACTGAAGGTAATCTTTCTGTGCTAGAACCCTAAAGATACCAAGCCCTGGGGCCGTACTGTTAAGTTATGACCAGTAAGACTGAGAACCCATTGGCTTCCCGTCCTCTGCACGTGGGCGAGGGGAAGAGTAGAGGAAATTTCAACACTGAGCCAAGGACATAATTCTAGCTACCGTGACCAACATTTGGGGCCACAAACAGTGAGCATGAAGATTTTCTCCATTTTGTAGGCCTGTTTTTCCCAGGCCTTTGAGGGCAGAGGACTTCTTCTCCACCTTGACCATCTCCAGAGGGCATGCTGGGAATGTAGAGGTTGCTCTGGCATCTCCACGATTCTGGGGTGAGGGGCCCAGGATGCGGATGCCCTTGAACAACTCTCTGCTACAAGAGGGTGCCAGCCACATGGGCAATAACTTGGTGGAGGTTACCAATGACAGACGCCAGGGAAGTTGTACCTGGTGGAGTTACTTAAACACTTGCCTTGAGGGGCCTCTCTGGGTTGGTTTTACGCCCCACCTACTGAAGGAGGTTTAAATAGATGGCCTGGCTTTTGGGAGGTACTGATATTGCAGTTTTCTCCTTGAAGGCTAGTTATAGCTCTAATTTAGGTAAGAAGAGGTAATGGAGGAGTACTGGGATACAGTTGGCAAGGGGTGAGGAGATATAGGAGCTGTTCTGCACTGCTGTATCTTTCTCCAAATTCAGCGCCATCAATCTGACTGAGAGAATCCGGACTGTGGCATCAGCCCAAGAGGATTTAGAAAGGAGCCCCATTAGACTCTGGACAAGCTCAGGTCCAGACTAAGAACTTCAGTCACCTCATATGGAAAGTCAGCCAAGTTTCCACTGGTGAGTCTGGATTCTGTAGGCAATTTAGTGATTTCCTGTTGGCCACCCCCGACTGCTGCTTCCCTCCCACCTGCAAGTAGTCACCCACCCATAAATCCTGTCCAGCCCTGGATCTCTGCCCAATGTTCCAGAGGGCCGGACTCACCGAGGAGAGCGGAATTCCCAGGATCCAGGCCCAGCTGTGTTCCCAGCGGAGACGTCAGCACCGAAGGAAGGTTCGGTCCAGTGGCTGAGAGCAGGGCCCTGATGTCGTCCAACTGCGTGGGGACGTGGGGGGGATCTGTGAGAAGGCAGATGGTGCATCAGGCAGGTTAAAGCATAAAGTCTGTGTTAAGGGGAGAGGGAGAGGCGGCCATGCATGTAAGTGTGTCTGTGTGTAAGGCAGGCGTTACTATTGTTATCTTTAACACCATTTTTCCTATAGAGAAGGTGTTCCCATCAAGGTGAGTCTGAATTTTAAATATAATATTTGATGCCTGAAACTGTAAGGTCGGTAATAAGAATCAGGCATGTTGATTTCCGGAGTTCCTTACTGTATGCCACTCTATCCCACAGTACCACTGGGGACTCTATAAACGCATAGTTAAATGAAACTACATTATAAAGGCACTTTAAAAAAGCCAGTGCTTCTTCAGCATTTACTAGATGCCAAGTCCTCTGCTAAAATATTTTTCATTTAACTCCTATAACAACCTTTAGAGGGAGGTACTTTGTTATTGTCCCCACAGACTGGGATACACCACAGGAATTTCTTATGGCGAAGGATCCTGTGAGTGGCTTTTTTCTAGGAAGAAAAGGGTCCAATTGTGAGGCTGGGAATTTGCTTTGTGATCTGGATTTTTATGCCCAAGTAGGATCAGAGAAGCAGGATAGGGATGATTTATTGTTCAAAATCTTATAAGGAGTCAGGGCTGACGTCATCAGGAATCACAGTTAACCAGAGATAAAAGTGACAAAAAGGGAAGTACAGTGGCTTGCTTATTATTTCCACTGAACAAATAGAGGCAAGCACCTGCTGAACCTAGTGGTAGGATGATCCCAGATTCTCCTGGGAAAGAAGCAGAATTCTGTTCCCCTTCTTCTTTCCTCTCCTGTAGCCCTGCGTCACACTCCAAGGCCAACCCCACCTTTTACTCTAGAGCACTTGTTGGAGTGGAAAGAGAAGCAGGAGGGTTGCCCTTGTAATTGATGGTCATTTCAACAGTGTTCAGTGAGGGCCTACTGTGTGCTTGTCACCTTACTTCTTTTTCCCCGCGGAAGCCCATAATGTATGTATGCGTATGTATGCGTGGTGTGTAATTATTCATATTTCTCACATTTTCCTTTTTTTTCCCCTAAGAATGATGGCTTTCTCTTCCTGAGATAGCCAGCACACGTGCTCTAATAATTGCCTTTTAAAAAAAGTAAGACAAAAACAAGCTTCTTTATCCTATCCCACCAATTCCCAGACTCTGTGGGGAAGAGAAGCAGAGAGTCCTAATCCAGGGGACAAAAGGGTTGTAGCTTGCACGTGGCTGAGTCCAGCCCTGGGCATCAATGAGTGTTGATGGTGTCTCAGCAATTGTTATTTTTAAATAACTATTTTATGCCAGGAACTGTGTTAGACTCTTTAATCAGAGGTCCTTATGTTTGGGGGTGCTGCAGTCTGAATGTTTGCATCCCCCAAATTCGTACGTTGAAATCCTAACTCCTTCAAGGTGATGATATTAGGAGGCAGGGACTTTGGGAGATGATTAGGTCATGAAGGTGGAGCCCTCCTGGTTGGGATTAGTGTCCTCAATACAGAGACCCCTGAGAGCTGGCTCATCCCTTCAGCCATATGAGGGCACAGTAAGAAGCCATTATTCTGCATCCACATAGAGGGCCTTCACCAGAGCCCGACCATGGGGGCACCTGGATTCTGAACTTCCAGTCTCTAGAAGTGTGAGAAACAATCTTCTGTTGCTTATAAGCCACCCAATCTGTGGCTATTTTGCTATAGCAGCCGGAACGGACAAAGACAGGGGGTGTACACGTGTGGATTTTAGGTGGACTAGACTATGAACTTCCTGAAATTTTACAAAAAATTTTGCATTTATGAATTTTTCTCGACAAGGTAATCTATCGTTTTTGTCTGATTCTCCAAGAAGTCCTTAACATAGAAGGAGTTAAGAGCGACTGCTGTACTTCTGTTACCTCTATTTGCCAACCCCTACCCAAATATGGGCAATCTTGCTCCATAAGTTTCTACACAGAGACTAGCATCTATGGCTTAGCAAGGTTAAGTGACCTGCCCAGGTTACACAGTGAGTCAGCAGTAGAGCTAGGGTTCTAACTGACATCTGCGTGGCTTGCTTGGCCCCAAGGTCTGTGTTCTTTCTACTGGGAGGCCCTAAGGTGGGGAGAAGGGAAGGGATATTGATTTTACCTTTATGCACTTAATTGGATCAGGGACAAGAGGAGGTAGAGGGTGGGTTAGACAGTCACCCCCAGTGGGGTCCACAGGGGGCAGCCAGCCTCGAGGTGTTTACCTAGGATCAGTAGCTGGGTGTTCTCAGTCAGCTCCCCGTGCAGATTGGCCGCCCTGCAGGAGTACAGGCCCTGATCCGAGGAGGACACGGCTGTAAGCAGCAAGGAGCCCTCGTGCAGATGGTGAGGGGCGCCCAGTTTGCTTTTATTCCTGAACCAAGTGACTTCGGCTTCAGGCACACCTAGGAGGAAAAAAAATAAACTCATCAGCCAACACATTCAGGTGACCCTGGAGGCATTTATAGCCTCTTGCCAGGGCCCGCCCCAGGGCTGCTCTGCAGGAAGCATGTGCCTGGGCGTCTTCTACTCCCCTTCAGCCAAACTAAATAATGCTTCTGACCTCTCAGCTGTCTTGAGATCTTTTGCCTTTTAAACCTTACACTGATGAGGCAGGAAGAGAGAGGCCGGTTCAAGAAGAGGAAGGAGGCAGCTGGGAAAAGGGCACTTGCCAGGGTGGAAGGAGTGAACCCAAGTTCTTTGGAGAAAACACCTCAGAACCGAATGTATACACCAGTGCAAATGAATGACTGACAACTACATGAAACAAACCTAACGTTAAATAAGAAAAACCAGGCATGAAAGAGTACACACAGTACACAGTATGATGTTGTTTCTGAAAGCAGAAAACAAAAATTGGTAACATCACTACTCTGTTGTCAGCAGTCAGAGTGGGTGGTTCCTCTGAGACTGGGATGGACTGGGAGGGGCTGTGACTGAGAGTGGGGACAGGGAGCTTGGTTGCTAGTAATCCTCTGTTTTTTGACTTGGGGGCTGGTTTGGTGGGCTTGGGACCTTTATGATATGAGCACTTTTCTATATAAATATTATATCTCAGTAGAAAGTTAAAAGCTACAAAATGTTGATATATTCATGAACCAGACAAATGAAAGCTGCTAGATCCTTACCAGAGTTGACACTCCATGTAGAAAACAAGCCTGTATTTTTTGAAGCCTAAGTATTTTCTTAGAACAAGAAAAGATTGGACTATCAGTATCACCACAGAAAAAGAAAGACAAAAAGAAAGTGTTCTGCTCTCTCCTCAATCTAAGTTATTGTTGTGAGAGAGAGCTGGGGAGAGTATGCACATCTGAATTGGGATGGGGTTCCAGTCTTTGGAAGTCAGGCTCTATCCTCTAGGAGTATTATGGACTAAATGTTTGTGTCCTTTGTAAATTCATATGTTGAAGTCCTAACTACCATCAGTGTGATGGTGTTAGGAGGTGAGGCCTTTGGAGATTGTTAGGTTTAGATGAGATTGTGATGAGGGGGGTGGCTCTTGTGATGGGATTAGTGCCCTTATAAGAAGAGACCTTCTCTTTCTCTCTCTTCATCTTGCTGTGAGGATACAGCAAGACATAGCTGTTTGCAAGCCAGGAAGAGAGTCCTGGTCAGGAACTGAATGGGCTGGCACCTTGATCTTGGAATTGCCAGCCTCCAGAGCCATGAGAAATAAACTTCTGCTGTTTAAGCCACCCAATGTATGGCATTTTGTTATAGCAGCCTGAGTAGACTAAGACAAAAGAATGGCTTTAATTCCTGAGGAAGTTTCCCTGTGGGTCACATGCTGGTAAGCAAGCCCCAGCTCAGGACAAGCCTTCTGAGATGGTCTGCATAGGAGGCCAAGCTCTGAGTGAGCTGAGAGACAGAAAGTGTGTGGCATTAATTCACAGGTCTCCAGGGAGTAGAAAGCTCCATCCCTTGCACTGTCTAGCCTGCTGACTCAGCTCACAACGTTTGCTCATAAAACTCTTGGACATGTATCCAGGGCAGGTTTAGAATGTCAGATCCAGGTAAATAGGGTCAAAGCCAGGAACAGTCAGAGCCAGAGCTTTAGTCCTGTGCTTTCCCTGAGTTGGGGATGGATTTTGCCCTTGGGGCAAATGCAGCCTTAACCTTCATGGGCAGCCTACTGTTGAAAATGAAGACACCTTCAAGGAGTTGCCTGTGTACCTGTTGTTTGTCCTTGATGAATAAAATTTACCCACAGTCTACTTTGTAACAGCCAGCTCATCAGCCCTCATTATGACCCCTTCAGCACTTGCTGTTCCTGAACTCCCAGTGTCAGGAAGTGAGGTGGGATGGAAGGGTGGTCTCATATGTTCCCTCACTAACATTGAGCTACCTTGTGTGAATTCACTGGTGTCCTTGCTGGCCTGCTGCCTCAGGTGGAGTTTCCAGTGGTGGAATGGTGGCCTAAGGTGTGTGGCCCAAGTGTTTGGCCAATCTGTAGGGCTTTTCTCCCTGTTAATGGGGAACAGGAGAGTGACTCTCTGGTCCTCTCTCTTTTGTTGTTGTTCAGATTACCCATAATTCAATGTGAGTCACTAGGGACTGGCAGGCTGGCCGGAGAAAGGAGGCAAGGCTGCTGAAAGGGGTGGAGACTTGGATACTGCAGCCCTGACCCATCAGGGAGGGGCACAGATACTTAAGGCTCAGGTGCATGAGAGGGGCCAGGCTGGCACTATCTCTAAATACACCTGGAGAAAAGATGCAGGTGAGAGGCAGAAAAGATGATTTTTCATTGCAGCACCACTAGGGAGAGCAAGAGCGTCATGATGCCCAGCCATGCCAGCTTAGACTTTGGTCCCTGAGCTCCATTTTCATGTTGGGGAAAAAAAAAATTCCATGGCACTCAGGAGAAAGCCTCTGAAAAGTAAGTTGAAGAAAACCCTTCCAGTTATTTCTCTCCTGAAAGTGCAAGGAAAAATGAGGTCCTACAAACCATCTTTTGCAAGTATTCACCCACTTTCCCTCACCATGAACTGATTACACGTAGCACTTGTCACTGGCACCTTCCTTGGAGGAGGGCTGTGGGCAGTAAGCACAAAATCCCTGATAGGAACTGAGGCTGTTCTAGAGCGAGGAGGCAGGGTAAGAGAACCAGACTAATGGGCTGTCAGTTCCACCAGCAAAAGCATGGTGACTAAGTGAATGGTCGGGGGGAATGCTCTCTCTCCATGACAGTGTCCATGGGCCATGGCATGTGTCTCTTCAGAGCCAACACTGTGTTTACACAGTCAGCTCCTGCAGCAAGACTTGCTGCTCCCCTATATGTCATTCACTGGTCAGGGCTTATGTGACTGTACGGCAGCCAGAGGGGAGACACGGATGGTGAGAAAGAAGAGGAGGAGGGAGAGAGAGATGACCCAGGGATGGAACCATTTCTCATGTCTCCAGGAAGTGGGTGTAAGCTTCTTCCTTCATCACTTCATCACTCTTGGCCTCATGCCCCTTTGAAAGCAAGTCTGTTTAACAGGACAAAACAGAGTCTTGGCTAAAAGGGCTGAATTCCTCAGTTGAGAGCAGGGGAGTTCATGGGAGAAATGGACATGTTCAGGATAACGAAGGGTAGAAGGAAGTGACCTCCAGTCTCTGTAAAACCGGGACCACAGAAGTGACAGCGGTGCCGAGGGAAGCCAAATGATGTAGGAATCATTCTTCAATACACAGATTAGCAAACCTCTCTTAGACTTCCTCAAACACGGACCTGCATCAAGAATTTGCCAATGGAGATGGAGTTGCTGGTGTCACATTTTGGGGGATTCCTGCCTGCGAACATGCGCCTTAAGCAGAGAATGACACCAAAAAGATACTTCGGAATGACAGCCAGTCCTGCCATGACTGGTTCTGACATATTACAAACAAAGTTGGGACAAGGGGAGAAGAAAAATAAACGATGCACCAGAGATCTCTTTTTTCTTTTTCTCTCAAGAGATGACAATGATGCTTCAGAAAATATCACCAACCCTCATATATGCCAGAGTCCCTGGAAAAGGTACCAGATATACATACCCAACAATGATGTTTAGAATACATAGACATTGGGAATGCACCAAGGTCAGGAGCTATACAAAAATCTCCTGAACATATTAGATGGAGAAAGAACATTTACTATTTGCTATCAGCCAAACATTTAATAAACATAATCACTCATTTTTCACAAAGGTCCTACGAAGCATTGTTATTAACTCCATTTTACTGATGAGGAAATTGGGACCTGAAGAGATTATGAAATCTGCCTAAAATGACATTAGTTTGGATTCCTGAATGATTACATGGGGACAGAGTCCCTGTACCTCCTCTCTACCTCATGGTCCATCAGTGACCTACAAATGGCAGGTGGGGATCCAAACTCAGATACATTTAATGCTAGGGATCCCCTTCCTAACAAGTACATGACACCGCCTGCCATTACATCAGGCTGCTTCCTTAGAAAAGGTATGAATTGCTGCACTATTATTTCTGGTATCAAATCCTTAAATATTTCCTACTTTGGGGATTAACCTTTCTGCTGTAATTGTAACACCAAGATTAGTGTTAAGAGAGAACTTTCTAGAATCCATTTGTGCTGGCTTTGCTAGTGCTCTTCTTGGTGAGAAGCTTAGTCAGGTTGTGGAAGGTTTTTTTTTTTCCCAAGCCTGTTTTTTTTTTTTTCCCCAAGCCTGTAGATGTGACAGCACATTCTACAGAAAGAAATGTCTGAAGAATGACAAAAAATATACACCACAGAACAAAGTCCAAAGCTATGCTGTTGACAAGTTAGTTGGATAGGCTCCACACTCTGGACTCCCTGGTATGATTTGTGTCTAAAAAAGGAAGGAAAAGGACCTGCCTTTACGTTTCCCCCTTTGTGGCATATCTTATCAATAACACAGTGCTCTCCCTGCTGCTTGAAAGGATCAGTAAATGAGTGTAGTCATAATGGGATGTAACTTGATATGATTATGAGGATTAGCGTCTTTAATCTCCACTGAGCTGCCAGGTAGGGTGATGTATAATCATCTTTTTTTAAATCCCAGACAGGATATTCTTGTTAACTAGACCACTTGTTACACTTGGAAGGCTGCTTGCACCATGGTGACTTGTCAACATCTTGAGGTGGGGCATCCACTGAAAGGTACACCTTGACATGATAAGTTCTAGAAGTTTCTTTGATGGTTTGATGCAAGACAAGGAAAGGATACAGTAGCTTAAATGTCAGCCTTGGCAATTATTCTAAAGAACCATGTAAGTCTGGAAAGGTTTTCAGCCTTCCACATTTCTTCACACTGACTGTGGCAGACACTGATAGCTGTTTCTTCTTTTTCCTGGGTACCCAGCCTGGCTATATTTCCCAGCAGCCCTTGTAGCTGTGAGTAGCCATGTGACTAAGAAGGAATGTGAGAAGTAGTAATGTGTGCTACTTCCAGGTGTCACCCTTAAAATCTTCTCAACCATCGTCTACACTTTGTTTTTCCCCTCTTCTGGTTGACAGGATAGAGAGAACCTCTGGGGAGACCTTGGAAGGCATGTATTCAAGATAACATAGCCACCAGTGTTCTGTGATACTGAAGGACTGTGGGGGGCAGATCCCTTCCAGCTGACCAGGACCACTCTTTGGACTCCTAGGTAGGCAGTAATAAACTTCTATTGTGTTTGAGTCATTACACATTTGGGAATCTACTTGTTACCAGAGTCTAGCCTTCCCTAGTTAATACACTGCCTATCATTGACTCCTCAACTAGTTATTTCTACATGACCAGTCCTCACAATTTTATATCCTAAGTCTGCAAAAGCTACCCTTGCTCCAAACTGTACCATAATCTAGGAAAGCATATAAGATCTAGCCCTTGCCTACTATTCCCCACCTCCCAGCCACATGTCACACTACTTTCTCCATCCTACAGACACACCGGCCACATTTCACTCCTTCAGATGCAACACACTCTTTCTACCTCAGGTACATCCTGTTCCCAATGACTGAAACACTCCCTCCTCCTCCAACCCTTTATCTCCTACTCAGTTTTCTGAATTTTCTTAAATAGAGAACAAGTTTGGGAGTGGTATTAAGGGATTGGATCACTTTTCAAGAAAAAGCCTCATCATACTCATTGCTTAATGCTTTTTATGCTTAAGAGTTGGGAAGAATTTGTGAGGCTGAATTTTACATGTTGAAAACGTATGTATGCAAAAAGTTATTTAATGAAAAACTGCTAACAACTCAAACATGTAAGGACATGAGTTATTCTAGGTAAATTATGTAATATTTTTAAAATACACTATTATATAGCCATTAAAATTATGTCACAAGAGAGCCATAAAAGCTACTTGTAGTATCAAAGTAAAACTAGTTCTTTCTGCCATTTAGCATTATAGCTGTCAGCATTTTGACTGGAGACTCCGCTCAAGAATGATTTCTTTGTCCAGTAAATTCACAGACCAACAGTTTAATCAAAAGCAGGCTCTTTCCCATCTACATTGAATAAAAATCTTACTTAACGAAAGGCATAATGGCAGAGACACACATTTATTTTAGTTAACCATGATTAATACAAATGGCCCTATGAATAAACATAAAAGCAAAGAACGTAATGTACATAGCCAGGCAAAAACTGGACCTAACAACCTAGGATTTCACCATCAGGTTACCAAGAGTGAGTCTCTGGATGAAGTCGGGAGACATGGCCTTAGGTGGCATGGAAGAGTTGACCAAAGCTGGTTTGACTGTCTTGGGTTCACCATGATAAATACTCCTCCACCTGGATTCTGGTTCTCTCAGTCTCCCTCAAATGCCCAATTCCTTGCTTTTGCTGCCCTTTGTTTCCCATTTTTTTAGTCCTACCAATCCCAGTGCTCAAGAGGAGACCCAACATGGTCCATCATATCTCTAGTTGGTGTTGCGTCTCCAAGGCCCATGTTCCTAGTGATCACGTGAGGAGTGATGGTCCTGCACAAAGGACCCTGCCTCTACCACCAGGCTGTGTATAGAGGGGCAACTCATTCATGGGAAGCCCTGTCAGAGATTCTGTCCTAATAGGGCCTGAAGGGATTTAGTTCCAGAAGCTTTCACTGATGAGGTTGGATGCACAGGCCAAGGGAAGCTTTACCAAGAAGAAGCTAATGCATGATGACAGAGAGAGATTTATACTTTTGGGTTCCTGGAGCTACCAGAACATTTCAGAGAAAAACCAGACCTGGCTGTTCTTTGGAAACAACATGCTCTAGATGAAGATTCTCCTCCTACTTCTTTTAAAATGGGTTCTCTCTGGCCTTATAAATCACAAGTGGAGGTAAATCTTCCAATGCTGGGGCTGAGATCTAAGATGAAGAAACCCCCAGAGCAGCGGGTGCCAATGCCTGTCCTTTTTGCAGACAGGGTATGACTGGGGAACCGTGGTTTGGGTGCCGCAGGAAGATATATCTGATGAGGACAGCAATCAGGGGACTGTGGCTGGGCACAAGAGCCATCCATTTTTTCTTTGCACTGTGGGTGTGTAAACCCTTGGGGTAGACAGGCTAGCAGTTCACAGGAGGGGAGAATTGGTAGCTGAGCTTTGTTCCAGTCTATGTGGGTGTTTTTTATTTTTTAATTGACAGTAGACGCCTTCATGAAGAGCATACTACAACCTCCTCTGGTCCACTACTCCTCCACTTTCCTGTGACTTTCTGGTCCCTTTAGGCCTCTGAGTTTGCAAGGCCTACCCAAGGGCAATGTCTATTATCACACTCCTAACAGCATCGGCTGTTTTCATTAATGACTCCTACCCACTTCTGAAGTGAGTAAGCTCCAGGTTCCTGTTGATCTTACCCCTGCCATCCACTCCCGAGCTTTCCACCACCACTGCCCTGAGTTCAGGCCCCAGCACCTCTGCTCTAAACTACTATGATGGCTTCTTTTTTTTTCTGGATATGAATTTATTTATTTATTTATTTTGGCTGTGTTGGGTCTTCTCTAGTTGCTGTGCATGGGTTTTCTCTAGTTGCGGCAAGCGGGGGCTACTCTTTGTTGCGGTGCACGGGCTTCTCATTGCGGTGGCTTCTCTTGCTGCAGAGCACAGGCTCTAGGCGCACGGGCTTCAGTAGTTGTGGCACACGGGCTCAGTAGCTGTGGTGCACGGGCTTAGTTGCTCCGCGGCATGTGGGATCTTCCTAGACTGGCGCTCGAACCCGTGTCCCCTGCATTGGCAGGCGGATTCTTAACCACTGCACCACCAGGGAAGCCCTACTATGATGGCTTCTTAACTGGACTCTCTGTCCCTGTATTTCTTTTCTTCAATCCATTTTATGCACTGCATGGCCCCTTAATGTCACTTTCAATCTGCCTTTGTCTGAACTCCTCATCAAAGTCTCCCACGGCACAGGTGCAACCCACATTACTAAAGTTTAAGCCCCACCACCCTATCTATGTACTCTGGGCTCCGGCCAGACCAAAGCACACGCTGTTCCCCTGAAGTCCTGCAGCTTCCCTGCTTCCATGAATTTTCTCACACTCTGTCATCACCCTGGAACACCCTCTGCCCCCATCTTTGCATGCTCACATTCTACCAGTATGCAAGACGGAGATAAAAACCACCTCTTCTCCCTTAATCTGTCCCAGTTTTCCTCCTCTCAACTTCCGGCAGCACTTTCCACTTTCAGAGTGACTGAGGTTCATGCTTCAGTTTTCCTACTAGCCCCACATCCCTGAGAGTAGAATTTGTACTTATCTTTTCAGCCCCCAACCTAGCACAGGGCTCCATTAATATTTGAACAAATGGATTAACATATGAATGCATTTCTCACCTGCAACTTGGCAGTTAATAGTCACATTCACGCCTCCAACTGTTTTGACGGTGCCTCCTACATCAACTGTGATGGCAGGTTCCTCCGTGTTGAACACAGTCCCTCGGGATGTTTTCACTAGTGGCTTTCCTGAGGGTGAGAAGGAGCATGACATTTTATTAGATGGTGGCTTTGGGTATTCCCTTGAAACACGAGATGACCAACAATGAACAAGGGACATACCCAGGCTTTTTCCACTGACCGTGTTTTCCTTTGAAAAAACTCTAACTGTATACTATAAAAACCATCCGTCCACGCACCTACCTGTCTAGCTACTGTAGAATTGTCACAAAAAGAATCTGAGGAGAGAGCATGGTATCCAACAAGTTGGGATGATTTGTGCATCTTATCATTAAACAAATGATCCAATACATTCGATTTTTATGGGCTTAAATTTTTATTTTGAGATAGTTGTAGATTCACATGCAGTTATAAGAAATAACACAGAGCAATCCTGCATACTCTCTACCCAGTTTCCCCCAATGGTAATATCTTACAAAACTAGAGTACAATGTCATGACTAGAACACTGACATTGACGAAGTTAAGCTACAGAACAACATTTCCATCACTGCAAGGATCCCTTATGCTGCCCCCAGCCCTGCCTTAAGCCTTTGGCAACCATTAATCTGTTCTCCATTTCTTATAATTTTGGCATTTCAAGAATGTTATATAAATGGAATCATACAGTATGTAACTTTTTTTGATGGGCTTTTTTTCACTCAGAATAATTCTCTGGAGATTCTTCCAGGTCTCACATGGTACCGTGGTGGCATGTATCAATAGTTTGCTCCCTTTTATTGCTGAGTAGTATTCCATGGTATGGACGTACCAAGTATGTTCAGCCATTCACATGTTGAAGGACATCTGGGTTCTTTCCACATTTTGGCTATTCAAATAAAGCATCTATATACATTCCTGTACAAGTTTTTGTCTGAACATTTGTCTTCATTTTCTATGGGATAAATGCCCAGGAGTGTAATTATTAGGTCATACAGTAGATTTTTAAGGAACCACTGAACTGTTTTCCAGAGTGGCTGTATCATTTCACATTCCCACCAGGAATGTATGAGTAATTTAGTTTCTCTGCATCCTCCTTAGCATTTGACGTTATCATTAGTTTTACTTTTAGCCTTTCTGATAGGTGTGTATTGATATCTCATTGTGGCTTTTTAAAAATTTGCATTTCCCCAATGGCTAATGATATTGAACATCTTTTCATGTGCTTATTTTTCACCTTTATATCTTTGATGAAATGTCTCTTCATGTCCTTTAGCATTTTATAATTGGATTATTTTTTACTACTGAGTTCTGAGAGCTCTTTACATTCTAGATGTAAGTCATTTGTCAGATATGTGGTTTGTAATAAATTTCTCCCAATCTATAGATTTTTTCCCCTATCTTCTTTAAAAATTTTTTTAAAAAACATTTATTTATTTTTGGCTGCATTGGGTCTTCGTTGCTGTGCACGGGCTTTTTCTAGCTGCGGCAAACCGGGGCTACTCTTCGTTGCGGTGCGTGGGCTTCTCACTGCGGTGGCTTCTCTTGTTGCAGAGCACAGGCTCTAGGTGCGTGGGCTTCAGTAGTTCTGGCGCACGGGCTTAGTTGCTCTGGGCATGTGGGATCTTCCTGGACCAGGGATCGAACCTGTGTCCCCTGCATTGGCAGGCAGATTCTTATCCACTGTGCCACCAGGGAAGCCCGTGTGCCACCATGGAAGCCCTCCCCTATCTTCTTAACAGGATCTTCCACAGAGCAGAAGTTTTTAACTTTGATGAAGTCCAATTTATCGAGTTTTCCTTTCATGGATCATGCTTTTAATGTTAAGTGTAAGATCTATTTACCTAGACCAAGATCCTAAAAATTTTTTCCCTAAAAGGTTCCTAGTTTTACATTTTACATTTAAGTCTGTGATACATTTTGAGTTAATTTTCGTATAAGGCGTGAGACTTAGGTCAAAGTTTATTTGTTTTTTGCCTATGGATGTCCAATTGCTCCACCACCATTCATTGAACAAGCTCTCTTTCTTCCATGGAATTGCTTTTGTGTTTGTCAGCATCAGCTGAGTATATTTTTGTGGCTCTACTTCTGTGTTCTTGTTTCTGTTCCACTGATTTATGTGTCTATCTCTCTATCAATACCACACAGTCTTAATTATTGTAGTTATATAATTAATCTTAAAATTGATTCTTGAGTCTGATTCTTCCCACTTTATTATTCTTTGCTATGCTAGTTTCTTTGCCTTTCTACATAAATGTTAGAATAGTCTTGTCTACAACTATAAAATTTTGCTGGGATTCGGATAGGAAATATACAAACATGTATATCAATTTAGAGATAATTGACATCTTTACTGTGTTGGGTCTTCCAATCCATGAACACTGTATGTCTATTTATTTAGATCTCCTTTACTTTCTTTCATCAGAGTTTTGTAGTTTCCAGTGTACAAGTCCTGGACATAATTTGTTAATTTATACCCAATTATTATTTTTTTTAAGGGATGGTAAATGATATTGTATTTTCAATTTCAGTGTTCATGTGTTCATTGCTAGTATACAGAAACAGTTGTTTTGTATAGCGTGTGACCTTGCTAAACTTATATATTAGTTCTAGAACTTTTTTTTTTGTAGATTCCTTGGTATATTCTAAGTAGGCGATCATTTCTTCTGCGAACAGTTTTATTCCTTCCTTTTGATCTATATGCATTTTATTTCCTTTCCTTGGATTATTTCACTGGATAGAACTTCCATCACTACATTGAATGGAAGTGTTAATAGTAGGTTTTTAGTATGATGAGTGATTTTTCGGTTGAAACCTGGACATTTTCATATCATGTTATACAACTCTGGACCTTATTTAAATCTGTTTTAGCTGCTGTTCTCTGAAACCACTCAGGTCGGGGAGCAGGGAGATGCCACCTGGTTACTACCCAGTGGAAGAAGAAGTCCAGGTTCTCCACTTGGCTTCCTTTGTGACCCACGTGGGGGGCTCCTCTTAACTGCTGGGCCTGGGTAGAGCTTCTGTTGCCCCCCGCTGCTCTCCACTGACCCTGCCGTGGGAGAAGCCTTGTTACCGCCGGTGACGAGTGAAAGTCCTAACTCTCCAGGAGGCTTTCTCTACCACCACCCCAGCGGGAAGAGGAAGAGGGACACTCCAGGATGAGGGTAGAAGTCTAGGATCCCCACGTGGTCTCCACATTGTGCCCCTGTGGGGATAAAATCCATCTTCTCTGACGCCACGTCCATGGGGGTGTTGGGGAACCATGTTTCAGTCTGACGAGGAGTCCAGTCTTCCCATTCAGGCTTTGCTGGTGTGGGTGGTGTTTGGAGTAGAGCAGCATTTTCTAGTTTTCTGTCCTGCTTGGTTGCCCCTTTCCTGATCCTTTGGGTAGAGGAAGCAGGCTTAAGCTGGGACATTTTTTTCTGTTTCTGTGGCATTTCCTGGCAGCCGCCTTCTTCAGTTCCAAGTTTGGGCTTTATGAGGTAAACAAACAAACAGCCCAGAAAACCCAATGAAGTCACAATTGTGTCGTTCCTCAGTACCCAAGGTCCCTAGCCAGTCTGTTTTCTCCTCTCTCCTTTTCAGTCTTATGTTTGTTTTATATACAATGTCAGGATTTTAGTTGCATTTACCAGGAGGAATAAGGAAAAAATACATCTATGGCATCTTTCCATAAGTGGAAGTTCTGTGTACATTACACTTTAATAGGCCTTTATCAGCTGGGGATAAAAATACAGCACTTCATGTACATGACCACAAAATACAATGAAAAGATTCATTTACTGAGCACCTTGGGGAAATAAGGGTCCACATGAGATCATTTTCATACACCCAAAGCTTAATTTGTTGTAAGCCAAATGGATTTAATTTTGTTTCAACCATTTTATAGGCAGGACAATGGCATTCACTCTTCTGTGCCTTCATTAACTGTGAAGAAAACCATAATTCGCCCATGCCCTTTGGAGTTTCACACCTGCTTTTCATACTTTTTGTTTTCTCCGTCATCTATTCATCCTTTCTTCCCGCTTGCACTGTCACACAGCGTCATATCAGAAGCTGTCCTTCTTTCTTTTCCTCTCCCCTTTAATTGCCTTCTAGGCATGAGTTATTAGCTCATTAGAACTATCACTATGTTTAGGGACAGAAGCTTGAGGAAGGTTCTGAGGAGTTCACCTCTGGATATAGGCACAGGCTGTCTATCTGTTTTGACTGGGCTCCTTCTCCTTATCTCACCTATATTCAGCGTGTTTGAGATTATGTATGACCTGATGTGAAGGTAAGTGATTT
This sequence comes from Orcinus orca, assembly GCF_937001465.1. Lineage (NCBI taxonomy): Eukaryota > Metazoa > Chordata > Mammalia > Artiodactyla > Delphinidae > Orcinus > Orcinus orca. The sequence goes on from NC_064564.1 coordinate 53,042,473, forward strand.
CGTACTATAATGCAGGGTGGTAACAAGAGAGTGCAGCGGGAATGACACAATTAATACGAGTATATTTACCTGACCTCCTGACCCTAAGAAGCTCGCGGCTCGCACGTCAACTACACCCTAAATCTAACCAGTCCCTCCGTTGCTATAATCAGATGCCGCCATGTTCTCTGGGTGGACTGTTCCACAGCCTAACTGGTCTCCTTGCTCCCACCACATGCAGCAGATCACACAAGTCCTCTGCTTAAATTATCTAGTGCTTTTTCAGTGCAGTTAGAGCGAAATTTCAAGCTCCTTTTCATGCCCAACCATCCCCTACGTGTTCAGGCCCAGATGTTTACCCTCCCCTCTACCTCCCTGAGGCCACACTTCCAGTCGATCACTGTTGTTGCAGCCACACTGCCCTTCGGTCCCTCCTTTCAGAACATCAGCACGTTTGTCCCAGCTGTTCCCTTTCCCTGATATCCTCCACCCGAAGACTTCTGCACAGTTATCTTCTTCTGGTCATTCACGTCTCCACACAAATATCACTTCCTACTCGGGCCTTTCTAAAGCATACATGCCTTCTCTCCCTTACCAGTCATTACATAGCTCAATGGCAATTTTATTTTCTCCCTAAGCACTAGAACTATCAAATTTTACCTTATTTGTGTGTTTTCTGCCTCCCACCCCTCACCATGTAACTTCCATAAAATCAGGGATCAATCCCTCTTGTTCTCTTCTTTGTTCCTACCACTCAGTCCCGGCATATAGTAGGTCCTCAATAAATATCTCATAAATGAATATATGTGTGCATACGGTGTACTATGCACATTATCTGAATTTGTTTTTGTTGTCATAACAACCCTGAGAGTCAGGTAAAGAATTTCCATCTTTTATATAGATGAGGAACTTAGGCTCAGAAAGGCCCAACGGTTTGTCCAAGGCCAGAGAGCAAGCAAGTAGTAGGACTGAAGTAGACCCCAGAACTTCAACCTCAAGTCCAGTGCTTGTAACTGGAGATCCCAAATCCTTGTCTGTGGACTATCTGCCTCAGAACCCCCAGGGCACTTGTTAAAAACATAATCTGTCCTGCTATATATAATAGTTGCCTCACTGTGTGTAATAAAAACAACTGTGCCAATGGGGAAAAAGCAAGTTAGGGACCAGTTTCAGACTCACAATTACCAAGTTATTTTTCCTATAGGAATTTTAATAATAAAGGTGGTTTTATAGCTGCAGGTGTATAGCTATAAAATTCAAATGTCACTGAATTGAATCCAGCCCTTAATTAATTATACTGAGCTTTTGCTGAAAAGTAACGACCTTTCGTCCTGTCACTAGAGGCGCTGTTGTTAGCACAGGCTACTTATGCGTTCTCATTACCTTCATAATCCATTGTTAAGACAAAGCACAGAGTTACCCAAGTATCTACAATTAATAGGAGTTTATACTGAAAACAGTGTCCTTAATCAACTGACCCTCTTACATCTATTAGAAAAAGCTTGTACATATTATTGAGTTGCACTCTTAGACCTACTAAACCTGAATCTCAGGTGGTGGGATGGAAGCTCTAATCTCTATTTTGAACAAGTTCTGAGGTGATTCTGACATTCAGCCAGGTTTGATAATCAGTGAATTACACTGTGTTAGTTTTTCTTTAGTCCTGGTAAGAGCTGAGGTTTTTTTGAGAGCCCATTAGTTCAATATTAGAAAATTTCAGGTCGGACACATGTACTCCAACGTTCACTCAGCACTATTTACACTAGCCAAGACATGGAAGCAACCTAAATGTCTATCGACAGAGGAATGGATAAAGAAGATGTGTACATATATAAAATGGAATATCACTCAGCCATAAAAACGAATGACATAATGCCATTTGCAGCAATATGTATGGACTTAAAGATTATTTTATTAGGTGAAGTAAGTCAGAGAAAAGATAAATATCATCTTATATCACTTATATATGGAATCTAAAAAAATGATGCAAATGAACTTATCTACAAAACAGAAACAGACTCACAGATCTGGAAATCAAACTTAAGGATACCAAAGGGGAAACATGGGAGGGAAATAATAAATTTGGAGACTGGGATTAACATATACAAACTACTACATATAAGATAGATAACTAATAAGGAGCTACTGTATAGCACAGGGAACTCTACTCAATACTCTGTAATAACCTATATGGGAAAAGAATCTGAAAAAGAATGGATATATGTATATGTATAACTGATTCACTTCGCTGTACACCTGCAACTAACACAACATTGTAAATCAACTATACTTCAATAAAAATTAAAAAAAAAAAGAAAATTTCAGGTTGGAATTCTTATTTTAACGGTCAACTAAAAAACAAAACAAAAATAATTTAAGTCCACTTTAGATCACCTAGATAGTCACCTAGTGAGGTGAGTACTGCTGTGTGATGCCATGCCTATGTTTATGCTTGATTATAATCCCATTAGCTAGTATTATTTTAATTATGGAAATCAGCTAAGAAGAAAAAAAATAGAGATGCAGAGAGGGAGTGAAGTGATAAATTATGTACTTGTGCTAAGAGAATGCTAAGAAAGGTCACGGCATGCCTGACCAAAAAGCTTCTCACAATAGGCAAAACAAAAAAAAGAGAGGCTGAGCCATGATCACAGAGCCTCTGCAGTGTGGGCAGAGCCTCAGACATCAGGCCCATGTCCACCATGTCATCTCTGAGGGTCAGCATCAGCTAGCAGATTACATTCGTGTTAATTTCTGGAAATTGATAGGGTTTACAGATTACTCTTTCATTGAATCTGTAAATTGGTGTTATAGTCGCATGAGAGCTATACATCAAAGGAGATTATGCTTAGTTTTATATCTGCATATATATAAGAAGAACAAGGAAATAGAAACAAAGGCAAGCTTTTCAATTTATCAGGCCCAATATAAGGAATCAAGTCTCTTCAACAGAGTCAGACAGAAAAGAAAGCATTAAGAGAATGATTTATTGTTCATTTCCTTTAGACCTCATCATACCCTTGAGCTTTTGACCTCATCATACCCTTGAGCTTTTGACCTCATCATACCCTTGAGCTTTAGACCTCATCATACCCTTGAGCTTTAGACCTCATCATACCCTTGAGCTTTTGGATTATGGCTCCTGTTCAAGCGACATGGAACAGGGGATCCAGAGCCTCAGTGGTAAGCAAGGGGAGCCCTGGTACAAGGGGGGAACCTAAGGTCCACTAACACTTGCATGTCAATATGCACTGATGTGGAGGAGTGCCATCTTGTGTTGCCTTTAGAGCAGAGGCCTTCGACCAAACAGGCACTGTCCTGACCTGGAAGGACCAGTAGCTGGAGAGCCAGGCAGGGACAGATGAGCAGCCCTAGGAGCAAATCTTGGAAATACATTCCTGTGCACAGCCTGGGCTCTGGCTCACACCTCTTTCGCTTATGTGTGACTCTGGGTAAAATCAAAACCCAATGGGAAAAAATCTGAACATATGTGCTTGAAAAATATCTTTGGCCCAGTATAAAGGAGATGGAGATGGAGAGAGGAGCCAGAGGAGATGAAGGCTTGTTTTTTGAGCGCAGCCAAGAACAGAGAGCACTGTAAGTAACTTTTTCTCAGGGCCGAAGTCTAGGCCTCCACTAACAGCAGCTTCGTTTTCAACAGCACAATGCCTTCCATTTTAGAAGCGATGGCAGAGCTGGATCTGCTACCAACCAAATACTTTTCTTCTTCCTAGGCACACAGTCAGGTCATTTACCAGCCTCTCTGCCGTTAGGGGTGGGCAAGACAGTGAACTGTAGCAAACGGAATGGGAGCAGAAGTCAAGTGTACCACTTCTTGACCCAAACCACAAAAAACCTCTTGTGTGATAATTTGTTTCAGACATTAGGTGAGTGAGAAAAAATCTATCATATTGTAACCGTCATATATTTATGGTTTTGTTTGTGAGACAGGCAAACAGAAAAAAGCGCCAAATTAGCACAGATGCTAATTAATCCATGTTTAATTAATATTTATTGACACACTGAATGAATGAATCAAATGGGTCTTCTTTCAACTCTTCTAACATTATGAGTCACAAATGGCATTTGAAAATGGTTCTCTACGATTCTTAGTCATCAAAAATAACAAGGATCTACTGTATAGCATAGGGAACTACATTCAGTACCTTGTAATAACTTATAATGGAAGAGACTCTGAAAAAGAATACATACCTATGTATATATGTATAACTGAATCACTTTGCAGTACACCGAAAATATTGCAAATCAACTATACTTCAATAAAAAAATAAAAATGGGAGGGGGGGATCAAGATGGCAGGGGAGAAGGACATGGAGCTCACCGACCCCAACAAGTACATCAAAAATACAACTACACGTGGAACGACTCACACAGAACATCTACTGAACACTGGCAGAAGACCTCAGACTTCCGAAAGGGCAAGAAAACCTCCATGTAACCGGGTAGGACAAAAGAAAAAAGAAAAAGAGAGAAAGGAATTGGGACGGGACTTGCACCCCAGGGAGGAAGCTGTGAAGGAAAAAAGGTTCCTGCACCCTGGGAAGTCGCCTCACTAGTGGGAAGATCAGCCGGGATGGAGGGGGAGCTTTGGAGCCTCAGAGGACAGCGCAGAAGCTGGTTTGAGGTAGGCAAAACAGTGACCTGCACAGATGGTCGGTAACACCGCCCTGCGCTCCCCAGTCTCAGACGCTTGTCCACTGGTGCAGGGGGTGCTGGATGCTGGAGTTTGGGCTTTGGAGGTCAGATTCAGGGAGAGGACTGGGGTTGGCTGCACCAAGACAGCCTGAAGAGGCTGGAATGTGGCAACTGAGGGCATACTTGGAAGAAGGCTTGGCCCACCAGAGAGGCAAGGCACCATTGTTGGGGGGGCACAGGAGGAAAGGGGCGGGACCACCATAGGAGCTTCTTTCTCTGTGCACACTCTCAGGCAACAGGACGCAGCCTACATGACGTCTGGGGGCAGGCATGAGATGCTATTGCTATCTTGGGCTCCAGAGGCGGGCATGGGCCGCCACCACCGCTAAGAGTCCCAGGAGTGTGTGCACTGCTGCTGCTGCTGCTACAAGACCCGCGAGCAGGTGCCAAGTGCTGCCTCTGCTGTCCCAGGAGTGTGCGGGGCACTGCTGCCACTATGAGACCCACAAGTAAGTGCCAAGTGCTGGCCCTGCTGTCCAAGGGGTGCTTGAGCTGCTGCCGCCACTCTGACACCCACGAGCAGGTGCCAATCTCTGCCCATGCCATCCGGGAAGAGCACATGGGCTATGAGCAGATGGTGATCGCTGCCCCTGCTGCCACTGCCAACAGACCCAGGAGCAGGTGCCAACAGCTACCCCAGCTGTCCCAGGGGTGTGCGGGCTGCCAGTGGCAGGAGACCCATGAGCGGGCACTGATCGCCGCCCCCACCATCTGAGCGCGCACAGGTGGCTGCACCTGTATGCCCCATATCAAGGGGATAACAGCCAGCACATGCTGAAGAAAGAGGCACCAAGCATCCAAACTAAAAGTGGCCCCTCAATTCTGGACAAGATGGCGGAGTAGAAGGAATTGAGCTCACCCTCTCTCACGAAAACACCAAAATCACAACTAACTGCTGAACAACCACTGACGAAAAAGATTGGAACCTACCAAAAAAGATATTTTACATCCAAAGACAAAGTTGAAGCCACAAAGAGATGGTAGGAGGGTCACTTTCATGATATCATCAAATCCCATATGCTGGGGTGGGGGAGGCAACCCACAAAATGGAAAATAATTACATTGCAGAGGTTCTCCCCCACGAGTGAGAGTTCTGAGCTCCACATCAAGCTCCCCAGCCTGAGGGTATGGCATCAGGAGGAAGAGCCTTAAAGCATTTGGCTTTGAAGGCCAGTGGGGCTTGACTGCAGGAGCTCCACAGGAGGGGGGGAAAGAGAGACTCCACTCTTGGAGGGCACACGTAAGATTTCACGTGCACTGGGACCCAGCACAAAGCAGTGACTCCATAGGAGCCTGGGTTAAACCTACCGGGGGTCTTGGAGGGTCACCTGGGGAGGCAGAGGTCAGCTGTGCCTCACTGTGGGGTCAAAGACACTGGTGGTGGAGGGCCCAGTGAATATTCATTGGTGTGAGCACTCCTGGAGGTCGCCATTTTGGCACTGAGATCTGGCCCCACCCAACAGCCTGCAGGCTCCAGTGCTGGGCTGCCTTAGGCCAAGCAACCAACAAGGTGGGAACACAGCCCCAACCATCAGCAGACAGGGTGCCTAAAGTTGTCCTGAGCCAGAGCCACCTCTAAACACACCCCTTGATGCAACCCTGCCCACCAGAGGGACAAGACCCAGCTCCACCCACCAGTGGGTAGGCACCAGTCCCTCCCACCAGGAAGCCTGCATAAGCCCCTGGACAAATCTCACCTACCAGGGGGCAGAAAACAGAAGCAAGAGGAACTACAACCCTGCAGCCTGCAAAAAGGAGACCACAAAAGCATGAAGTTAGACAAAATGAGATGGCAGAGAAATATGGTCCGGACGAAGGAACCAGATAAAAACCCAGAAGAACAACTAAGTGAAGTGGAGATAGGCAATCTACCTGAAAAAGCATTCAGAGTTATGACAGTAAAGATGATCCAAGATCTTGGGAAATGAATGGAGGCACAGACTGAGAAGATATAAGATATGTTCAGCAAAGAGCTAGAAGACTTAAAGAACAAACAGAGATGAACAATACAATGACTGAAATGAAAAGTACAATAGAAGGAATCAATAGCAGAATAAATGAGGCAGAACAAATAAGTGACCTGGAAGACAGAGTGGTGGAAATCACTGCCATGGAACAGAATAAAGAAAAAAGAATGAAAGAAATAAGGACAGTCTCAGGGACCACAGACACAACACTAAATGCAACAATGTTCACATTATAGTGGTCCCAAAAAGAGAAGACAGAGAAAGGGCCTGAGAAAATATTTGAAGAGATTATAGACAAAAACTTCCCTAACATGGGAAAGGAAACACACAAGTCCAGGAAGAACAGAGAATCCCACACAGGATAAACCCAAGGAGGAACACACCAAGACACATATTAACCAAACTAACAAAAATTAAAGACAGAGAAAATATTAAAAGCAACAAGGGAAAAGCAACAAATAGCATACAAGGGAATCCCCATAAGGACATCAGCTGATTTTTCAGTAGAAATTCTGCAGGCCAGAAAGGAGTGGCACCATATATTTAAAGTGATGAAAGGGGAGAACCTACAACCAAGAGTATTCTACCCTGCAAGGATCTTATTCAGATTCGATGGAGAAATGAAATGCATTACAGACAAGCAAAAGCTAAGAGAACTCAGGACCACCAGACCAGCTTTACAACAAATGCTAAAGGAACTTCTCTAAGCAGAAAAGAAAAGGACACAACTAGAAACAAGAAAATTATGAAGGGGAAAGCTCGCCAGTAAAGGCAAACATACAGTAGAGGTAGGAAATCATTTACACACAAATATGATATCAGAACCAGCAATTGTGAGAAGAGGAAAGTACAAACACAGGATATTGGAAATGCGTTTTAAATTAAGAGACCAGTAACTTAAAACAATCTTGTATAAATATAGACTGCTATATCAAAACCTCATGGTAGACACAAACCAAAAATCTACAATAGATACACAGAAAAAAGAGAAAAACAATCCAAATAAAACACTAAAGATAGTCACCAAATCACAAGAGAAGAGAACCAAAGAGGAAGGGAAGAAAAAAGACCTGCAAAAACAAAACCAAAACAATTACCATAATGGCAATATGAACATACATATTGATAATTACCTTAAATGTAGATGGATTAAATGTTCCAACCGAAAGACATAGACTAGCCGAATGGTTACAAAAACAATATCCACATACGTGTTGTCTACAAGAGAGCCACTTCAGATCTAGGTACACTTACAGACGGAAAGTGAGGGAATGGAAAAAGTTATTCCATGCAAATGGAAATCAAATGAAAGCAGGAGTAGCAATACTCATATCAGGCAAAATAGACTTTAAAATAAAGACTGTTACAAGAGACAAAAAAGGAGAAATGTCTCTTTGGATTCACCTTCTAAAGTAATAAAAATAAAAGCAAAAATAAACAAATGGGACCTAATTAAACTTAAAAGCTTTTGCAGAGCAAAGGAAACCATAAACAAAATGAAAAGACAACCAAGAATGGGAAAAAAATCAATATCTGCAAATGATGCAACCGACAAGTGATTAATCTCTAAAATATACAAACAGCTCATACAGCTCTATATCAAAAAAATAACCCCATCAAAAAATGGGTGGAAGATATAAATAGACATTTTTCCAAAGAACACATACAAACGGCCCAAAAGCTTATGAAAAGATGCTCAACACCACTAATTATCACAAAAATTCAAATCAAAACTACAATGAGGTATCACCTCACACCAGTCAGAATGGTCATCATCAAAAAGTCTACAAACACTAAATGCTGGAGAGGGTGTAGAGAAAAGGAAATCTTCCTACAAGTTGGTGGGAATGTAAATTGGTATAGCTGCTACAGAGAACAATATGGAGGTTCCTAAAAAACTAAAAACAGAACTACCATATGATCCAGCAATCCCACTCCTGGGCATGTATCGGGAGAAAACCATAATTTGAAAAGACACATGCACCCCAATGCTCATTGCAGCATTATTTACAATAGCCGAAACATGGAAGCAACCTAAATGTCCATCAACAGAGGAATGGATAAAGAAGACATGGCTGCTGGAGGAACCAAGATGGCGGAGTAGAAGGACATGCTCTCACTCCCTCTTGTGAGAACACCAGAATCACAACTAGCTGCTGGACAATCATCGACAGGAAGACACTGGAACTCACCAAAAAAGGTACCCCACCTCCAAAGACAAAGGAGAAGCCACAATGAGATGGTAGGATGGGGGCAATCACAGTACAATCAAATCCCATAACTGATGGGTGGGTGACTCACAGACTGGAGAACACTTATACCACAGAAGTCCACCCACTGGAGTGAAGGTTATGAGCCCCACGTCAGGCTTCCCAACCTGGGGGTCTGGCAACGCGAGGAGGAATTCCTAGAGAATCAGACTTTGAAGGCAAGTGGGATTTGATTGCAGGACTTCAACAGGACTGGGGGAAACAGAGAATCCACCCTTGGAGAGCACACACAAAGTAGTGTGTGCAGCGGGACGTAGGAGAAGGAGCAGTGACCCCAGGGGAGACTGAACCAGACCTGCCTGCTAGTGTTGGAGGGTCTCCTACAGAGGCAGGGGGAGTGTGGCTGTGGCTCACTGTGGGGACAAGGACACTGGCAGAAGTTCTGGGAAGTACTGACTGGCGTGAGCCCTCTCAGGGTCTGTCATTAGCCCCATCAAAGAGCCCAGGTAGGCTCCAGTCTTGGGTTGCCTCAGGCCAAACAACCAACAGGGAGGGTACCCAGCCCCAACCAAGCGGATTCAACTTTTACTGAGCTCTGCCCACCAGAGCAACAGTCAGCTCTACCCATCACCAGTCCCTCCCATCAGGAAACTTGCACAAGCCTCTTAGTTAGCCTCATCCACCAGAGGGCAGACAGCAGAAGCAAGAAGAACTACAATCCTGCAGCCTGTGGAACAAAAACTACGTTCACAGAAAGATAAACAAGATGAAAAGGCAGAGAGCTATGTACCAGATGAAGACACAAGATAAAACCCCAGAAAAACAGTTAAATGAAGTGGAGACAGGCAACCTTCCAGAAAAAGAATTCAGAAAAATGATAGTGAAGATGATCCAGGACCTCAGAAAAAGAATGGAGGCAAAGATCGAGAAGATGCAAGAAATGTTTAACAAAGACCTAGAAGAATTAAAGAACAAACAAACAGAGACAAACAATACAATAACTGAAATGAAAAATACCCTAGAAGGAATCAATAGCAGAATAACTGAGGCAGAAGAACAGATAAGTGACCTGGAAGACAGAATGGTGGAATTCACTACTGCAGAACAGAATAAAGAAAAAAGAATGAAAAGAAATGAAGACAGCCTAAGAGACCTCTGGGACAACATTAAACACACCAACATTTGCATTATAGGGGTCCCAGAAGGAGAAGAGAGAGAGAAAGGACCCCAGAAAATATTTGAAGAGATTATAGTCAAAAACTCCCCTAACATGGGAAAGGAAATAGAGCCACCCAAGTCCGGGAAGTGCAGAGTCCCATACAGGATAAACCCAAGGAGAAACACGCCAAGACACATAGTAATCAAATTGGCAAAAATTAAAGACAAAGAAAAATTATTGAAAGCAGCAAGGGAAAAATGACAAATAACATACAAGGGAACTCCCATAAGGTTAACAGCTGATTTCTCAGCAGAAACTCTACAATCCAGAGGGAGTGGCATGATATACTTAAAGTGATGAAAGGGAAAAAACTACAACCAAGATTACTCTATCCAGCAAGGATCTCATTGAGATTCCATGGAGAAATCAAAAGCTTTACAGCCAAGCAAAAGCTAAGAGATTTCAGCACCACCAAACCAGCTCTACAACAAATGCTAAAGGAACTGCTCTAAGTGGTAAACACAAGAGAAGAAAAGGACCTACAAAAACAAACCCAAAACAATTAAGAAAATGGTCATAGGAACATACATATCGATAATTACCTTAAACATGAATGGATTAAATGCTCCAACCAAGAGACACAGGCTTGCTGAATGGATACAAAAACAAGACCCATATATGTGCTGTCTACAAGAGACCCACTTCAGACCTAGGGACACATACAGACTGAAAGTGAGGGGGTGGAAAAAGATATTCCATGCAAATGGAAATCAAAAGAAAGCTGGAGTAGCAATACTCATATCAGATAAAATAGACTTTAAAATAAAGACTATTACAAGAGACAAAGAAGGACACTACAAAATGATCAAGGGATCAATCCAAGAAGAAAATATAACAATTATAAATATATATGCACCCAACATAGGAGCACCTCAATACATAAGGCAACTGCTAACAGCTATAAAAGAGGAAATCGACGGTAACACAATAATAGTGGGGGACTTTAACACCTCACTTACACCAATGGACAGATCATCCAAAATGAAAACAAATGAGGAAACAGAAACTTTAAATGACACAATAGACCAGATAGATTTAATTGATATTTATAGGACATTCCATCCAAAAACAGCAGATTACACTTTCTTCTCAAGTGTGCATGGAACATTCTCCAGGAGAGATCACATCTTGGGTCACAAATCAAACCTCAGTAAATTTAGGAAAACCGAAATCATATCAAGCATCTTTTCTGACCACAACGCTATGAGATTAGAAATGAATTACAGGGAAAAAACATAAGAAAAACACAAACACATGGAGGCTAAACAATACGTTACTAAATAACCAAAAGATCACTGAAGAAATCAAAAAATACCTAGAGACAAATGACAATGAAAACACGACGATCCAAAATCTGTGGGGGATCCCGAGGATGGCAGAAGAGTAAGACACGGAGATCACCTTCCTCCCCACAGATACATCAGAAATACAACTAGGTGTGGAACTGCTCCTATAGAACACCTACTGAACGCTGGCAGAAGACCTCAGACCTCCCAAAAGGCAAGAAACTCCCCACGTACCTGGCTACGGCAAAAGAAAAAAACCGAGACAAAAGAATAGGGAAGGGACCTGCACCAGTGAGAGGGAGCTGTGAAGGAGGAAAGGTGTCCACACACTAGGAAGCCCCTTCGCAGGTGGAGACTGCGGGTGGCGGAGTGGGGAAGCTTCTAGCCATGGAGGAGAGCGCAGCAACAGGGGTGCGGAGGGCAAAGCGGAGAGATTCCCGCACAGAGGATCGGTGCCGACCAGCACTCACCAGCCCAAGGGGCTTGTCTGCTCACCCGCCGGGGCAGGCGGTGGCTGGGAGCTGCGGCTCGGGCTTCGGAGCTTAGATCCCAGGGAGAGGACTGGGGTTGGCGGCGTGAACACAGCCTGAAGGGATTAGTGCGCCACGGCTAGCCCGGAGGGAGTCCGGGAAAAGTCTGGAGCTGCCAAAGAGACAAGAGACTTTTTCTTGCCTCTTTGTTTCCTGGTGCGCGAGGAGAGGGGATTAAGAGCACCATTTAAAGGAGCTCCAGAGACAGGCGCGAGCCACGGCTATCAGCGCTGACCCCAGAGACGGGCATGGGATGCTAAGGCCGCTGCTGTAGCCACCAAGAAGCCTGTGTGTGAGCACAGGTCACTATGCCCACCTACCCTCCTGGGAGCCTGTGCAGCCCGCCACTGCCAGGGTCCCGTGATCCAGGGACAACTTCCCCGGGAGAACGCACGGCAGGCCTCAGGCTGTTGCAACGTCACAATGGCCTCATATCCCACAGGTTCGCCCCACATCCGCACCCCTCCTTCCCCCCGGCCTGAGTGAGCCAGTGCCCCCAAATCAGCTGCTCCTTTAACCCCATCCTGTCTGAGCGAAGAACAGACACCCTCAGGCAACCTACATGCAGAGGCGGGGCCAAATTCAAAGCTGAACCCTTGGACTGTGCGACCAGAGAAGAGAAAGGGAAATTTCTCCCAGCAGCCTCAGGAGCAGCAGATTAAAGCTCCACAATCAACTTGATGTACGCTGCATCAGTGGAATACCTGAATAGACAACAAATCATTCCAAATTGAGGAGGTGGACTTTGGGAGCAAAGATATACATATATTTCCCCCTTTTTCTCTTTTTGTGAGTGTGTATATGTATGCTTCTGTGTGGGATTTTGTCCGTATAGCTTTGCTTTTACCATTTGTCCTAGGGTTCTGTCCGACCATTTTTTTTTTTTAACTTTTCAAATTTCTTTCTTAATAATTATTTTTTTATTTTAACAACTTTATCTTATTTTATTTTACTTTATTTTATTTTATCCTCTTTCTTTCTATATTTTTTCCCTTTTATTCTGAGCCCTGTGGATGAAAGGCTCTTGGTGCTCCAGGCAGGAGTCAGTGCTGTGCCTCTGAGGTGGGAGAGCCAACGTCTAGACACTGGTCCACAAGAGACCTCCCAGCTCCATGTAATAACAAACAGTGAAAATCTCCCAGAGATCTCCATCTCAATGCCAAGACCCAGCTTCACTCAACGACCAGCAAGATACAGTGCTGGAAACCCTATGCCAAAAAACTAGAAAGACAGGAACACAACCACATCCATTAGCAGAGAGGCTGCCTAAAATCATAAGGCCACAGACACCCCAAAACACATGACCAGACGTGGACCAGCCCAACAGAAAGACAAGATCCAGCCTCATCCACCAGAACACAGGCACTAGCCCCCTCCACCAGGAAGCCTACACAACCCACTGAAGCAACCTTAAACACTGGGGACAGACAACAAAAACAACGGGAACTATGAACCTGCAGCCTGTGAAAAGGAGACCCCAAACACAGTAAGTTAAGCAAAATGAGAAGACAGAAAAACACACAGCAGATGAAAGAGCAAGGTAAAAACCCACCAGACCTAACAAATGAAGAGGAAACAGGCAGTCTACCTGAAAAAGAATTCAGAATAATGATAGTAAAGATGATCCAAAATCTTGGAAATAGAAGAGAGAAAATACAATAAATGTTTAACAAGGACCTAGAAGAACTAAAGAGCAAACAAACAATGATGAAAAACACAATAAATGAAATTAAAAATTCTCTAGAAGGGATCAATAGCAGAATAACTGATGCAGAAGAACGGAGAAGTGATCAGGAAGATAAAATAGTGGAAATAACTACTGCAGAGCAGAATAAAGAAAAAAGAATGAAAAGAACTGAGGACAGTCTCAGAGACCTCTGGGACAACATTAAATGCACCCACATTTGAATTATAGGGATCCCAGAAGAAGAAGAGAAAAAGAAAGGGTCTGAGAAAATATTTGAAGAGATTATAGTTGAAAACTTCCCTAATATGGGAAAGGAAATAGTTAATCAAGTCCAGGAAACACAGAGAGTCCCATACAGGATAAATCCAAGGAGAAACATGTCAAGACACATATTAATCAAACTATCAAATATTAAATACAAAGAAAACATATTAAGAGCAGCAAGGGAAAAACAACAAATAACACACAAGGGAATCCCCATAAGGTCAACAGCTAATCTCTCAGCAGAAACTCTGTAAGCCAGAAAGGAGAGACAGGACATATTTAAAGTGATGAAGGAGAAAAACCTACAACCAAGATTATTCTAGCCGCAAGGATCTCATTCAGATTTGATGGAGAAATTAAAACCTTTACAGACAAGCAAAAGCTAAGAGAATTCAGCACCATCAAACAAGCTTTACAAGAAATGCTAAAGGAACTTCTCTAGGCAGGAAACACAAGAGAAGGAAAAGACCTACAATAACAAACCCAAAACAATTAAGAAAAGGGGAATAGGAATATACATATTGATATTACCTTAAACGTAAATGGATTAAATGCTCCAACCAAAAGACATAGACTGGCTGAATGGATACAAAAACAAGAGCTGTATATATGCTGTCTACAAGAGACCCACTTCAGACCTAGGCACACATACAGACTAAAAGTGAGGGGATAGAAAAAGATATTCCATGCAAATGGAAATCAAAAGAAAGCTGGACTGGCAATTCTCATATCAGACAAAATAGACTTTAAAATAAAGACTATTACAAGAGGCAAAGAAGGACACTACATAATGATCAAGGGATCAATCCAAGAAGAAGATATAACAGTTGTAAATATTTATGCACCCAATATAGATGCAAATCAGTACATGAAGAAAATACTAACAGCCATAAAAGGGGAAATCGATAGTAACACAATCGTAGTAGGGGACTTTAACACCCCACTTTCACCAATGGACAGATCATCCAAAATGAAAATAAATAAGGAAACACAAGCTTTAAATGATACATTAAACAAGATGGACTTAATTGATATTTATAGGACATTCCATCCAAAAACAACAGAATACACTTTCTTCTCAAGTGCTCATGGAACATTCTCCAGGATAGATCATATCTTGTGTCACAAATCAAGCCTTGGTAAATTTAAGAAAATTGAAATCATATCAAATATCTTTTCCAACCACAATGCTATGAGACTAGATGTCAATTACAGGAAAAAATCTGTAAAAAAATACAATCACGTGGAGGCTAAACAATACACTACTTAATAACCAAGAGATCACTGGAGAAATCAAAGAGGAATTCCAAAAATACCTAGAAACAAATGATAATGAAAAGACGATGACCAAAAACCTATGGGACGCAGCAAAGGCAGTTCTAAGAGGGAAGTTTATAGCAATACAATCCTACCTTAAGAAACAGAATACATCTCAAATAAACAACATAACCTTGCACCTAAAGCAATTAGAGAAAGAAGAACAAAAAAACTCCAAAGTTAGCAGAAGGAAAGAAATCATAAAGATCAGGTCAGAAATAAATGAAAAAGAAATGAAGGAAACGATAGCAAAGATCAATAAAACTAAAAGCTGGTTCTTGAGAAGATAAACAAAATTGATAAACCATTAGCCAGACTCATCCAGAAAAAAAGGGAGAAGACTCAAATTAATAGAATTAGAAATGAAAAAGGAGAAGTAACAACTGACACTGCAGAAATACAAAGGATCATGAGACATTACTACAAGCAACTCTATGCCAATAAAATGGACAACCTGGAAGAAACAGACAAATTCTTAGAAATGCACAACATTCCGAGACTGAACTAGGAAGAAATAGAACATATGAACAGACCAATCACAAGCACTGAAATTGAAACTGTTATTAAAAATCTTCCAACAAACGAGAGCCCAGGACCAGATGGCTTCATAGGCAAATTCTATCAAACATTTAGAGAAGAGCTAACACCCATCTTTCTCAAACTCCTCCAAAAAATTGCAGAGGAAGGAACACTCCCAAACTCATTCTACTAGGCCACCATCACCCTGATACCAAAACCAGACAAAGATACTACAAAAAATGAAAACTACAGGCCAATATCACTGATGAACATAGATGCAAAAATCCTCAACAAAATACTAGCAAACAGAATCCAACAGCACATTAAAAGGATCATACACCATGATCAAGTGGAGTTTATTCCAGGAATGCAAGGATACGCAAAGCAATCAATGTGATACACCATATTAATAAATTGAAGGACAAAAACCATAAGATCATCTCAATCGATGCAGAGAAAGCTTTCGACAAAATTCAACACTCATTTATGATAAAAACTCTGAAGATAGTAGGCACAGAGGTAACTTTTGTCAACATAATAAAGGCCATATATGACAAACCCACAGCAAACATCATTCTCAATGGTGGAAAAACTGAAAGCATTTTTCTCTAAGATCAGGAACAAGACAAGGATGTCCACTCACACCAGTATTATTCAACATAGTTTTGGAAGTTTTAGCCACGGTAATCAGAGAAGAAAAAGAAATAAAAGGAATGTAAATTGGAAAAGAAGAAGTAAAACTGTCACTGTTTGCAGATGACATGATACTATACATAGAGAATCCTAAAGATGCCACCGGAAAACTACTAGAGGTAATCAATGAATTTGGTAAAGTAGCAGGATACAAAATCAATGCACAGAAATCTCTGGCATTCCTATACACTAATGATGAAAAATCTGCAAGTGAAATTAAGAAAACACTCCCATTTACCATTGCAACAAAAAGAATAAAATACCTAGGAATAAACCCACCTAGGCAGACAAAAGGCCTGTATGCAGAAAACTATAAGACACTGATGAAGGAAATTAAAAATGATACCAACAGATGGAGAGATATACCATGGTCTTGGATTGGAAGAATCAATATTGTGAAAACAACTCTACTACCCAAAGCAATCTACAGATTCAATGCAATCCCTATGAAACTACCAATGGTATTTTTTACGGAACTAGAACAAAAAATCTTAAAATTTGTATGGGAACACAAAAGACCCCGAAGAGCCAAAGCAATCTTGAGAAAGAAAAATGGAGATGGAAGAATCAGGCGCCCTGACTTCAGACTATACTACAAAGCAACAGTAATGAAAACAGTATGGTAGTGGCACAAAAACAGAAATATAGATCAACGGAACAGGATAGAAAGCCCAGAGATAAACCCACACACATATGGTCACCTTATCTTTGAAAAAGGAGGCAAGAATATACAGTGGAGAAAAGACAGCCTCTTCAATAAGTGGTGCTAGGAAAAGTGGACAGCTACATGTAAAGGAATGAAATTAGAACACTCTCTAACACCATACACAAAAATAAACTCAAGATGGATTAAAGACCTAAATGTAAGGCCAGACACTCTCAAACTATTGGAGGAAAACATAGGCAGAACATTCTATGACGTAAATCACAGCAAGATCCTTTTTGACCCACCTCCTACAGGAATGGAAATAAAAATAAAAATAAACAAATGGGACCTAATGAAGCTTCAAAGCTTTTGCACAGCAAAGGAAACCATAAACAAGACCAAAAGACAACACTCAGAATGGGAGAAAATATTTGCAAATAAAGCAACTGACCAAGGATTAATCTCCAAGATTTACGAGCAACTCATGCAGCTCAATATCAAAAAAACAAACAACCCAATCCAAAAATGGGCAGAAGACCTAAACAGACATTTCTCCAAAAAAGATATACAGATTGCCAACAAACACATGAAAGAATGCTCAACATCATTAATCATTAGAGAAGTAGAAATCAAATCTACAATGAGATATCATCTCACAACGGTCAGAATGGTCATCATCAAAAAATCTACAAACAATAAATGCGGGAGATGGTGTGGAGAAAAGGGAACCCTCTTGCACTGTTGGTGGGAATATAAATTGATACAGCCACTATGGAGAACTGTATGGAGGTTCCTTAAAAAACTAAAAATAGAATTACCATATGATCCAGCAATCGCACTACTGGGCATATACCCAGAGAAAACCATAATTCAAAAAGACGCATGCACCCCAATGTTCATTGCAGCACTATTTACAATAGCCAGGTCATGGAAGCAACCTAAATGCCCATCGACAGATGAATGGATAAAGAAGATGTGGCCCATATATACAATGGAATATTACTCAGCCATAAAAAGGAACGAAATTGGGCCATTTGTTGAGACGTGGATGGATCTAGAGACTGTCATACAGAGTGAAGTAAGTCAGAAAGAGAAAAATAAATATCGTATATTAACACATGTATGTGGAACCTAGAAAAATGGTACAGATGGACCAGTTTGCAGGTCAGAAGTTGAGACACAGATGTAGAGAACAAACGTATGGACACCAAGTGGGGGAAAGCCATGGGGGGATGGGGATGGTGGTGTGATGAATTGGGTGATTGGGATTGACAAGTATACACTGATGTGTATAAAACTGATGACTAATAAGAACCTGCTGTATAAAAAAATAAAATAAAATTCAAAAATTAAAAAAAAAGAAGACGTACATATATACAATGGAATATTACTCAGCCATAAAAAACAATGAAATAATGCCATTTACAGTAATATGATTGACCTAGAGATTATCATACTAAGTGAAGTAAGTCAGACAGATAAAGACAAATATCATCATATGATATCAGTTGCATATGGAATCTTAAAAAAAAAAAGATACAAATGAACTTACTTACAAAACAGAAGCAGACCACAGACTACAAAAACAAACATATGGGTATCAAAGGGGAAACATGAAGTGGGGGAAGCATAAATTAGGTGTTTGGGATTAACATACACACACTATTATATATAAAATAGATGATCAACAAGGACCTATTATATATCACTGGGAACTCTACTCAATATTCTGTAATAACCTGCATGGGAAAAGAATTTGAAAAAGAATGGATATATGTATATGTATAACTGAATCACTTTGCGGTACACCAGAAACTAACACAATATTGTAAATCAACTATACTCCAATATAAGATAAATTAAATTAAAAATTTTTTAAAAACAGAGGAAAAACTGGATTGTACTTCAAAGTCTTCAGGGGCTCACTGTTGAGTGAGAGGCAGTCTATTCTAGGAAGTGCGCATGTGCATTCACTCCCAAGGAGAACGAGAAGACTTGTTGAAGGTGACGGGGAAACTGGGCAATTTTGGAAACCACGACTGCAGGAGGCAGGTTTGGAGATGACCCAAGCACTCCGGGGAGGATGCAAAAATGGCAAATAGACCTGAGATTATGATTGCAGCGACTGACAGAGTCTTCCTGGAGTATTGCTCAGTTATGGATTCTGGGTTACGTTCAGGAGGACTGAGCAGCAAAAGTGCATGATAAGTAATGATGCCTGCAGGGGGCATAAGCATGAGAATGGTGCCCGCATGGCAGGTGTTCAGACTCCATCCCTCAATAGCTGAGTGGCCTTAGGCAAGTTATTTGGTCTCCCTGTGCCCTTGGTTTTCTACTTCTACGGTTGCTGAGAGCAATAAGCACATTAATGCTTGTAAAACTGTATGAATGATTCCTTAGCACAGCATGAAGTTTGAATAAATGTTAGCTATCATCAGCATTATCCTTGCTATGATACGTGGAGAAAATGCTCTGAGGAGCAGCGTTGGGAACTTCTGATAAACCAAGAAAACACAAAGAAAGGACAAGTTTAAAGAAAGAAAGAGGAAAAAACAGGAAAGAGGAGAGAGAACAAATCTTTTAGTGAGAAGGAACTCAAGTGCTTCTATTTTGAAGAACTGTGAGGGTTTCAGGCTAAACAAAGAAGAAATTATTTAAATACTCCAGCTTCTCCTGAAACTGGTATCAGTCTCCGGACAGACAGAGCTTCAAGTCACACCAAGGCTGGTCTTGTTGGAGTCCCCAGAAAGTATCTACTTCCAGAGAAGTTGTGAAACAACGCATGCCAGGCTGACTTGCAGGTGCCCCCATGACTCTGTTCAAGAAAACTGTAATGAGATCCACAGGAGACCCAAATCTTAATTCAAGAGAAAAGTGAATAAGATAGTGACGCCCACTAATTAAAATATTTGAGTATACAGCAATAAGGTGTTATAAATTTCACATATTTTCACCACCTAAAACTAAGCAAATTGTACTTAATCCAGATTTAATCCATGGATAATGCCTTGTAATCAGTGAGAATATGAAAGCAACACCTTAAGAAATGCTAGCCTCTGCTTACACTGCAATTATCATAGGTCTCTCAGAAGGGCCACCGGAGTGAAATCTGTGAAAACCCCCTGAAATGAGAATTCCCAGTTGACAAACTGAAGAACTCATGAGTCAAATGAAGTTTAAGGAACCACAATCAGTATGAACCTATGAAAACTTGTCTTATGAACCTATGAAAACTTTCCTAAAAATACCAACAACATCTTGTACATTTGAAATCAGTAATGATGGGTCCTGACTATTAATGGCCAGTTACTATCCCTTGCTGGCCAGAAACTTTTCAGGATGTGGCTACCTGGCAATTTCAACAAGAGTTGCTTTGTTACGGATAATAGTCATATTAAAATGCATGATATTTTCTTTAGCCTGGTTCAACTTCCAAGTGCCTTTCATATTTTATAGCTCAGGAATTTTTAACTCCTTCCTGTCCTGCTGTCTCTCTTGCAAGGTCTCCTTCACTCCCACTTCCTGGCTCCTGAGTCAGTGTTTGACCTTTTAGTCAACTCTACACCCTTTCTCCTCACCAGTCCTCTGATACCTTTCCCCATCATCTGTGATTTTTCCTAGGTTTTATTGCAAAAGCTGTCCTTCTTTGCCATCTAGTCTTCTAGTCTCCCAAAGATAAAGGAAGTAAATTATAGAATTTGCAAATGTTAGAATTTCAAGTAAAGGGAGTTTAGAGCTGGTAGTGGTGGGTGGAGATTGCTGTAGTTTATTTGTATGTAAGAGATTCATAGAACTTTTAGATCTAAAAAAAGACCCAAGTCTGCATCTATTTAAAACCCCTCTGTTTACAATAAGGACACAAGTTTATAGTTCTAAATCTGCTCTAAGTTTTGTAATGAGGCAAATCCTTTCCCTAAAATCTTTCTTACCTATTCTATTGTTACAATAAGTTTCCTTTTTAGGAGTAGTAAAAAAATAAATATTTCTCTCCCATCCAAATCATTACATGGTTTTAGTGTAATCTAATAAAATAAATTAGTACACTTTAGTAACACTCTTGACTATACTGGGCAATGAAGTGTAATATATGAGCAGAGAATATAGAAAATGGATGATTTAACCAGAGGGCACTGGTGGCCTCCAGGCCATGTGCAGACCACTGACATGTTTGGTCTGGAAAGAATTTTTCAAAAATTTGATTTAGTTGGGCTCAGTAAAAAAGAGGAGAGATTAAAAACAGAAGGCGTGTGTGTGTGTGTGTGTGTGCGTGCATGTGCGTGTGTGTGCACACGTGTGTGTGTGTGTGTGCAGGCGTGTGTGTGTTTTGGTTTGGCTTATATGCAAAAATTGGAAGGTCTACCAACATTAGATTTGTGTTTTCCTTTGACGTTAGTAAGATGAAAATGAGGTGTGCCCTTCAGACAGGGTGTGGTAGGCAGAATAATGTGCCGCCCCCGCCCTCCACAAAGCTGTCCACATTCTAATCCTTGGAATCTGTGGCTATGTTATATTACATGACAAAAGGGAATTAAAGTTGCAATTTCCTGCAGTTAAGGTTGCTAATGAACTGACTTTACGATAGGGAGATTATCCTAGATTACTTAGGTGGGCCAGTCTAATCACTTGAGCTCTTAAAATTGAAAGAGGGAGACTGAAGAGTTTGTCAGAGAGAGGCAACATGAGAAAGACTCAACCCCCAACTGCTAGCTTTGAAGATGGAGGAAGAGAGCCAAGGGCTAAGGAATGCAGCAGCCTCTAGAACCTGGGAATGACACTCAGTTAAAACAGGCACCATAGTTGTAGGTCACAATGACCTAAATTCTGCCAACAATCCAAATGAACAGGGAAAGCATTTTCTCCTGGAGTTTACAGAAAGGAGTGTACCCTGTTGACACCTTGATTTTATCCTGGTGAGACTGTACTGGACTTCTGACCTACAGAACTGTAAGATAATATATTTGTGCTGTTTTAGGACTCTAAGCTTGTGGTAATTTGTTAGGGCAGCAATAAAAAATGAATACACAGGCCATATACACTGTCTTTGTCACCAAAGTTACTATTCCAACAAAGAAGATATATAAACAACTAATAAGCACGTGAAAACATTGTGAGTCACTAGGGAAATGGAAATTAAAATCCCAATGAATTATCACTTTACATCCATGAGGATGGCTGCAATTAAAAAAATAGACAGTAACAAGCATTGGTGAGGATGTGGAGAAACTGGAATCCTCATACACTGCTGATGGAAATATAAAATGGAGCAGGTACTTTGGAACATAGTTGACAGTTTCTTAAAAAGTTCAACATACATGTGCCACCCAATCCAGCAATTCTACTTTGAGGTAGATATACCCAAGAGAAACGAAAACATGTCCACACAAAAACTTGCACATGAATGGTCACTGCAGCATTACTCATGACAGCCAAAAACTGGAAACAACCCAAGTGTCCATCAACTGACAAATGGAAGATGTGGTATATTCATACCATGGAATATTATTCCACCATGAAAAGGAATGCAGCATACGTGTCACAAAATGCGTGAATCCCGAACGTATTATGCTAAGTCAGTAACAAAGCACCATGCGTTACTCTATTTATTTGAAGTGTCTAGAATAGGCAGATCTATGAAGACAGAGTATATTAGTAGTTACCTAGAGGTGGAGGAAATGGGGGCGTTGGGGAATGATGGCTAAGAGGTGTGGAGTTTATTTGGGGATAATGAAAATGTTCTAAAATTGAGTGTGGTGATGGAGGCACAACTCTGTACTAAAAGCCACTGAATTGTATACTTTAAATGGTTGACTTGTATAGTGTATGAATTATACCTCCATGGAGTTTTTCAACAAACAATAACCTTGGTTTGCTGTGATGGTTACACAACTTAAAAAATTTGCTAAAATATCACTGAATTGAACACTTACAGTGGGTGAATATTATGGGATGTAAACTATACCTCAATAAAGCTGATAAAACATTTTTAACCAAATTTAACCTTTTCTTGATGAGTCAGGGTCCACACTGTGACTACTAATTAATTATCTTGCACGAAGAAGTGAGAAGAACTTGGCATTTCTCCACCTTTGTGATTCTGTTTAGTTGGTGTGCCTTTGGTATCAATATTGCAGGGCCCTTAGGATCTAAGGAAGTGGGTAGGGCTTAGACTGCCCTTTCTTGCACGTCCCCAGGCTGCGTGGCTTCCTTCGCCTCCCTTGGTTCAATCACCATTCCCTGAAGATATTTTTGCCAATGCCAGCGTGTCAGGTTACTCAGGTTACTGCCATTACCTCTTCTGATCATTCGATTGAAGTTGACAACTCCCCAGGTCACAGCAAGTGATGCTGACCTAACTTCTTCTGCATGTTCCACTGCAGAGTCCTAGACGAGAGACCCCATACCCAGTACAGCTGCATGATGTTGCAGCCTCTCCTAGAAACAACCAAGGATATGGTACCCACTACATGTCCAACCACCCATCCTTCCTTCATTCCATTGGACAGATGCGGGAATTGCTTTTTCAGGATGTGAGCTGGGTTGGCCTAGATCATTTGTGCTTCCTTGTTTCCTTTGTTTCCTCTAGTCTACTGGGGAGCGGAGTAAGTTGGATTCTCCTGCTATACTCTCATCCATTTTACCTGAATTCTCTAAAAGCTAGGCCTCTGCAGTGGGCATGCTACACATCTATACATATTGAGGAAAACGTAAGGAACCTGGTTACCTGGTATTGTATTAGATAATGAAGTCCCTTGATGGCAGCTTGAATCAGTCAATGGCCATTACCCTGTTGCTCAGAGCACCACTGGGAAGTCAGCCAAACTTGTGTGCCTTTCCCTCTGATCTAGTTAGTACACTGGGGCAAACCTTCCTTTGTCCGTCTTTCCTTTGTCGGTCTTTCCTCTTGGTGACAAACCCTTCTCTGAGCCTCTCTCTCTATGAAGCAAAATCCTCCTCTGCTTAACAGTGGCTGGATGAAAAATTCAGAAATGCCAATTTGAAATGACTTACGTTATGAAAAGCTTACAAAACTGCTTGTCTTTTATTGCAGTTACTAAATCATGAGGAGGGGGCCGAGAGAGAAGAATTAAAAAAAAACAACAACTGCCTTTTATTTTTATTTTCCCAGTGAGGTTTCTGTGATCTCTTTATTAGACACAATATGTGTCAGCTATTCAACTCATAAAAACGCAGAAAAACATGCCAGGAAAGGAGGAATATTTTCTGTCTCTCTTTTCCTGTGAAAACTTTGGATGAGCTCATCTGTGTTCTCTCCTTTCAATGAAAGATACACTCATCCCTCAGCCCCCATCTTCTTCTCATTTTCCATTGATGATGTCAAGCAGGCCTTACAGTATCTCTTTTGTGATCTTATAAAATCAATGACAACCAAAAACGTTTCCCTTATGGCTATGACCTCATCAATGGCTTACACCTGGACAAGCCTCATCTGCATTGGTAAGTAAAGCTCCCCTCCACTGATCCAGACTGAAGCAATTTACCAGGAAACTACTGCTTTCCTTCAAAACGCTGCCTACGCCATTCAGATCTGGAAGCCTTCTGAGCAACTCTGGCTGAGTGCTGAATCTGACTAGTCAAGACGGCTCTCCAATCTTAGTGCCTGTCTTTGCACACACCAGAAACTCTTCTTTACCTGTGTTTATACACGCACACAAAGTAATCAGTTCTTCAACATGTTAGGCATGTGACATTTTGGTGACATTCTTATACTCCTCCCTAGCCCCTGCTACCCTCCCCTCTCATTTACCTTCTGAGCAGTGAAACAGGCATCCAATTAAGTCAGTTTAGGACAGAAGGGAATTTTGTGCCACTGGGTCTACATGGCTGTAAGTTTCCGGAACCAGGGAAGTAGGTAGGGAAACATTGCCACCTCCATGCTTAGACATACTCGCAAAGTACTCTCAAACCTTTGGGACTTAAAACATAAAATCAACACATACTGATGAGTTTGGAGAGAAGCAAAGGGCTCTAAAGACAATATCTTACAGGCTCAAACAGGGCAGAGCAAGGAAGGTTTGGTGTGTCTAAAACTAAATGCTGTTTCTATGTTTAAGCAAAAACTGTGTAGAGAGTACCAATGGACCCACAATGAACCTAAGAAGCAGAACTGACAACACACTCAACTCAGAGGATGAGGCAACTCAACAGGAGAGGTCCAATTAGGGGCCAGGGAGGGTTCACCAGACCTCCCTTCCTCTGGCTCACGTGAAATGTTCCTCGTGTAGCCACCTCCCTTGCTCTGGACCCAGGCACTCCGACCGCTTTTCAGATAGCTAATTCAGCTTCCCCCTTGACATTGAGATGCTGAGACATTAGACTGAAGTGCTCTACAAAGGGTCTGTGAGCATTCCGGTCTCGGAAAAGGAGTTTCCCCTACCGTAAAAATAACCTGGCTTTTGTTTTATCCTCACAATAATAATAAGAGCTAACGAGTATTGAGCGCTTGCTACATGCTAGGCATACTTATAAGCATTTTACATGATGAAGGCATTTAATCTCCACAAGAACCTTCTGAGTCAAACACTATTATTATCACCATATGACAAATAAAGAAACTGAGTCAGAGAGTGTAAAGAAGCTGCTCAGGGTTATGTAGCTTGGATGTGACAGAGTCAGGCTTCAAATCCAGACCACGAGGCTCCAGAGCCTGCAGGCTTAACTGCCATGCCACGCCTGCTCTTGTGAATTACTACGAACAAATTTCCCTGCATCTGGTTGATCCAGGTGCATAGGCGAGGCCAAAATCCACACATTGCTTATAAAATCATGGAGGTACCTGAGTGCTCGAGCCTCAAGAAAACTCTTGTTTTTCCTTTTGGCCTGCATTTATATAGAAGTCAAGGTAAACAAACCCAGAAAAAACTGTACAATGTCTTTAAAGGCACAGAAGCACTGAGATTTACCACGAGGATTTGATCACAAGTGAGCTGAATCAGCCCCTAAGTCCGTACTTGAAAATTTTCAGTGTGAAGACTTAACAGTGGAAAATACGTGGAAGCAAAGTTGGGCTTATGTTTTATACATTTTAAAATCGTTTTCAGGATGTGTTTCATTTTAGGAGAGCTAGAGAAAGAAAAGGAAACATTTATTGAGTGTGAACTATGTGCCTGGCATTGGGCTGAGGGCTTTTTCACACGTGCAATCTTATTTAAACCTCACAACAATCCTGTGAAATAGGATTAATTTCACTCTTACGGCTGAGAACAAAGACTCTGAGGTTATACACTTTGTTCAAGGTCACACGGTTAATGAACAGTATAACCGGTAATAAGATTTAGAAATGCGCCACATCTATCCCCTGCAAACTGCCGCCCCGCACCCATTTACGTTATATTTAGGTTGCATCTTCTACGCCTATGTGGGGTACCTTTGAAGGAAACTGTAACTGTCTCTGCATTCGAGGTAGTCACGCATGCATCTATTGCCTTCACTAGTCTGTAAGCGTCACGAATCACAGAACTCGGGTCTAACTTGTTGCTCTTCATCAGTCATGTTTGGCAGAGGGTGTGAGTCACTTAAAACTGTGAGTGCAGACGTTGACACCAGGCTAGACGATAATCCCAGGTAAAGACACAAATGCAGTCTGAAAGCAGCGTATCCATTTTGGGCCTTACCTTTCAGAGGGACTGCTTGACAGATCTGCTAGCAGACCTGAACAAACCCCACCACTGAAGCCCGTGGATGCAGCTTCCTAAGCCCTGGGTGTGGTGTGCGTGAACTACTTCATCACTCAGCTCCTTTTCTCCCTTTCCCCCGGTGCCTCTCTGGCTGCTCTCTTTCTTCCCTGGCTTTGAATATTTTGGCAGCCTCCAATAGCTTCTCTTCAAAGAGCTGAAGACAAGCCTGATGTTACAATTGCTTTGCTTAATTCCAGACAGGTTTCCGTGAATCGTATTAAATTCAGGTGAACAAAGGGTATTTAGTCTGTGACAGAGCTGAACCGTATCTGGATAAATATAAACAAGAGAGTTAATCCTGTAAGAGCCCTACTTGCCAGCAGTTGGAAGGGTGTCAGCAGTGCCCTGGCCAAGGAAGATGGGAGGGGGTAAGGCAGAAGAGAATTAACCAGACGGGTGCCGAGCATCTGGACTCTGTATAATGAAGAGGGGCATAAAGATTGTGACTGGAATACATTAGGAGCAAAGCAAATGTTCTATTCACACACACACACAAAATAGGCATTAATATCAGTCTGTAATCCACCCCAGGGCCCCTTAGCTCGCCTTATTCTTTGTTGACTTTCATCCTCTCTGCAAAGCGTCCCGCTCAAGGTCCCTTCCCAGATCAGCCTTAGGTCATGGGGGAGATATACTGTTGCTAAACAGATATGCAAGGGAGCAGCATGAGTGACTGAAAAACAGTGTGACAACATAATCCTGGCGTGGACGGATGAGGTCAGTGTGGGGTGATGTCGGCTTTTCTAGCATCTACTGAATCATCTGATGGGAGCGGCAATGGAAAAGAATAAATACAAACACATGCAACACACCGCCACAAAGGCTGCGCGGCCCAGATCTGAGGAAAGGGAGCCCGGGTTGGTAGCATCAGTGGGGAGAAGGGGGAACAACGATCTGCGGGTTAGGAGACCTCAGTTCCCTTTTTCCCTGCCACCAGCTGAGCGGCTGTGTGACCTCAGGTTGCCTGGCCTCTGAGAACTGAGGGCTCTGGTCTAGCTGGTATCTAAGGTCTGTTTCAGTTTCAAAGGCAAGGATCTGTCCTATGTAAGAGAGGTTTTATAAAGGTACCTTACTACGAGACCACAACCTTGGGAGGACCACAACCTTGGTACTCTGAATCGCAATTTTCTGAAGTTGCCATGTGTAGAACGGCTTGCCTAACCTCTATGGATAAAGGTGAAGTGTAGGCAGGTGTATTAGACCAAGAGGTTGAAATAAACAGTCACAGAGAAGAACACCTGTGCTCCAACCCACAGCCACAGAATTCCAACTACCTAGGTCTTAAAGTCTTCTTTGCAGCAGGTGGACGGAGGCGAAATGAAAAGATCATTCAATGATCTTAGGTCCTGATTCATGTTCCCCCACAGGCTACTTACTTGTATACATCTCCTTTGCTCATGTTCGCTCTGCCTGGAGTATTTCCTGCATCTCTGTTTATCAAAATTCTACTCCAAGTCTAAGACCTCTCAGGTAGAGTGAAACTGCACCCTCTTTGGTTATCAGCACTTATTTCATTCTATCTCATATTACACTTTATCTCCATTTGATTACAATTACAGATTACAAACTTCCGGAGGCAGGGTATGGAGCTCATTTATGTCTGTGTCCCTGGACCTGCCTGGCACGTTGCAGGCACCGGTCAACGGTTTCTCAATTGAACAGGGATTTCCACGTTACCTGCTAATGTGACGGCAATGGAGACAGAGTCATATCCCAAGGCATTTGTGGCATTACAAGTGTAGAAACCCACATCAGCTTCCACGGGGGCCAGGATCTGTAAGGAATCATCTGGCTGTAGAAGAATCCTGGAGCAACAGAAAAGAAATGTAGGCCTGGTCAGGTCGGTTGACTCCTTTTTGGCATTGGATATTGGTAAAGCTGGAAGGAACCTCAGGGGTAGTCACAACCCTGTTTTAACAACAGGCACAAACCAGCCACAGTGATACCCAGGAAAGCAGCCTCTCTTGCCACTTTGATGGGTGTGATTCTGTTAGCAAGCCCAGATAAGGAGCTTTTGGATTGCTTATGCAGTTTGTTGATTACTTGGACTAAACGCTAACAGCTGGAGCAGGCAGCATACGTGTGCTGAATACACGTACACACACAGCGGGGGTGAGAGGAGATGCTAGAACGAATGCTGCAGAGGGATTTGGGGAAGGCTTCTTCAGGAAAAGGCAAAGTTATACAGGAGGAGTGGGGCTTGGCTGGATGGGGGAAAGTAGGCAGGGCTTCCAGATACGGAGAAAGGCATCTGTTAAGGCTTGGAGGTGGGAGAGAAGCAGCCAGACTGAATACTGACGAGAGGATCTTGATGCACACGTTAGAAGGAAATTGTATGTGTAACTGTATCTCAATTCTATTGCCGTCATTAGTCTGTAAATATCACTGGGCACAGAAATTAGACCTTAGTTATTGTTTTATTTCCCACAATGCTTGGCAGAGGGCTCTTTGTAGTGAAGGTGCCAGCAGAATGAAGGTAAAGCCTGCCCTTCGGGGTCATGGTAGAGAAAATTCCAGAATAATCACCACACAGTTCAGATACTTTACCTGAAAAGAATTATAAGAATCAAATTGTGAGTACCTTCCACAAGCCTCAGAATCCGCTCCTCTCTCAGTCTACTATTTGTTTCTTTTCTAGGTTCATGCCCTTTCTAGGAACTACCTGTGACATGATGGCAGGCAAGCAGATTAATGTCTAATGATCACTTGAAGCTGATGTCCTGATGAGGCTGATGATAACTGGAGTGTGTATGCGGAGGCGGGAAACTAGAAGGGTTGGGGGGAGGACTGGATGGGAACTTGCCGAGATCCAGCGCCAGACCTGGCAGGGCCTTAGGTCAATAAATCATTCAATAGCACAGAAGTGATTTAGCGGTGGATTTGGGGTTCCTGCAGTCAGTCATTTCCATCTTTGTGATTATTTCCACCTCTCTGATTTCCAAAGGCTCCAAGAACTGTTCACCTAATATCATGTTAACATCCATCCAGAGGAAGAAAGCAGGTAAGGGGTCGTTTTTCAGGAAAGGGAAAGAACATGAAAAGGTCAGGGAACTCACAAGACTTAGTGGTGAAATTAAGACTAGGAATCACATCTCCTGTCCCAGCAGCAGTCTCCCACTATCCAATTCTTTTTCTTTACTATGTCTCTTGCTGGGTCCTCTCCAGACTCTATGGTATTTGCAATTTGGTGTCACCTCTAGTCAGCTCTTAATTATTCTGAGGTGGGTGACCAGTCTGCCAATGAATCAGGCTTCCTCAGCTCTGCTTTTGGCCTTGGACCTGTTGCTTTGCTTTTTCTTACCTCCTCTTGGAGGAAAGGCAGGAGAGAGAAAGAGCAAGGCTTACATCAATCATTCTTCAATTTGGCTAGGTCTGGGCAGTTCAGATAAAAATAGGGAAGGAAATAGAAAATCTCAGCTAAAGGGAAGTTTCTGGGTGGTTTGTGTTTGATTCAGTGCCGTTCCAGACCATCACCGCTATTACAGGGACAGTCTAGCTTCTGTGGCATTGAACTAGAGCTGAAACTTTGTGGGGGATGACAGAGAGGCTATGAGACATTGTGATAGAGCTCATCCACCCATTCATTCACTCATTCACCCATGTGAGGTGTTTTCTCTCAAAGTCAACAATTACATACTGCTTAGTTTATTTCAAAGAGCTAATGAGAGAAAGATGATTATATAATTTGCTTATCTTTAGTAAGCCATACAATATTTTAAGTAATAATATCACTGTTGTTTTGTAGGAATCTTAATAGATGCATCATAGTATCACTGCTAAATCTTTTCAGGTGTTCAGGCTGTTTTAGATTAAAAAAATGAAACATTGACTTAATGATTTAAATCTTTATGATGTCCCAGGAACATGGATGCCTCCAAAAGAATTTCCAAACGAGAATATTGAAAGCAGGCTTCACCAAATTTCATTAGAACTGACAATTTACGATGACGGAACGTAGTGGATCATTAATCAGGTTTACCATCCTCAAAAGGCAGGGATTAAGATTTGCTAAATTCCTAAGTCTGTTGGCATAGTTCCTTCCCTATCAGAGCCCTATCAGAAGGGGTTCTTGAAGGGAACATTTAGAGCACAAGACTAGAAGACAGGTCTTCTGAACTTGATTTTGTTTCTACGTTTTACCATTGGCAAATCCCTTCTTCTTTCTACATTTCAGCTTATCACGTTCTAAACCCCAGTTGAAGTATGTTTTCTTATCCAGCAGAAGGAACAGTTAAAATGAGGTATATAAGGAAGCTGCAGACCGCCTTCTGGTATTTCCAATGACCCTTCTGTTGGTAACGCTGGACACCCTGAATGAAGAATTAAATGTGACGAAGGACAGGGGATGAAAAGGTTGTGAGGAAGAAAGGGAGAGGGGCTCACGATACTGGCCAATATCCCCCCGCCAGACAGTTTATTAGCTCTCTATGTTCAGATCATATTTTCTTCCTGTAGAACTACTGCACCTGCCTGATCTCATGAAGGGAGTTGTAAATCCCACTCCCACACTGGGCCTGACACATGTAACTTTTTTAAAGTGGTGGTTAGCTTTTATAGCTGCATCAGTTCCTCCAGGCACCGGTGCTACTGAGTGAGTCTTGATGCTCCCTGCCCGTATGAAGCCTGGAAAAGAATTCCCACAAAGTTGGTGAAGAGAAGGGGGAGCTCCATCACACTGGGCACAAAGCCATGAGGGTCTGAATTAAGATGGGAATAATGGGAATGGAAAAAAAGGAATCTAGATCTCAAAATTTAGCATTCATATATTCTTCTATTCCGTAAAATGTATACAAAGATAAAGAAGCTAAAATATTTGCCTTCATAAAACAGTCTTAAATATTGTCTTGAGATAAAATCTACATGGGACAAAATCTGAATTTCTCATTTATTGTGTATACTTAGAAATTGTTTCTAGATATAAAACTGAACTCTTTAGCTCAAGGAGGTACATAATTATTTGGTGTGCGAGTAGGGATTTGAAATAGGGTTTCTTGGTCCAGTACTTTTTTCCAATCTCTCAGGTCTTTAATATGCCCATAAAATTGGTAGATGGGAGTTTGGAGGCTGCCACTAGGGGGAGCAATACTTCTGGAGAGGCTTCCCATGCAGGACTCTCTAGGAAACATGACAAGGC
The DNA here is from genome assembly GCF_937001465.1 of Orcinus orca. Lineage (NCBI taxonomy): Eukaryota > Metazoa > Chordata > Mammalia > Artiodactyla > Delphinidae > Orcinus > Orcinus orca. The sequence continues at coordinate 53,074,335 of NC_064564.1, forward strand.
AAAGGAAAGGGCTTGCTGGAGACTGAGGTTTGCTTTAGTCTCTCTATCTAGCCTGGCATCTAGGGAGAGAGATTCCTGGGGTAAAAAACATTTTCTTTGTATTTCAGGCATCAACTCTATTAATGTAACTTAATTTGTTGGTAGCTGACTTCTGTCAGCTTGAATTTAGGTTTCAAATTTGACAGGCCTGTTTTAGAATGCACAGGCACAGAAACATAGTGCTGCTTTCCAAACAAAACCAGAAAGATTTCTCGGGTTGTTTTGGAATTTATGGAATTAGAGGATGAGGGGACGTGGATTGGGGCATAATTAAGACATACATAGCAAATAGTACTGTGGTCATATTAGGTATATTAATACTCTCTGCTTTTCTCCCATACCCACAATCCCTTTTGGTTTACTGGGCTAAAACTTACTGCTTTATTTCTTTGGTCATTATTTTTAGCTAGAAAATGAAAGCATAGTTTTGCTTTTCTCGTGGCCTTTACTTGTAAGCTTCTTTGTGACAGTTTGTCTTCTCAAGCATTCTACAAATTAAGGACAACTTGAGAGAATACAGATAATTGTTTTAGTTACACAAGTGAAGCCCTTGTTGTCCAAACGAGTAGGATATGGACAAAGTGCTCGTGGGCCAGTCCTACCAAGCACAAGCTCCTTGTGGTGGAATTCTCTCCTCTGCATTTGCCATGCATAGTCAGAAGGTACTCTCATTTGAAAAGGAGGCCGCTCTGGGTGTCTAGAGGAAAGGCTCTAGCAATCCTGTGTGTGGGGTGGCATGATGATGCCTTCTAAATCCTTGGCTCAATGGTAACACCACTGTCTTGTACAGGATCACCTCTCAAAGTCATGTCCACAACCAACCATGTGAAACTGCGGTAGAGGGGAAGGCTTCCCGACTTCAGTCAAGAGACATAGACTCACGTGGTGTTCTTGGGCAAGCCTTTCAGCTCTACGAGCCTCTAAGTTCCTTCTGCAAATTGAGGATAACACCTCAGAGAGTTCTTGTGAGGATCAAATAAAGGAGTAAGCTTACTGTTTCTGAGGACCTATTCTAAGAAACAGTGTCTTACTGTTTTCTAAGTAAAAAAGTATCAGCTTAAGCATCAGATACATCTAGTAAATTAGTAATTTTTGATGGTACAGGTGTGGGTAACCTACATTACCATCTTGAAAGTCCTCCTTGGAATTTCCAGTTGTCAGAGGAAAGTTTCAAGCTCTGGACACAGAAATACCCATTTGTTACATCGGCCATGATGTACCATCTCAGGCCTCTCACCTTAACAAATCATTCTTAAACCCATTTTAGGTCTCAGCATACGATTAGAACCTAGAAATTATAGGTACATCCTTTCTTTTTAGAACAGTGTCTTCCTCATCTTTTCAAACTTATCTGTCCCACATCCCAACACAAACTTGTCTTTCCATTCAAGATGGCCTCTTTGACTCTCCTTGTCATTAGTTTTGGACAGAGTTCATGTTCTTCCTCCTTCTGTTGATCCTTCCAAATTCTCCCCATCCCTTAAGAGTAAGTTCAAGTTCAACCTCCTGTTACCACAGTCCACAAGAATCCCTTCCTTTCCTGATCTACCAGAGCTGTTTTAAATTGTATTACAAAGCCTTTCCATTCTACATCTCATTCCTTCAGTTAGATTGTAAATGAATACTTCAAGGGCTGGGACACCTACTTCTTTTATAGTTCTCTCTTCAATATTCAGTATAGTGCTGGCATGCTGAATAAATACTTAATAAAGACTTCTTTAGTGACCTCCAAAGCAATGGAGCTGAAAATGATCATTTTGACGTTATAGCACACTGGATAAGAGCAGACTCCAGAGTCACGGTGACTGGGTCCCAACCCCAGCTGTATCACATAGTAGCTTTGTAACCTTGGACCAGTAATTTACTTCTCAGTGACACAGTTTTCTCCTCTATAGAATGAGGAGAATTACTGCACCAACCTAGGGTTGTTGTGAATATTCTGCGTGAGTTCCGGTATTTCAAGAACATAGAAAAGTACTTGACATAGTAAATACTACAGAAGTGCAGGTTACTATTATTATTTGGTTGTTGTTGTCGACATCACCATTGCCATCATCATTCACTCTTCATGTCTGAACCTATGTATTGTGGACGTTGTGAGGATCTGCTTTGACATGGGTAAATGACTGAGAAATGTAGCGTTTTCAAGAAAAAAAATGTAAGTTAGGGCCATGGCCAGGTGGTAAGGCATTTGCCCTGTGAGAGAGCAGGGCATGGGCCCCAGTGTGTTTACCTTGGTGGCAGCCCTGGAGATGGGAAAGAGGAGGAGAGGACAGAGGCCACATGGCACACTGGGTTGGCAACTGCCTCAGTTCCATTCTTGACTCAGGAATCTCGGAATAAGGACAACTAGTTATTTCCATAACTGTTTTAACACTATTAACCAAATACTGAAATCTTAGAACACTTAAAAGAAAAAAAGCCAGAATTCTGCAATTGCAAAAAAAGTATAGAAATAAGAGTAAAAGAATACGAATTGGAAAAAAGTGCACTTAGAAGCGAGTAAGTTAAGGGGTACTGTGCAAAGAACGTCAGCTCCCAACTCCTAGGGGGACATGTTGAGGTCTTTTCCTTACCCTGAAATGCAGATTTTTTTTTTTTCTTTTTTCTGCTTAGGGATTCCTAAGATTAGGATAATCAAATCTACCACAAAGGGAGAGTGGGAACAGGTATCTAGTAGATAAGTGGACAAATTTTATACAGTTTTATTCTATCATGTTACTAGATTGATATTATCATCGCATTTTAGAGAGGACGCAAAAGCTCAGAGAAGTAGCTCACTCAGCTGGTGCAGGGAATCAGGAATGGGGAATGACCTTTGACCTTTAAAAAAACTGACTCTATTCAAGCATCCGCTGGGGCTTAATAGGAAGGCCTGTGGTTTGGCTTCATTTTGGGTTGGGGGTAAGTTGTGCGAAGATTTGTAGTTACTCAGGGAAATGGACAGTCACTAACAAGAACATTCTGGATTTTAAGTAGCTTGAAGCTGGAGGACAGAAAGAATGCTGTGAGAAGACGTCCTCCGCGAGCAAGAATTTTTTTCCAAAACCAAAAAATATAGTAGCCCAGAGACTTGCAAGGGAGAGCTTTGTTTTGTACAGATATTTTAGGGAACAGATTTGAGGTTCATGAAGAGCTCTGTATCACCATTTGGTGAGGGCAACTTTGTTTTTAACCTTGGCTGTTTTTAATTTAATTGCAACTAAAAGTTATTTAATGCTGGAAGCTCCACGACTGCTCCAGGTGGAAGTATAGAAAATACTTTTGGAATGGGAAAGGTCACCTAACCACACACTCTTAACCCTGTCCTAATACTTTCTGCCAAACCCTTCAGCTTCCTTCTCTTAAGAAAATCATAAAGTCTTGAATTTGCTAATATGAGTAGTTCTATCTGCCTGCTGGGTAATTCATTTCAAACTACAGACCTCTGCATGAAATGACTCTGACTGGATTTCCTATTTACCTTGAATAGAGATCACCAAACTCCAGTTGGCTGCCGCCTGCTTTTGTAAATAAAGTTTTATTGGCACGCGGCCACAGCAGATTAAGAACTTTCTATGGCTGCTTTTACGCTACGTTGGCAGAATTGAGTGGTTGAGGCAGAGACGGGATTGCCTGCAAAGCTAAAATGTTTACTATCCGGCCCTTTACAAGAAAAGTTTGCTGACCCTGACCTAGAACAAGGAAGCACTTTCATTTCTGGTTTGTTTCAGGATCTTCCTCATTTATATGAAAATGTTAACCACTTTTTCAGAACTGCTATTTGCTAGGACCACTTTGCTAGGAAGAATAAATTAACTGCTAGGGGGATCTTTTGAGACCCTCTAGCTTTTCAGACAGTGGCTGGTTGTCACTGATGTCCTCTAATGTTCTCTGCTGTCTGATTCATGCTAGCCATTTCTGTGACCTTGCATTGATCTTCTGTACATTTTTTTTTTGGCTAAGCTTACGTATTTACTGGGATGGCTCCTTTTTCTCTGACTTGCTATTCTTACACTTTTCAACAGGGAGAAACATTTGTCCTCCCCATTTCCTCTAGTTCTATAAAGGAAACAAGCCAAACCAAATTGAAATTGGTTTCTTCTTCCCTCCCTAACTGCCCAGCCTCCAGTTTTTATATTATCTACAAACTTGGAAACTGCATTTCACGTGCTTATGACTTTTACATATAGCATTATTCACAACTGTGGTTCTGAAATTGACCCTGGAGGTATTTTCCATCTGATTCTCTCCTCCATTCTAAGAAGTTTCCATTTGTGGATACTCTGCGTTGCCCAAGCGAAAGCCTTCCAAATACTCCTTAATTCATCTCCTACTCAACACCACTTTGGAACACCGTCCAGAGCTTTCTGGGAAGCCTAAACACTTAGAGCATACCGATTTCTCTGTCCTACCAGATCAGAAATGTCAGCAAAAAACTGTGAGTTTTAAGCATCCTCTCCTGTTGTCTGGATTTAGGCTGATGATTCTCAATCACACTGTGTTTTCCTAGACACCTTTCTAGTGCTATTCTTTGAGCAACTGCCCAGGGGTTCCTCAAAATAAGAGTAAAACTCCTAATTTTGTGACATCCTGGAAGATGGTGTGTTACACCGGTCTCATCTCTACGTGACAATTATACTGTCAAATGTGTATCCACTGTGTGCCAGGCGCTTTACAGATAATATTTCTGTTCTTCACTCCACTTTTCTGCAGGGTGGGTGTGATCATTTTAACTAGTGAGAAAACCAAGGTTCAGAGAGGTTAGACTTATGTGGATACTACGTGGTAGAACTAAGATGCTGTGATTTTAGCCTTCCTGTCCTCCACCACTGTCGATTGTCCCCAGGGTTAACTGATATACCATTAGGTTGCTCCTCTTGACCAAGGGGGTGGGGGAGTGAGGTGGGTGCACCCAGACACACAATAGAAGGAAGGCAGGGACTAGCTTAGGGATTAAAAGGCAGAAACTCCATGGCATTAGCCTGTTCCCTAGGGTTCCATATAGATGGAATGGCACCTGTGAGCTGCTTCTCCATCCCTAAGAAGGAATCAGTATTTTCTTCCAAGTATCTAGTTTCATATTCTTCGTTATGTTCATCTGCATTACTTTGAAAAAACCCATAACTTTTAGGAAAGCCTTGTTTAAATGCTTTAAGACTTCTACCAGCTGAGCTATGGGGAATATGTGACTACCAGCTCACTCTTGGACCAAAGGTGTTGCGTAGCAAGCAGGGACTTCCCTGCCCTATTGTGGGGGCGATCAGCAGTGTTTAGATCCTTCTCAGAGGATAGGATCAATCTTCATGCAGCTTTCCTTCCCAGTTTGGTAACCCAGCTCCCTGTGGCAATTTTGGAAAATCTGACTTTTCTGTAAAGAAGTTAGCAGTGTCCTTGCAGGTGTTGTTTCTGGAGTTTGGATTCCAATGTAGGAATACTGAACATATATATTTGTCCATAATGACATGAGCCTCCTGGTATTAGATGTGGGGAAGAGTTATCTACAAGATTCTCCAACTAGGGTTGACCCCTCTCCAAATGCAAATTCAGCTTTTGCCTGAATCTCAGCTCAAAATGTGGTGAAGAGTAGAAGGGCCCAGGAAGTGTTCAGTATTTATCAGAGTGGCCAAAAAGCAAGAAACAGTTCAGCTTCATCTTGTTTGTGGTTGAGGTATCTAAGCACACACATACACAGGCCACCAACACTGTAAACATACACGGTTAGAGACACAAACACAGATGTGACAATTATAATGTTTATGAGCGCCCGTTATGTGCCGAGCACTGTGCATCTTTACAGCTGGGGGTGTATAGGTAAAGGTAGAGTGACCAAGAGAAGACAAGGCTCTCCCTGAAACAGATGTGCCACAATAAAAACAAAAGCCTCACAAATTGGAAGCCAGCCGGCTAGAAGACAGCATGTTAATTTATGCTAGGTCTAGCTGACCCCAATGGCTTCTTTCTAAAATACTGGCAAGTCCATGTATTCAACTAAGGTTAAAATCAATACAAAGGAACAGGGTCCCTGGAGCCAGACTGAATCTAACATCTCTGTGCTTCAATTTGTAAACATTTGTAAAATTGGGATAGTAACCTCAAAGGGTTATTGTAAGAATAAATGGACACCTGTAAAATACTTAGAACAGCTTATAGCTCAAAGCAAGTGCTCAATAAATGTTAGCGATGATGGTGATGATGATGAGGATTTATCCCTTGGCCTGGATGTAACGGGAGACAGGATACCATAAGATATCTACTCTCGCACTTATTCACACTATAGCAGTACTTTGCAAACTGTACAGTTGTATGCCACAGAACCTTGGGGTTCCTGAAACTTCTCAAGGGGAGCACACGTGGGCAAGGCAGAAATGTTAAGCTGGGAATGGGTGTCACTGTGGAACTCTGCCATAACTGCACGTTAGAGACTGCAAGTCCAGATTATGCAAAACCATGCAGACTGCTGTCTCCAGCCATTAGGAAACCTCCCTCCTCATCACTGGCATCCATCATTCTTTTCTTCCTTCCTTCATTCATCAGTTCATCATCTGTCTAGTGTCTATTACGTTCTTGGAATTGTGGAGAAAATAAGATACATTCTTAAACACTGGCCTTTGAAGAAGAGTAACATAATCCAGAAGGTAATATAGAGAAACAAATAACTAATTCTAATACACAACGGTAGGGCAGAGATAGAGTATTACGCACAGGGTACCATGTGGGTTGCAGAGCGGGCCATCTGACCCAGCCTTGCAGGGAAAGTTTCCTGTCAGGAAGGATAGGATTAGATAGACAAAGTGGGTTGGAAGTTCCCGGGCAAATTTGTAAATAGCAAGTAACTGGGTACCTTGGAAGGGCAGAGCTCAGTGGGGTGAAGTGAGGGGATTTGGTAAGAGATGAAGCAAGAGAGGCAGGCAGAGATCAGACGATAAAAGGCATTGTATATCATGCTAGGGCATTTGGAACTTATCCTCAAGTGCTAGCTGGACATGAAAAGAATTTTAAGCCTGGGAGCAGCATGGACAATTTTGAAAGAAAGATGCTCTGGCAGTAGCATGTCAAACGATCTAGGGCAGAAGTCACACACTTTTTCTGTAAAGGGACATACAGCAAATAGTTTAGGCTTTCAGGGCCTCCTATGCTCTCTGTTGTATATTCTAGTTTTTATTTGTTTTAATAACCCTTTAAAAATGAAAAGCCGAAACTTGCACAAGCCTCTTAGATAGCCTCATCCACCAGAGGGCAGACAGCAGAAGCAAGAAGAACTACAATCCTGCAGCCTGTGGAACAAAAACCACTTTCACAGAAAGACAGACAAGTGAAAAGGCAGTGGGCTATGTACCAGATGAAGGAACAAGATAAAAACCCAGAAAAACAACTTAATGGAGATAGGCAACCTTCCAGAAAAAGAATTCAGAATAATGATAGTGAAAATGATCCAGGACCTCGGAAAAAGAATGGGGGCAAAGGTCAATAAGATGCAAGAAATGTTTAACAAAGACCTAGAAGAACTGAAGAACAAACAGAGATGAACAATACAATAACTGAAATGAAACTACACTAGAAGGAATCAATAGCAGAATAACTGAGGCAGAAGAACGGATAAGTGACCTGGAAGACAGAATGGTGGAATTCATTGCTGTGGAACAGAATAAAGAAAAAAGAATGAAAAGAAATGAAGATGAAGACAGTCTAAGAGACCTCTGGGACAACATTAAACACAACAACATTCTCATTATAGGGGTCCCAGAAGGAAAAGAGAGAGAGAAAGGACCCCAGAAAATATTTGAAGAGATTAGAGTCGAAAACTTCCCTAACATGTAAAGGAAACAGCCACCCAAGTCCAGGAAGTGCAGCGAGTCCCATGCAGGATAAACCCAAGGAGAAACATGCTGAGACACATAGTAATCAAATAGGCAAAAATTAAAGACAAAGAAAAATTATTGAAATCAGCAAGGGAAAAACAACAAATAACATACAAGGGAACTCCCATAAGGTTAACAGCTCATTTCTCAGCAGAAACTCTACAAGCCAGAAGGGAGTGGCATGATATACTTAAAGTGATGAAAGGGAAGAACCTACATCCAAGATTACTCTACCCGGCAAAGATCTCATTCAGATTTGATGGAGAAATCAAAAGCTTTGCAGACAAATGAAAGCTAAGAGAATTCAGCACCACGAAACCAGCTCTATGACAAATGCTAAAGGAACTTCTCTAAAGGAAACACAAGAGAAGAAAAGGACCTACAAAAACAAACCCAAGACAATTAAGAAAATGGTAATAGGAACATACATATCGATCACTACCTTAAACGTGAATGGATTAAATGCTCCAACCAAAAGACAGAGGCTTGCTGAATGGCTACAAAAACAAGACCCATATATGTGCTGTCTACAAGAGACCCACTTCAGACCTAGGGACACATACAGACTGAAAGTGGGGGGATGGAAAAAGATATTCCATGCAAATGGAAATCAAAGGAAAGCTGGAGTAGCTATACTCATATCAGATAAAATAGACTTTAAAATAAAGGCTATTACAAGAGACAAAGAAGGACAGTACATAATGATCAAGGGATCAATCCAAGAAGAAGATATAACAATTATAAATATATATGCCCCCAAGATAGGAGCACCTCGATACATAAGGCAACTGCTAACAGTTATAAAAGAGGACATCGACAATAACACAATAATAGTGCGGGACGTTAACACCTCATTTACGCCAATGGACAGATAATCCAAAATGAAATAAATAAGGAAACAGAAGCTTTAAATGACACAACAGACCAGATAGATTTAATTGATATTTATAGGACATTCCATCCAAAAACAGCAGATTACACTTTCTTCTCAAATGCTCATGGAACATTCTCCAGGATAGATCACACCTTGGGTCACAAAACAAGCCTCAGTAAATTTAAGAAAACTGAAATCATATCAAGCATCTTTTCTGACCACAATGCTATGAGTCTAGAAATGAATTACAGGGAAAAAACCATAAAGAACACAAACACATGGAGGCTAAACAATACATTACTAAATAACCAAGAGATCACTGAAGAATTCAAAGGAAATCAAAAAATACCTAGAGACAAATGACAATGAAAACATGACGATCCAAAACCTATGGGATGCAGCAAAAGCAGTTCTAAGTGGGAAGTTTATAGCAATACAAGCCTACCTCAAGAAACAAGAAAAATCTCAAGTAAACAATCTAAGCTTACACCTAAAGGAACTAGAGAAAGAAGAACAAACAAAACCCAAAGTTAGCAGAAGGAAGGAAATCATAAACATCAGAGCAGAAATAAATGAAATAAATCAAAGAAAACAATAGCAAAGATCAATAAAACTAAAAGTTGGTTCTTTGAGAAGACAAACAAAATTAATAAACCATTAGCCAGACTCATCAAGAAAAAGAGGGAGAGGACTCAAATCAACAAAATTAGAAATGAAAAAGGAGAAGTTACAACAGACACCGCAGAAATACAAAGCATCCTAAGAGACTACTACAAGCAACTCTATGCCAATATAATGGACAACCTGGAAAAAATGGACAAATTCTTAGAAAGGTATAACCTTCCAAGACTGAACCAGGAAGAAATAGAAAATATGAACAGACCAATCACAAGTAATTAAATTGAAACTGTGATTAAAAGTCTTCCAACAAACAGAAGTCCAGGACCAGATGGCTTCACAGGTGAATTCTATCAAACATTTAGAGAAGAGCTAACACCCATCCTTCTCAAATTCTTCTCAAAAAGTTGCAGCGGAAGGAACACTCCCAAACTTATTCTATGAGACCACCGTCACCCTGATACCAAAACCAGACAAAGATACTACAAAAAAAGAAAATTACAGACCAATATCACTGATGAATACAGATGCAAAAATCCTCAATAAAATACTAGCAAAAAGAATCCAACAACACATTGAAAGAATCATACACCGTGATCAAGTGGGATTTATCCCAGGGATGCAAGGATTCTTCAATATACACAAATCAAACACTGTTATACACTATATTAACCAAGTGAAGAATAAAAATCGTATGATCATTTCAACAGATGCAGAAAAAGCTTTTGATAAAATTCAACACCCAGATGATTATATGCGGAGAGCAGGGAAGATGGCGGAAGAGTAAGACACGGAGATCACCTTCCACCCCACAGATACACCAGTAATACATCTACACGTGGACCAACTCCTACAGAACACCTACTGAACACACAGGCAGAAGACCTCAGACCTCCCAAAAGGCAAGAAAGTCCCCACGTACCTGGGTAGGGCAAAAGAAAAAGAGAATAAACAGAGACTAAAGAATAGGGACGGGACCTGCACCAGTAGGAGGGAGCTGTGAAGGAGGAAAAGTTTCCACACACTAGGAGCCCCTTCGTGGGCTGAGACTGCAGGTGGTGGAGGGGGAAAGCTTCGGAGCCGCGGAGGAGAGCACAGCAACAGGGGTGCGGAAGGCAAAGCGGAGAGATTCACGCACAGAGGATCGGTGCCGACCGGCACTCACCAGTCCGAGAGGCTTGTCTGCTCACCCGCCGGGGCAGGCGGGGCTGGCAGCTGAGGCTCGGGCTTCGGTCGGAGGCCGGAAGAGGACTGGGGTTGGTGGCGTGAACACAGCCTGCAGGGGATAGTGCGCCACGGCGGGCCGGGAGGGAGTGTGGGGAAAAGTGTGGACCTGCCAAAGAGGCAAGAGACTTTTTCTTCCCTCTTTGTTTCCTGGTGCGCGAGGAGAGGGGATTAACAGCGCTGTTTAAAGGAGCTCCAGAGACGGGTGCGAGCCGCGGCTAAAAGCGCGGACCCCAGAGACGGGCATGAGACGCTAAGACTGCTGCTGCCGCCACCAAGAAGCCTGTGTGCGAGCACAGCTCACTATCCACACACGCCTTCCGGGGAGCCTGTGCAGCCAGCCACTGCCAGGGTCCCGGGATGCAGGGACAACTTCCCCGGGAGAACGCAAGCCACGCCTCAGGCTGGTGCAACGTCACGCCGGCCTCTGCCGCCGCAGGCTCGCCCCGCACTCCGTGCCCCTCCCCCCCCCGGCATGAGTGAGCCAGAGCCCCCGCATCAGCGGCTCCTTTAACCCCGTCCCGTCTGAGTGAAGAACAGACGCCCTCCGGTGACCTACACGCAGAGGCAGGGCCAAATCCAAAGCTGAGCCGTGGGAGCTGTGCGAACAAAGAAGAGAAAGGGAAATCCCTCCCAGCCGACTCAGGAGCAGCGGATTAAAGCTCCACAATCAACTCGAAGTACCCCACATCTGTGGAATACATGAATAGACAACGAATCATCCCAAATTGAGGAGGTGGACTTTGAAAGCAAGATTCATGATTTTTTTCCCTTTTCCCCTTTTTGTGAGTGTGTATGTGTATTCTTCTGTGTGAGATTTTGTCTGCATAGCTTTGCTTCCACCATTTGTCCTAGGGTTCTATCCGACCGTTTTTTGTTTTTAAAAAAATTTTTTTTTCTTAATAATTATTTATAATTTTAATTATTTTATTTTATTTTATCTTCTTTCTTTCTTTCCTTCCTTCCCTCCTCCCTCCCTCCTTTCTTCCTTCCTTCCTTCCTTCCCTTCTCCCTTTCTACTTTTTCTCACTTTTGTTCTAAACCATGTGGATGAAAGGCTCTTGGTGCTGCAGCCAGGAGTTAGTGCTGGGTCCCTGAGGTGGGAGAGCCAACTTCAGGACACTGGTCCACAAGAGACCTCCCAGCTCCACATAATATCAAACGCCAAAAATCTCCCAGAGATCTCCATCTCAACACCAGCACCCAGCTTCACTCAAAGACCAGCAAGGTACAGTGCTAGACACCCTATGCCAAACCACCAGCAAGACAGGAACACAACCCCACCCATTAGCAGAGAGGCTGCCTAAAATCATAATAAGGTCACAGACACCCCAAAACACCCCCCAGACGTGGACCTGCCCACCAGAAAGACAAGATCCAGCCTCATCCACCAGAACACAGGCACTAGTTCCCTCCACCAGGAAGCCTACACAACGGCAACTACAAACCTGCAGCCTGCAAAAAGGAGACCCCAAACACAGTAAGATAAGCAAAATGAGAAGACAGAAAAACACACAGCAGATGAAGGAGCAAGATAAAACCCACCAGACCTAACAAATGAAGAGGAAATAGGCAGTCTACCTGAAAAAGAATTCAGAATAATGATAGTAAAGATGATCCAAAATCTAGGAAATAGAATAGAGAAAATGCAAGAAACATTTAACAAGGACCTAGAAGAACTAAAGATGAAACACGCAATGGGGAACAACACAATAAGTGAAATTAAAAATACTCTAGATGGGATCAATAGCAGAATAACTGAGGCAGAAGAATGGACAAGTGACCTGGAAGATAAAATAGTGGAAATAACTACTGCAGAGCAGAATAAAGAAAAAAGAATGAAAAGAACTGAGGACAGTCTCAGAGACCTCTGGGACAACATTAAACGCACCAACATTCGAATTATAGGGGTTCCAGAAGAAGAAGAGAAAAAGAAAGGGACTGAGAAAATATTTGAAGAGATTACAGTTGAAAACTTCCCTAATATGGGAAAGGAAATAGTTAATCAAGTCCAGGGAGCACAGAGAGTACCATACAGGATAAACCCAAAGAGAAATACGCCAAGACACATATTAATCAAACTGTCAAAAATTAAATACAAAGAAAACATATTAAAAGCAGCAAGGGAAAACCAACAAATAACACATAAGGGAATCCCCATAAGGTTAACAGCTGATCTTTCAGCAGAAACTCTGCAAGGCAGAAGGGACTGGCAGGACATATTTAAAGTGATGAAGGAGAAAAACCTACAACCAAGATTACTCTACCCAGCAAGGATCTCATACAGATTTGATGGAGAAATTAAAACCTTTACAGAAAAGCAAAAGCTGAGAGGGTTCAGCACCACCAAACCAGCTTTACAACAAATGCTAAAGGAACTTCTCTAGGCAAGAAACACAAGAGAAGGAAAAGACCTACAATAACGAACCTAAAACAATTAAGAAAATGGGAATAGGAACATACATATTGATAATTACCTTAAATGTCAATGGACTAAATGCTCCAACCAAAAGACACAGATTGGCTCAATGGATACAAAAACAAGACCCATATATATGCTCTCTACAAGAGACCCACTTCAGACCTAGAGACACATACAGACTGAAAGTAAGGGGATGGAAAAAGATATTCCATGCAAATGGAAGCCAAAAGAAAGCTGGAGTAGCAATTCTCATATCAGACAAAATAGACTTTAAAATAAAGACTATTACAAGAGAAAAAGGACACTACATAATGATCAAGGGATCGATCCAAGAAGAAGATATAACAATTGTAAATATTTATGCACCCAATATAGGAGCACCTCAATACATAAGGCAAATGCTAACAGCCATAAAAGGGGAAATCGACAGTAACACATACATAGTAGGAGACTTTAACACCCCACTTTCACCAATGGACAGATCATCCAAAATGAAAATATATAAGGAAACATAAGCTTTAAATGATACATTAAACAAGATGGACTTAATTGATATTTATAGGACATTCCATCCAAAATAACAGAATACACATTTTTCTCAAGTGCTCATGGAACATTCTCCAGGATAGATCATATCTTGGGGCACAAATCAAGCCTCAGTAAATTTAAGAAAATTTAAATTGTATCAAGTATCTTTTCTGACCACAACGCTATGAGACTAGATATCAATTACAGGAAAAGCTCTGTAAAAAACAAGAACACATGGAGGCTAAACAATACACTACTTAATAACGAAGTGATCACTGAAGAAATCAGAGAGGAAATACAAAAATACCTAGAGAAAAATGACAATGGAGACACAATGACCAAAAACCTATGGGATGTAGCAAAAGCAGTTCTAAGAGGGAAGTTTATAGCAATACAATCCTAACTTAAGAAACAGGATACATCTCAAATAAACAACCTAACCTTGCACCTAAAGCAATTAGAGAAAGAAGAACAAAAAACCCCCAAAGTTAGCAGAAGGAAAGAAATCATAAAAATCAGATCAGAAATAAATGAAAAAGAAATGAAGGAAACAATAGCAAAGATCAATAAAACTAAAAGCTGGTTCTTTGAGAAGATAAACAAAATAGATAAACCATTAGCCAGACTCATCCAGAAAAAAAGGGAGAAGACTCAAATCAATAGAATTAGAAATGAAAAAGGAGAAGTAACAACTGACACTGCAGAAATACAAAAGATCATGAGAGATTACTACAAGCAACTCTATGCCAATGAAATGGACAACCTGGAAGAAATGGACAAATTCTTAGAAATGCATAACCTGCCAAGACTGAATCAGGAAGAAATAGAAAATATGAACAGACCAATCACAAGCACTGAAATTGAAACTGTGATTAAAAGTCTTCCAACAAACAAAAGCCCAGGACCAGATGGCTTCACCAGCGAATTCTATCATACATTTAGAGAAGAGCTAACACCTAGCCTTCTCAAACTCTTCCAGAATATAGCAGAGGGAGGAACACTCCCAAACTCATTCTACGAGGCCACCATCACCTTGATACCAAAACCAGACAAGGATGTCACAAAGAAAGAAAACTACAGGCCAATATCACTGATGAACATAGAGGCGAAAATCCTCAACAAAATACTAGCAAACAGAATCCAACAGCACATTAAACGGATCATACACCATGATCAAGTGGGGTTTATCCCAGGAATGCAAGGATTCGTCAATATATACAAATCAATCAACATGATACACCATATTAACAAACTGAAGGAGAAAAACCATATGGTCATCTCAATAGATGCAGAAAAAGCTTTCGACAAAATTCAACACCGATTTATGATAAAAACCCTGCAGAAAGTAGGCATAGAGGGAACTTTCCTCAACATAATAAAGGCCATATATGACAAACCCACAGCCAAAGGCATCCTCAAGTGAAAAACTGAAAGCATTTCCACTAAGATCAGGAAAAAACAAGGTTGCCCACTCTCACCACTCTTATTCAACATAGTTTGGCAAGTTTTAGCCACAGCAATCAGAGAAGAAAAGGAAATAAAAGGAACCCAAATCGGAAAAGAAGAAGTAAAGCTGTCACTGTTTGCAGATGACATGGTACTATACATAGAGAATCCTAAAGATGCTACAAGAAAACGACTAGAGGTAATCAATGAATTTGGTAAAGTAGCAGGATACAAAATGAATGCACAGAAATCTCTGGCATTCCTATACACTAACGATGAAAAATCTGAAGGTGAAATCAAGAAAACACTCCCATTTACCACTGCAACAAAAAGAATAAAATATCTAGGAATAAACCTACCTAAGGAGACAAAAGACCTGTATGCAGAAAATTATAAGACACTGATGAAAGAAATTAAAGATGATACAAATAGATGGAGAGATATACCATGTTCTTGGACTGGAAGAATCAACATTGTGAAAATGACACTACTACCCAAAGCAATCTACAGATTCAATGCAATCCCTGTCAAACTACCACTGGCATTTTTCACAGAACTAGAACAAAAAGTTTCACAATTTGTATGGAAACACAAAAGACCCCGAATAGGCAAAGCAATCTTGAGAACGAAAAATGGAGCTGGAGGATTCAGGCTCTCTGACTTCAGACTATACTGCAAAGCTACAGTAATCAAGACAGTATGGTACTGGCACAAAAACAGAAAGATAGATCAATGGAACAGGATACAAAGCCCAGAGATAAACCCATGCACATATGGTCATCTTATCTTTGATAAAGGAGGCAGGAATGTACAGTGGAGAAAGGACAGCTTCTTCAATAAGTGGTGCTGGGAAAACTGGACAGCTACATGTAAAAGTATGAGATTAGATCACTCCCTAACACCATACACAAAAATAAGCTCCAAATGGATTAAAGACCTAAATGTAAGGCCAGAAACTATCAAACTCTTAGAGGAAAACATAGGCAGAACACTCTATGACATAAATCACAGCAAGATCCTTTTTGACCCACCTCCTAGAGAAATGGAAATAAAAACAAAAATAAACAAATGGGACCTAATGAAACTTCAAAGCTTTTGCACAGCAAAGGAAACCATAAACAAGACCAAAAGACAACCCTCAGAATGGGAGAAAATATTTGCAAATAAAGCAACTGACAAAGGATTAATCTCCAAAATTTATAAGCAGTCCATGCAGCTCAGTAACAAAAAAACAAACAACCCTATCCAAAAATGGGCAGAAGACCGAAATAGACATTTCTCCAAAGAAGATATACAGACTGCCAACAAACACATGAAAGAATGCTCAACATCATTAATCATTACAGAAATGCAAATTAAAACTACAATGAGATATCACCTCAAACCAGTCAGAATGGCCATCATCAAAAAATCTAGAAACAATAAATGCTGGAGAGGGTGTGGAGAAAAGGGAACACTCTGGCACTGCTGGTGGGAATGTGAATTGGTACAGCCACTATGGAGAACAGTATGGAGGTTCCTTAAAAAACTACAAATGGAACTACCATATGACCTAGCAATCCCACTACTGGGCATATACCCTGAGAAAACCATAATTCAAAAAGAGTCATGTACCAAAATGTTCATTGCAGCTCTATTTACAATACCCCAGAGATGGAAACAACCTAAGTGTCCATCATCGGATGAATGGATAAAGAAGATGTGGCACATATATACAATGGAATATTACTCAGCCATAAAAAGAAATGAAATTGAGCTATTTGTAATGAGGTGGATAGACCTAGAGTCTGTCATACAGAGTGAAGTAAGTCAGAAAGAGAGAGACAAATACCGTATGCTAACACATATATATGGAATTTAAGAAAAACAAATGTCATGAAGAACCTAGGGGTAAGACAGGAATAAAGACACAGACCTAGTAGAGAATGGACTTGAGGATATAGGGAGGGGGAAGGGTAAGCTGTGACAAAGCAAGAGAGTGGCATGGACATATATACACTACCAAACGTAAAATAGATAGCTAGTGGGAAGCAGCTACATAGCACAGGGAGATCAGGTCGGTGCCTTGTGGCCATCTAGAGGGGTGGGATAGGGAGGGTGGGAGGGAGGGAGATGCAAGAGGGAAGAGATATGAGAACATATGTATGTGTATAACTGATTCACTTTGTTATAAAGCAGAAACTAACACACCATCGTAAAGCAATTATACCCCAATAAAGATGTAAAAAAAAACAAAGGAAATGATTATATGCAAAACAGTCTGCCAAAGTGTGGTATAAAACACCTGGCATACCATAACCTGTTCTATTCCATTAATCATGACTCAGCCCCTAGATTAGTGACCTTCAAAAAAAAAAATTCAACACCCATTTATGATAAAAACTCTCCAGAAAGTGGGCATGGAGGGAACCTACCTCAACATAATAAAGGCCATATATGACAAACCCACAGCAAACATCATTTTCAATGGTGAAAAACTGAAATCATTTCCTCTAAGATCAGGAACAAGACAAGGATGCCCACTCTCGCCACTATTATTCAACACAGTTTTGGAAGTCCTAGCCGTGAGAATCGGAGAAGAAAAAGAAATAAAGGGAATCCAAATCAGAAAAGAAGAAGTAAAACTGTCACTGTTTGAAGATGACATGATACTATACATAAAGAATCCTAAAGATGCCACCAGAAAACCACTGGAGCTAATCAATGAATTTGGTAAAGTTGCAGGATACAAAATTAATGCACAGAAATCTCTTACATTCCTACATCCTAATGATGAAAAATCTGAAAAAGAAATTAAGGAAACACTCCCATTTGCCATTGCAACAAAAAGAAAATACCTAGGAATAAACCTACCTAGGGAGACAAAAGTCCTGTATGCAGAGAAGTATAAGGCACTGATGAAAGAAATTAAAGATGACACCAACAGATGGAGATATATACCATGTTCTTGGACTGGAAGAATCAATATTTTGAAAATGACTATTCTACCCAAAGCAATCTACAGATTCAATGCAATTCCTATCAAATTACCAATGGCAGTTTTTACAGAACTAGAACAAAAAATTTCACAATTGGTATGGAAACATAAAAGACCCCGAATAGCCAAAGCAGTCTTGAGGGAAAAAAACAGAGGTGGAGGAATCGGACTCCCTGACTTCAGACTATACTACAAAGCTACAGTAATCAAGACAATATGGTACTGGCACAAATACAGAAATATAAATCAATGGAACAAGATAGAAAGCCCAGAGATAAACCCACGCATCTATGGTCAACTAATCTATGACAAAGGAGGCAAGGATATACAATGGAGAAAAGACAGTCTCTTCAATAAGTGGTGCTGGGAAAACTGGACAGCTCCGTGTAAAAGAATGAAATTAGAACGCTCCCTAACACCATAAACAAAAATAAACTCAAGACGGATTCGAGACCTAAATGTAAGACTGGACAGTATAAAACTCTTAGAGGAAAACATAGGAAGAACACTCTATGACATAAATCACAGCAAGATCTTTTTTGATCCACCTCCTAGAGTAATGGAAATAAAAACAAAAATAAACAAATGGGACCTAATGAAACTTCAAAGCTTTTGCACGGCAAAGGAAACCATAAACAAGACGAAAAGACACCCTCTCAGAATGGGAGAAAATATTTGCAAACGAATTAACGGACAAAGGATTAATCTCCAAAATATATAAACAACTCATGAAGCTCAATATTAAAAAAAAAAAAAAAAAAGCAACCCAATCCAAAAATGGCAGAAGCCCTAAATAGACATTTCTCCAAGGAAGACATACCAATGGCCAAGAAGCACATGAAAAGCTGCTCAACATCACTAATTATTAGAGAAATGCAAATCAAAACTACAATGAGGTATCACGTCACACCAGTTAGAATGGGCATCATCAGAAAATCTACAAACAACAAATGCTGGAGAGGGTGTGGAGAAAAGGGAACCCTCTTGCACTGTTGGTGGGAATGTAAATTGATACAGCCACTATAGAGAACAGTATGGAGGTTCCTTAAAAAACTAAAAATAGAATTACCATATGATCCAGCAATCCCACTACTGGGCATATACCCTGAGAAAACCATAATTCAAAAACATGCATGCAACCCAATGTTCACTGCAGCAGTATTTACAATAGCCAGGTCATGGAAGCAACCTAAATGCCCACTGACAGACGAATGGATAAAGAAGATGTGGTACATATATACAATGGAATATTACTCAGCCATAAAAAGGAATAAAATTGGGTCCTTTGTACAAACGTGGATGGATGTAGAGATTGTCATACAGAGTGAAGTAAGTGAGAAAGGGAAAAACAAATATCGTATATTAACACATATATGTGGAACCTAGAAAAATTGTACAGATGAACCGGTTTGCAGGGCAGAAATTGAGACACAGATGTAGAGAAGAAACGTATGGACACCAAGGGGGGAAAGCCACGGTGGGGTGGTGGTGATGGTGTGATGAATTGGTTGATTGGGCTTGACATGTATACACTGATGTGTATAAAATGGGTGACTAATTTAAAAAATAAATAAATAAAAAAAATTAGGTGTGTCATTTTAAAAAATGCAAAAGCCATTCCTTTAATAACCCTTTAAATAACCTGGGCTCATATCCCAGCTCCACCACTTACTAAGTGTGATCAAGTTAATCAAAGAGCTCTGGGATCAATTTCAATGGCTCTTTTAATAATCTTTTAAAAGCCATTCTTAGTAATACCTTTAAAAAAATGTAAAGCCACTGGCTGTAATTTGCCAACCCCTGGTCTCAAGAAGGCAAATATAGGGTTAGGAGGCTTCTGCAATCATGCAGAGCTGACAAAGGTAAACAAGTACAGGCAGTGAGAACAGAGACCAGTGGAGGGTGAAAGAGCCACTGAAGAGCGTGAACAATCTAGAAATACAGGCAGACCTCGTTTTATCGTGCTTCGCTTTCTTGTGCTTCGCAGATACTGCATTTTTTTTATAAACTGAAGATTTGAGGCAACCCCACGTGGAGCAAATCTATTGGTGCCATTTTTCCAATAGCATTTGCTCACTTCGTGTCTCTGTGTCACGTTTTGGTAATTTTTGCAATGTTTCAAACTTTTTCCTCATCCTTATATTTGTTATGGTGATATAGGATCAGTGATCTTTGATGTTACTACTGTGACTTGCTGAAGGCTCAGGTGATGGTTAGCATTTTTAGCAAGAAAGTATTTTTAGATTAAGGTATATAGATTGGTTTTTAAGACACAGTGCTATCACATAGTTAACACTCTACAGTACAGAGTAAACATAACTTTTATATGTACTGGGAAACCAAAAAAAAAAAAAGATTGACTTGCTTTATTGTAATACCTGCTTTACCATGGTGATCTGGAACTGAACCCACAATATCTCCAAGGTATGCCTGTATTTTGGCTTGGAAAGTTGGATGGTTGGGGGTACTCTTTACTGAGATAAGGATTCAGGAGTTTAGTTTTAGAGATATTGATTGACCTTTTCGTGGGGCATCTGGGTTAGGATGCCTCGTAGACAACTGTACATCTGAGTCAGGAGAGAGATGTGCTCTGTACTAGATACAGGAGAATCATCAGCATACAGAGGAGTCCTGGAGCCACGGGACCACTAGTGTATACAGAGTGAGGCTCCTAAGGGGGGTAGCTAAGAGGTGGGCAGAGGAAGAGGAATCCACAGAGATGCTGAGAAAGAATAACCAGAGAAGTAAGAAGCAAGCCAAGTGTGTGTGGTTTCTGAAGCAGCAAGAAAGTGTTTTTCGGAAGAAGGGCTCAGCCTGCGTAGAATGCTGCTGAGAGCTCACAGTAGATAAGGCATGTTTTGAGAGACAACTTTCTTCTTTTTCAACAAACAAGAAATAACTTTTTGGGGGGGTGGGGAGGGAGCTTTACTCAAGAGGAGTGTATGTTATATGTTACATGCGGTCTTAGAATGTGAGGTGGGCAAATAGGAGCAACTCCATAATGAACTGAGTGGAAATATTAGGCAGGATTTAAAAAAACTCATAATTAACCACCTTGGAGGGGGGACCTAGGGTAGCCTTCTACACGTAAAATATTTCTAGGTTATAAATTGGCAGTAGAGAGCTATAAGAGTAATGTTTTCAAACCACTCAGGTGCCAGTAATGCACTAGGACCGTGGAGTGAGGCTAGAATACTTGTCTTCTGGTGGTTTTTGCAGGCAGCAATATGGTGGAACCAGTCAATTACAGATCCACACGAACTACATGGACTCAGCAATGAAAGCAAAGGGAAAACAAAGCAGAGTTCTCTTGTTTTCTCAATCAACTGGCACACAGCCCTGAAAAGTACTTCCTAACTCACCCCCCATGGCTATGCTGCAAAGTCCAGTCCTGCGTCTTTGTTCTCTGGATGAACAAGGTAGCCACACTTAGTTATCTTAACCTCTAGCCATCCAGAATTTTTCCAGAAAATTGGCAGATTTGGAGTCTGTTAGCTTCCACCATGTCTGCTCCCTCCACACATGGGCACTTCGTGGTCTCTCTCAAATCTCAGGCTCAGGGTGAATGTGAGTATGTGGGTTGGTGGGAATCTGGGAAGGAGGCACGGGGATGGGAGAGTGCTTGGAATTCCTAAGTGTCATTTAGGCATGGAGTTCTGTCTGTCTCTACCACATCTTTTAACAGAACAAACAGAAGTGCCTAATTCGACTCTGAGGTTAACCTTCCCCCATTTTTCTCTCTCAGCTCTTCTAAAAGGTGGTCCTTGAACCACCGATCTCAGAGCCACCTGTAGTGCTTGTTAAAATGCAAATGACAGAAAGAAAATGTGGTGCATATATACAATGGAATATTACTCAGCCATTAAAAAGAATGAAATAATGCCATTGCAGCAACATGGATGGACCTGGAGATTATCATACTAAGTGAAGTAACTCAGAGAAAGAAATATCATATGATATCACTTATATGCAGAATGTAAAAAAAAAAAAGATACAAAGGAACTTATTTACAAAACAGAAACAGACTCATAGACTTAGAGAACGAACTTATGGTTACCAGTGGGGAAGGGTGGGGGGTAGGGATAGATTGGGAGTTTGGGATTGACATAAACACACTGATTTATTTAAAATAGATAACCAACAAGGAGCTACTGTATAGCACAGGGAACTCTGCTCAATAGTCTGTAATAACCTAAATGGGAAAAGAACTTGAAAAAGAGTAGATACATATATAGGTATAACTGAATCACTTTGTGGTACACCTGAAACTAACACAACATTGTTAATCAACTATACTCCAATATAAAAAATAAATAAATAAATAAAGTTGAGTTTGGATTTAGTGCAAAAAAATGCAAATGATGGGACCCTACTGTAGAAAGAGTTTCTGGGGTAGGGTAGGATGTGGGTGTCTCCATTTCTAACAAGTTCCTGGCAATTATTATGCACACTGAATTTGGGAACCCCTCCTCTATCCCCTTTTTATTTTTTATTATTATTTTTAAAAATTTATTTATTTATTTCTGGCTGCATTGGGTCTTCGTCACTGCGTGTGGGCTTTCTCTAGTTGCGGTGAGTGGGGGCTACTCTTCGTTGTGGTGCACCATCTTCTCATTGTGGTGGCTTCTCTGGTTGCGGAGCACGGGCTCTAGGTGCGCGGGTTTCAGTAGTTGTGGCTCGCAGGCTCTAGAGCGCAGGCTCAGTAGCTGTGGCGCATGGGCTTAGTTGCTCCGCGGCATGTGGGATCTTCCCAGACTAGGGCTCGAACCTGTGTTCCCTGCATTGGCAGGTGGATTCTTAACCACTGTGCCACCAGAGAATCCCGTATCTCCTTTTCAAAGTTTAGAATTTTTAAGAGAAGTATTGTGACCATTGGAGTTTAAAAAAAACCTTGAGGCTCAAAAGTTACTGTATCCTCTATTAGCCTTTCAGTGTATCTTAGTTTCTGAAGAGCAGGGACCTCTCCTTATTTATGATCTCACTTTCTGGCACTCATCACTGTACCCAATGCCCAAGAGATACTTGGGGAGTTGAAGGGATGATTGCAAAGGGCCCCTTATAGCCCCCCAGCTTCTACTCATGCTCCTCTGAGATACACTCACCACAAAGTAGCCAGTGTGCATCTATAAAAATGGAAATTAGATCATTTGACATTCCTGATTAATACCCTCCAAAATCTCCCTGTGGTGCTCAGACTAAAACCTCAGCTCCACATCCTGGTCTCTGGTTGACCCCATGGCTTCATCCCATATCACCTCTACCTTCAGCCTGCCACACTCCAGCCAAATGAGCTTCTTTTGGGTTCTTTCAACACAATAAACTCATTTTCACTTTAGGGGTTTTGCACCGTTTTTCCCTTGCCCAGGAATGCTCTTCCTTCTGATGTCGTATTGCTGGACACTGGTCATCATTCAGCTTTTGTCTTCCAGGTCACCTCTTCAGAGTACCCATCTAATGTGGTCACCAGATCATTGCTTATCAAAGCTCTGTTTCATTTTCTGCCCAGCACTTATCACCATCTGATATTTTTGTGTCCTTTTCTGTGTTTATTGTCTTGCTTCACACTCACTCATTAATTCATTCACTGTTTATTTAGTACCTGTGTAGTGCCAGCTACTCTTTCCAGCACTAGGGACACAGCAGTAAAGAAAGCCTCTACCCTAATGGACAGGCCATCAGTGCATAAATATATAATACGTCAAATGACGATAAAATTCTGTGAATAAAATAGAGTTGAAGGGTTAGAGAATGATGCAGAGTGCTCCTTTAGCTAGAATGATCAGGAAAGATCTTTCTGATGTGTGCCAGTTCAGCAGATATCTAAATGTACGTAAAGTGCAAGAGAACACGGACTTCTGTTTCATTCATCACAATATCCTAGCAAGTAGGTGTATATCTGGCATATGATAGGTAGATTAATAAATATTTATGGAATGAATAAATATGCATACCCCTCTCTTAGCATTTAAACACTGCATTTACTTCTCTGGATTCCAAACTAGCCTTTGAGTTGCACTGACAGGAAATGAGTCTCCTTTTCCTCCATCCTTCATATCTAACATAGGGGCTGGCTCAGAGTAAGCATGAGAAGGTTTGTGAAATAAAGGAAGAAGTAGGGATTAAGAAGAACCAGTCTGTCGTAATACACTTAGGGACATCCTGTAAATGATTGCTTAAGAAGTTGACGTGTGCTTCTAAGAATGATGTGAATTCATTTTAACTAGTAAGTTATATATCTGATGAGATGCAGTACTATCTGAATTGTTAGTGATTCTTTCTGAAAACCAATTTCTTTCAAATCAAGCTTTGGCATATTTAAAAGCCAAGAAGTAATAGACTTCAGTCACTTTCTTTCTACCTTGACCTATCTTGCTGGCTCGGACTATTTAGAGTATATATACTTTAATATATCTGCAAAGTCCGACAGACCAACAGCCAACTGAAGCTTGCAGACTCTTTCAGAAAGATGGATTTGGGCACTAAACAAAAACAGACTAACTGAACTGTAACCCCGGGCATTTCAGCACTTCTCTGTTTGAAAATTAACAAGCATTTCGCAACCGCTACCAGACGCACTAATGATGACAAGCAATGAAACCCAACACAAAAGAGGTCACCAACAGCCATAGCAGAGCCGTCCCAATGGCAGTGCTGTGCCTTCTGTGTGCTCTGTACAGATGCATCCATTTTATTTTCTGAAACACCACTTGGACAACTGCATAGAAGAGTAAGCTCCAGCCATACTTCTTACTGGCTAGCTAAGTAAAACGGAAAAATTATGATGTCAAGGATCAGAAACAGAAATCTCTTATTTTTCCCTACCACGTGCCATTAACTTGCTTTAAGAAGCTCTGTTGAGGCTAGATCTGGAAAAAAGTCTTGAGAGTGGCAAGAATTGTAATACTGTTTGCTCGTGGCCCCCATGCTTTCTGAATGTTACCCTCCACTGCCACTCTCACCAATGTCCTGGTGACTCAAGACCTAGGATTTGCCCTCTGCTGTCCTAGGCCTACAACTTTTCATATCTTTAGCACCTGGCTGCTGTGTTTCTTTTTTTTAGCAAGATTCTGTTGAAACGTCTTCATCTTAAAGCCATTGGACTCTCAATGCCCACTAAGGTGAAAATTAAAAGGCAAAAGTCGTATTTCTAAGCAGTGTTTCAAGAATTGTTGATATCCTTGAGATTACTAGGCCAAAAAATTGTTCACTGATCAAAGAAGTACTTGGAAAACACTGAATACTATATCATTCACTTGGAAAGTCACAACACATGTTGGACTGCTTAAAGGAGTTAAAAAAACATGGAAAAACCAAAATCATTTTCACCTGGGGGTTAGTTAAATACATTCAAGAACCGTAATCAGCTGTTGAAAAAGGTGACACAGACCCCTACCTACTACTCTGAAATGTTTCCTAGACATGTTGTTGAATAAAAATCAAGTCAAACTTCTAACCATGAGTAACTTCCCATTAAAAACACAAATCCTATGTGTGTATGTGTTTTATATATAATACAATAAAATATATAAAAATTCCAAAAGGATGTATACCGAATTATTAAGACTGACAGCCTCTGGGGAATAGGATTGAGGGCATGAAGGAGACCTGCACTCTTACTATACATACACAGGTATTATTTGAATTGTTTTATAGCCTCTTCATTGTTTTTATAATAAAAAAAGAAAAAAAAATCAAACACTATATTAAAAAATATAAGTAAAGTCCAGCAGTAAATACCTCCGTTTAGCTTTAAGCGAGCATGTCTCAAACTCACGTGATTGATGAATCCCTGTTTTGTGGACCACTTGGAAACAACTTGTACGACAAATTTTGAAGCTACTGTGCTCAAGGCTCTCTCCACTCTCCACCAACAATATGGGTTTTAACCGTCTATGGCCTTCTACAAATGAGTGAAGGGTGTGGATCAGAGATGATCTGCTACAACCCCCCTCATTTTTAAAACGAAAGGATTAAGGCCATGGAAAGTAAAGGGCAAGACCAGCCCAAAGCCCTCAATCCTTATCTAATTCCCTCCACATCTTTCCTGTAGTCACCAGTGACCCATGGGCCCTGATCCTTGGATTTCATAATCTCCAGCACTCAAGGAAGTTGTCAGGACCCCTGAGGAAGCCATGGCCTCAATATTCTCCCTGCGGTTCCAGGCAGAGCAGAGTCCTGATCATCCCCTCCCCCATCCCCAATGGCCTGTCTTGCTGTACAGCTTTTAGGAGGAAATAGTCACTATGCGAAAGAAGGGATCCTGGAAGAAGCCGGTAGAAAACAGCAGGGATCTTGAGATAACTTGGTATCCCTGGTGAAGTATAGGAGATACATGCAAACATGAACTTAGTCACTCAAAACAGCATGAGCTTGAGTTGGCAGAACTGGGTTTGAATCTGCTCTGTTGGTTCTGCCGTTTACTAGCTATTTAACATTGGTCAACTTCCTTAATTATGGTGAGCCTCGGTTTCCTCGTCTCTGAAATAAGGATATCAGTTCATATGTTGCACCTTACAGTGGACATTAACAGAGATGATGGCTATGGAAGTTGCTAGCATGGGGGCACAATATCTGGAGTTAGTCAAGAAACGTTAATTCTCATCTTTTCCCTCACACAGCCAACCGCTACCTCCTTTGATCTCAATAACACCAATCTCGGGCAATAGGCCAGGGGATGTGAATGCAACAGTATGTACACTCGAGAAACCGACTGGCTGGTGGAAGGCACGGCATGATTTGGGCACAACAGGTGTGACAGGTACAGTCACAGAGGTGAGTTCCAGTGCAGCATGCACCTGAGCACCAGGGTACCACTTTCAATCAGCGCCCATCATGCTGGGGGTCTGATGCCGGAGGTGTCTCTCTCCCCAGTGGCCTCAAGGGGATTTACCGCAACTTTGGCCCGACCCACAAATTCCTTACAAAGATTTCTGGAAAAAACTGCAGGGATCATAGCAGTTAAGCTGATCAAGCAAAGTACAAGCTGGGGAGGACCAAGAAGCAAACAAGAGGAGAGGTTACCACCATAGGCTCTCAAAACATAGTTCATTCAGTCCTTGTCTCCAGTGCTTCTGTGTGGGTGCCTCAGCTTTTTAATTACTGATGTGGTAACAACAGTACTTACCCCATAGGGTTGTTTTTTTTAAGATTAAACAAGATAATATTACCTTTAAAGCACTGAGCACAGTGTCAAAGAAAAAATACTTAGTATTGTTATTAAAACTATTTGATCTGTAAGTGCTCAGGCTGAGAGGCAATATTATTGACATTTCAAAAGCACAAAAGATGTGGGCAGGACGGACAAAGTCATGTTTGTTCATCAAGCCTCGGAAGAGGAGACAGAACTACTCTTTGGAATCAAGTAAACTTGACATTGCGTCCTCAGTCTGGTCCTTACTAAAGTGGGACCTTGGGTGAGCTGCTGAACCTCAATTTTCTATGTGAAACTGGAGGATAATGTCAATCTTGTAGATTGACTGTCAGAAGAACAAATGCAGTAACATCTAAATAAACCTGGCACCCTGCCTGGCACAATAAATCCTGCCACCTTTCCTTCCTCACGCAAAGCTACCAAGCCAGTGAAGAGGATTAGCTGAACAATAGTATTTCAAAGTAGATTTCATGAACAGAGCATGCTCCATGGATTCAGAGAAGATAAAAAGTTAAAATGAGGACTTTGGGCCAGAGGACCTTAAAGGTTCCTCCCTCGTCCATGGACTGTGATTCTTCTATTTGCTGCCCATCTTATTTTTGTCACACGTTTTGGCTCTGCCACCTAATAAATGTGATCTTTAGCAAGTTGCTAGACTGGTTTCCTCTTCCGTAAAGTGTGGATAAAAATTATACCTACTTCTTAGGGCCACTGTTAGAAGTCAATAAGATAAAGCACATAAAGAGTTTACACTTGGGGCTTCCCTGGTGGCGCAGTGGTTGAGAGTCCGCCTGCCGACGCAGGGGACGCGGGTTCGTGCCCCGGTCTGGGAAGATCCCATATGCCGCGGAGCGGCTGGGCCCGTGAGCCATGGCCGCTGAGCCTGAGCGTCTGGAGCCTGTTCTCCAAAACGGGAGAGGCCTCAACAGTGAGAGGCCCGCGTACCGCAAAAAAAAAAAAAAAAAAAAAAAGAGTTTACACTTGTCTGGGAGACAGTCACTACTCAATTAATGCCAACTATCTGTTGTCAGGGCCACTATAAAGATTAAAGAGGATGTCCATAGGAAGCACGGCATGCTGCTTGGCACATAGGTAGTATTAAAAATATTGTTATTATTATTACCTCTTCTATCACTATTGATTTTACATTATGAGTGGCCACGGCCCAAGGAAACCAGTAAGTAATATATGCTGTCATCCCAGTGAAGACACATCAAAACAGAGACACCAAGAGATATTAGGATAATTAATCACAGGTCCGACTGGGAATAAAAACTTTCTGCAACAAACAGCCTTGTCCAGCCCAGACAGAGGATGGGCTCACCCACGGGGGCAGCAGCTGCTGGCTGCACTCTCTCCCCAGCCCTGGGGGACCACACACACACAGACAGTATCCTGGTGTACAAGATTTTCAGCGGTTCATCTCACAAAATGGTAACGTAACAATGCCTTGGCCTGGAATGATATTTTTCTGCCGAAAGTTCAAAGCTATCCAGAGAGTATCTCACTAATCTTTGGGATCCTACGGGGATTGGGATTGGTAGACATCCTTATTAC
The DNA here is from genome assembly GCF_937001465.1 of Orcinus orca. Lineage (NCBI taxonomy): Eukaryota > Metazoa > Chordata > Mammalia > Artiodactyla > Delphinidae > Orcinus > Orcinus orca. The sequence goes on from NC_064564.1 coordinate 53,103,012, forward strand.
TACCTTATAAAGATGAGAACATACCGTTTAGAGAAATTAAATACCTTGTCTTTGCTTCAACAGTCTATCAGTGCCAAGAGAGGGTTGAAACCCAGGATGGGAGCGATCCCTGAGGCCCAGTGCTCTAAGCCCGACCCTTGGAAACACCTTGAAGGAAGAATGAATAGGGTGTCTCCCACACAGTGTGGCCCCTTGCCCGTCCCTCCCAGACCGGAGGAGCTGCAAAGCTCACCTGTCGCTGAACTGAACCTCTTCTCCGTTCCGGGCCCAGCTGATGGTAGGCCTTGGGTTGCCTATGGCCTCGCAGTGCAGAAGCACACTCAGTGTCCCGCTGGCCAGGGCCACAGTCTGCCCGAGGTGGGTGACCACCTCGGAGGCTGAGAGCTGCTGGGCGGCTGAGATTTTGCGCAAGATGATGGGCTTCCGGTGCGGCCGGCGAGAGCTGCCCCCGCCCTCCCCAGTGGACGAGGTCCGGAGGGAGCTGCTGAAGCCAGACACGTGTTTATGAGGAGGGATGGCCACTGGGGGAATCCCCCGCTCGGACGGCTTGAGGAGCGCGTCCTGGTGCGCGTCCTGGCGGCTGCGGAAGATCTCCTGGGCCAGCTGGGCCACTAGGTGCTTGCTGTAGACGTCACGGAGCTCCTCGGGTTGCTGGGAGAGGTTCCGGAGGATGTCGTCCAGGCGCTGCTGCTCGGCCACCATGGTGAAGGGCAGGTGCAGAAGGCCCTGCTCGGCGTTCTGGTCCTCTTCTGAGGATGTGTTCCTTTCTGTGGAGTCCTGGACCTCCCAGGAGGCGAGCAGCTCTCCTGGCCAGCCCCCCTGCTCCAGCAACCGAGAGACCAGATCATCATAGCGGCTCCCGGCATCAGCAGGGAGGCCCCGCTTCTCGGCCTTGCTGCCATTGGAGAAGATCCCGTTCTGGTGTTTGTGGGTCTGCAGGGCCTCCTTCGGGCGGGCCTTCCTCACCGCGAGGGCCTCTTCCTCGCTCCGCAGGCTCAAGGGCCGGGCCACCAGCTTCCGGTTGCCTCCAATGAGCTTAATCACAAACTGCTCCCGGGCCGGGCCGGCCGAGCAGGTGTAGATGCCCGCATCAGAGGGCTTGAGGCGGTGGATCTTCAGGTACCCAAATGGGGCCACGGTGACGTGGGCGGAGCTGATGAGGTGCTGGCCGTCTTTCTCCCAGGTGATGAGGGGCTTGCGGAAGCGCCGCGTGGGACAGCGTACCACCACCGCGGTCTTGGGGAGCAGGTAGGCGAATCCCCCCACGATGAAGTGCAGCTTCCTCTGCCGGCGGGTCTGGATGTATACCTTCCTGGCTGCCGCGATGTGAGGACTGTGCTTTGTGGATGGCCACCCGGGCCCTGGAATGAAAGCAATGAAAGGGAAGGCAGATGGATGGAGAAAGAGAAGCCGAGAGCGGAGAGAGAGAAGCGGAGAGCAGAGAAAAGGGGCAGTGAGGTGCAGCGACAAGAGACAGTGAAAAGGAGAGGGCAAAGAGAAGAAAGACAGCGGGACAAAAGGGAGAAGAGGGAAAGAAAGCACTTCAGTTTGGTTTGGGCAGGGCCTTCATTCACCACCTTTTGTTTTACGGAAGTAAATGGCGACCAGCTGTGGACCGTCAAGCTGCTGCCGCAATGAAACATGGGAGAGCTAATGAGGTGCAGTGGGGCAACCTGCTATCACGCTGCTGGGGTTTTCTACCCCTAGAAGCTGAGATGCAGGGTTCTAGATGGAGGGCGGTTCCAGGGGAAAGGCAGTTCCTCTCATTAAAAGGACTTAAAAAAGAAAGAAAGAAAGAAAGAAAAAGAAATCAGCACCATAAAAAGAGGCAGAGGACAAAGAGAAGGAGAATGGATCCCTTTTGGGTCCTGCAGAGCACCAGGGTCCCCGTATATGTGGGGAGGAGACCCCAAAAGTGTTACACCTCTAGGGATTAATATTAAACAAATCTGTTTAGTTTAAAACACTGGAGTGGGTAACATCAGGCTTCATTAGTAACATGCTGACTCCAGCTTCCAGATCTCCATATGCCAGCAAGTGAACTTTGCCCTACCTCCTGCAAACTGTTTTTTCCAGCAGAGAAAAGCATCCTGCCTGGCCACGTATAATTAAGATTCCTTTCCCATCTCCAGCTGAGCTCACGAGCCTAATGCCCTCAGAGGGCTTTACTGCCTATCTGCCGCTGGTCTTGGGTTCAGGAAAAGCTACTGTTCTTGCCGTCTCCCCATCCCCAGAGCTCTGACATACTCACTTGCACAGGTGGCCAGCATACAGGGCCTGATGGATGAAGAGAACGGCAGGGGCGGGCACAGGGAGGAATTGACAGTAGCTGAGACACCTGTTTTCAGCACCTTCCGGCAAATGGCACTTCGCGTCTGGGTGCCCTCCCCGCAGCTCGTGGAACACTGGTGGGAAAAGAAGGGCCCAAAGCATGTAAATTCAGGTAACTAAAGGCTAATGGGTTTGTGTGGGCTCTGAAACTCACCAAAATAAGGAAGACGTTGCTTGGAAAAGCAATAGCAACTAAGAGAGATAGAGAAATATTAATTATGTAACAATGTGGGAAGACACATCCATACTGTAGGCATATTCTACTCGAAGATTTTCTAGTCTCAGGTCTCCTGTGGACCTTTCACCTGTTTTGACTTTTTTTTCCCTAACATCTTTATTGGAGTATAATTGCGTCACAATGCTGTGTTAGTTTCTGCTGTATAACAAAGTGAATCAGCTATATGTATACATATATACCTCTATCCCCTCCCACTTGCATATGCCACCCACTAGGTGGTCACAAAGCACCAGGCTGATCTCCCTCTGCTATGTGGCTGCTTCTCACTAGCTATCTATTTTACATTTGGTAGTGTATATATGTCAATACTACTCTCTCACTTTGTCCCAGCTTACCCTTCCCCCTCCCCGTGTCTTTAAGTCCATTTTCTACGTCTGCATCTTCATTCCTGTCTTGACCCTAGGTTCATATACATATTGTATATGCCCCTAGGAATATACAATATATTCCACTGTATAAGCAATAGCAAGATGTATCACATCTTCTTTATCCATTCATCTGTTGATGGACACTTAGGTTGCTTCCATGTCCTGGCTATTGTAAACAGTGCTTCAATGAACACTGTGGTACATGTCTCATTTTGAATTATGATTTTCTCAGGGTATATGCCCAGTAGTGGGATTGCTGGGGCATATGTTAGTTCTATTTTTAGTTTTTTAAGGAACCTCCATACTGTTCTCCATAGTGACTGTATCAATTTACATTCCCACCAACAGTGCAAGAGGGTTCCCTTTTCTCCACACCCTCTCCAGCATTTATTGTTTGTAGATTTTTTCATGATGGCCATTCTGACCGGTGTGAGGTGATACCTCATTGTAGTTTTGATTTGCATTTCTCTAATGATTAGTGATGTTGAACATCCTTTCATATGTTTGTTGGCAATCTGTATATCTTCTTTGGAGAAATGACTATTTAGGACTTTGACCCATTTTTGGATTGGGTTGTTTTTTTGATATCAAGCCGCATAAGCTGCTTGTATATTGTGGAGATTAATCCTTTGTCAGTTGTTTCATTTGCAAATATTTTCTCCCATTCTGAGGGTTGTCTTTTGGTCTTGTTTATGGTTTCCTTTGCTGTGCAAAAGCTTTGAAGTTTAGGTCTCATTTGCTTACTTTGTTTTTATTTCCATTTATCTAGGAGGTGGGTCAAAAAGGATCTTGCTGTGATTTATGTCAAAGAGTGCTCTATGTTTTCCTCTAAGAGTTTTATAGTGTCTAGCCTTACATTTAGGTCTTTAATCCATTTTGAGTTTATTTTTGTGTATGGTGTTAGGGAGTGTTCTAATTTCATTCTTTTACATGTAGCTGTCAGGTTTTCCCAGAACCACTTACTGAAGAGGCTGTCTTCTCTCCATTGTTTATTCTTGCTTCCTTTATCAAAGATAAGGTGACCGTATGTGCGTGGGTTTATCTCTGGGTTTTCTATCCTGTTCCATTGATCTATATCCTGTTTTTGTGCCAGTACCATACTGTCTTGATTACTGTAGCTTTGTAGTATAGTCTGAAGTCAGGGAGCCTGATTCCTCCAGCTCCATTTTTCATTCTCAAGATTGCTTTGGCTATTTGGGGTCTTTTGTGTTTCCATACAAATTGTGAAATTTTTTGTTCTAGTTACGTGAAAAATGCCATTGGTAGTTTGATAGGGATGGCATTGAATCTGTAGATTGCTTTGGGTAGTACAGTCATTTTCACAATATTGATTCTTCCAATCCAAGAACATGGTATATCTCTCTGTTTGTATTGTCTTTAATTTCTTTCATCAGTGTCTTATACTTTTCTGCATACAGGTCTTTTGTCTCCTTAGGTAGGTTTATTCCTAGGTATTTTATTCTTTCTGTTGCAATGGTAAATGGGAGTGTTTCCTTATTTCACATTCAGATTTTTCATCGCTAGTGTATAGGAATGCAAGAGATTTTTGTGCATTAATTTTGTATCCTGCTACTTTACCAAATTCATTGATTAACTCTAGCAGTTTTCTGGTAGCATCTTTAGGATTCTCTATGTATAGTATCATGTCCTCTGCAAACAGTGACAGTTTTACTTCTTCTTTTCCGATTTGGATTCCCTTTATTTCTTTTTCTTCTCTGATTGCTGTGGCTAAATCTCCCAAAACTGTGTTGAATAATAGTGTTGAGAGTGGGCAACCTTGTCTTGTTCCTGATGTTAGAGGAAGAGGTTTCAGTTTTTCACCATTGAGAACAATGTTGGCTGTGAGTTTGTCATATATTGCCCTTTATTATGTTGAGGTAGCTTCCCTCTATGCCTACTTTCTGGAGAGTTTTTATCATAAATGGGTTTTGAATTTTGTGGAAAGCTCTTTCTGAATCTATTGAGATTATCATATGGTTTTTATCCTTCAATATATTAATATGGTGTATCACATTGATTGATTTGCATATACTGAAGAATCCTTGCATTCCTGGGATAAACCCCACTTGATCATGGTGTATGATTCTTTTAATGTGCTGTTGGATTGTTTGCTAGTATTTTGTTGAGGATTTTTGCATCTATGTTCATCAGTGATACTGGCATGTAGTACTTTCTTTGTGACATCTGTGTCTGGTTTTGGTTTCAGGTTGATGGTGGCCTCATAGAATGAGTTTGGGAGTGTTCCTCCCTCTGCTATATTCTGGAAGAGTTTGAGAAGGATAGGTGTTAGCTCTTCTCTACATGTTTGATAGAATTCGCCTGTGAAGCCATCTGGTCCTAGGGTCTTGTTTGTTGGAAGATTTTTAATCACAGTTTCAATTTCAGTGCTTGTGATTGGTCTGTTTATATTTTCTATTTCTTTCTGGTTCAGTCTCGGAAGGTTGTGCTTCTCTATGATTTGTCCATTTTTTCCAGGTTGTCCACTTTATTGGCATATTGCTGCTTGTAGTAATGTCTCATGATCCTTTGTATTTCTGCAGTGTCAGTTGTTACTTCTCCTTTTTCATTTCTAATTCTGTTGATTTCTGTCTTCTCCCTTTTGTGTTTTTCTTGATGAGTCTGGCTAATGGTTTATCAATTTTGTTTATCTTCTCAAAGAACTTGCTTTTAGTTTTACTGATATTTGCTACTGTTTCCTTCATTTCTTTTTCATTTCTTTCTGATCTGATCTTTATGATTTCTTTCCTTCTGCTAACTTTGGGGTGTTTTTGTTCTTCTTTCTCTAATCGCTTTAGGTGTAAGGTTAGGTTGTTTATTTGAGATTCTTCTTGTTTCTTGAGGTAGGACTGTATAGCTATAAACTTCCCTCTTAGAACTGCTTTTGCTGCATTCCATTGGTTTTGGGTCGTCATGTTTTCATTGTCATTTGTTTCTATGTACTTTTTGATTTCCTCCGATTTCTTCAGTGATCTCTTGGTTACTTAGTAGCATATTGTTTAGCTACCATGTGTTTGTATTTTTTATAGTTTTTTTCCCTGTGATTGATATCTAGTCTCAGCATTCTGGTCAGAAAAGATACTTGATATGATTTCAATTTTCTTAAATTTACTGAGGCTTGATTTGTGAACCAAGATATGATCTATCCTGGAGAATGTTCCATGTGCACTTGAGAAGAAAGTGTATTCTGTTGTTTTTGGATGGAATGTCCTATAAATATCAATTAAGTCCATCTTGTTTAATGTGTGATTTAAAGCTGTGTTTCCTTATTTTTTTTCATTTTGGATGATCTCTCCATTGGTGAAAGTGGGGTGTTAAAGTCCCCTAATATGATTGTGTTACTGTCGATTTTCCCTTTTATGGCTGTTAGCATTTGCCTTATGTATTGAGGTCCTCCTTTCTTGGGTGCATACATATTTACAATTGTTCTATGTTCTTCTTGGATTGATCCCTTGATCACTGTCATGTCCTTCCTTGTCTCTTGTAATAGTCTTTATTTTAAAGTCTATTTTGTCTGATATGAGAATTGCTACTCCAGCTTTCTTTTGCTTTCCATCTGCATGGAATATCTTTTTCCATCCCCTTACTTTCAGTCTGTATGTGTCTCTAGGTCTGAAGTGGGTCTCTTGTAGACAGCATATATACGGGTGCTGTTTTTGTATCCATTCAGCCAGTCTGTGTCTTTTGGATGGAGCATTTAATCCATTTACATTTAAGGTAGTTATTGATACGTATGTTCCTATTACCATTTTCTTAATTGTTTTGGGTTTGTTTTTGCAGGTTTTTTCCTTCTCTTGTGTTTCCTGCCTAGAGAAGTTCCTTTAGCATTTGTTGTAAAGCTGGTTTGGTGGTCTGAATTATCTTAACTTGTGCTTGTTTGTGAAGGTTTTAATTTCTCTCTTGAATCTGTATGAGATCCTTGCTGGGTAGAATAATCTTGGTTGTAGGTTTTTCCCTTTCATCACTTTAAATACGTCCTGCCACTCCCTTCTGGTTTGTAGAGTTTCTGCTGAAAGATCAGCTGTTAACCTTATGGGGATTCCCTTGTATGTTATTTGTTGCTTTTCCCTTGCTGCTTTTAATATTTTTTCTTTGTATTCAATTTTTGATAGTTTGACTAATGTGTGTCTTGGAGTGTTTCTCCTTAGATTTATCCTGTATGGGACTCTCTGTGCTTCCTGGACTTGATTGGCTATTTCCTTTCCCATGTTAGGGAAGTTTTCAACTATAATCTCTTCAAATATTTTCTCAGACGATTTCTTTTTCTCTTCCTCTTCTGGGACCCCTTTAATTTGAATGTTGGTGCATTTAATGTCCCAGAGGTCTCTGAGACTGTCCTCAATTTTCATTCTTTTTTCTTTTTTCTGCTCTGCAGTAGGTAGTTCCACTATTTGATCATCCAGGTTACTTATCCGTTCTTCTGCCTCAGTTATTATGCTATTGATTCCTTCTAGAGAATTTTTAATTTCATTTATTGTGTTGTTCATCATTGTTTGTTTGCTCTTTAGTTTTTCTAGGTCCTTGTTAAACGTTTCTTGTATTTTCTCCATTCTACTTTCAAGATTTTGGATCATCTTTACTATCATTACTCTGAATTGTTTTTCAGGTAGACTGCCTATTTCCTCTTCATTTGTTTCGTCTCGTGGGTTTTTACCTTGCTCCTTCATCTGCTTATTTCTCTGTCTTCTCATTTTGTTTAACTCACTGTATTTGGGGTCTGCTATTCACAGGCTGCATGTTCGTATTTCGTGTTGTTTTTGGTGTCTGCTTCCAGTGGGTGAGGTTGGTTCAGTGGGTTGTGTAGGCTTCCTGGTGGAGGGGACTGGTGCCTGTGTTCTGGTGAATGAGGCTGGATCTTGTCCTTCTGTTGGGCAGGGCCACGTCTGGTGGTGTGTTTTGGAGTGTCTGTGAACGTAGTATGATTTTAGGCAGCCTCTCTGCTAATGGGTGGGATTGTGTTCCTGTCTTGCTAGTTGTTTGGCATGGGGTGTCCAGCACTGAAGCTTGCTGGCCATTGGGTGGAGCTGGGTCTTAGCGTTGAGACAGAGATCTCTGGGAGAGCTCTCACCAATTGCTATTACGTGGGTCTGGGAGGTCTCTGGTGGTCCAATGTCCTGAACTCTGCTCTCCCACCTTGGAGGCTCAGCCATGACATCAGGCCAGAGCACCAAGACCCTGTCAGCCACATGGCTCTAACATGTTGACCTCCAAATGGCAAAATCCTTTCTTTGTTTGAATAAAGGTGGCCTTCGAGGTCCAGGTTTTAGGGAACTGGCCCAGGGTGGCCATCCCTGGTTTCACATCAACATGATCTCAGGCAGAAACCTCCTTGTTTTTCCATTTTGTCTTTAAGTTACTCATTGAAAAAACTGGCCCGTGGTCCCAAGGACGGTCGCAGCTTCGGCTGGTGGGGGCCCTCCCTCCCACTGGGCTCCCTGTTTTTACTTTTGTAGCCTGGGATTTAGAGTTAGAGAGTCACAGAGTCCAACTCAGTATTTCACTAGTTGGCAAGTCACTTAAACTCTCTGAGTCTGTTACCACTTCTTATACTTATTTTGCAAGGCTGGGAATTAAATGAGATAATATATTTTAAAATTTCACACATAGAAATGAAATTCAGTTAATGCTAATTCCTATCTCCTTCCTTTACAAATAAATTATAATACTTTAATGTCAAGTATCAGATAATTCTTATGCATTTACTTTGTTTGAGGTGGGGCGCTAAATGCTATGGGACAAAATGTGCAAGATGGTTCCTAACCTCAAGGGGATGTCATCAAATAATGGGAAGAAATCCAAATGCGTTGTTAAAATGAAATAGTATATTAGGGAACATAGAAATCAAAACCCCAATGAAATACCACTTTATATTCACTAAAATTCCCATAATCAAAAAGATGGACAACAATAAGTATTATTATTATAAGTGAGGATGTAGAAAGATTAGAGCCTTCCCGTATTGCTGGTGGGAATGTAAAATAGCACAGCCCTTTTAGAAAGCAAGTTTGATATTTTTTTAAAAAGTTAAGCATACATTTACCATATGACCCAGCAATTTCAGTCCTAGGTGTCTTACCCAATAGAAATGAAAACATACATCCATATAAAGACTTGTATGCTAAGGTTCATAGCAACATGATTCTTAATAGGCAAAAGTGGAAACAACTCAAATATCCCTCAGTTGGTGAATGGATAAATGAAATGTGGTATATCTGTATCATGGAATATTTTATTCCACCCTAAAAAGGAATGTTCTGATAATGTGCTACAAGATGGATAAACATTGAAGACATTATGCTAAGTTGAATTTTAGAGTATATAAATTATACTTCAATAAAGCTGTTTAAAGAATTATATAGTAATAAAAGAATTTAGTAAAAATATAAAACTAAAAGTCAAGTGAAGTGCGAAAATATTAATGCTAACAATTGGTGAATGCTTATGGTATACTAGTGATTTCCTGGTCTAATCTGGAAGATCGTTGGAGTCTGGATGGGTATAGAGAGCCGGGGATAAGCATGGGAGGCAGGGAAATAACCAGAATCAAGGTAGAAGAGTTCAGTGCACAAGGCCAAGGCAGGCCTGGGGGCAGACCTAAACCAGTCTGACTGAACAGAGGGGCCAAGTGGAGAGTGTCAGGAGCTCAAGAGGTGGTTTGGGGCCAGATGTTGGAGACTTTTAATTTTCAGACAGAAGGTTTGGACTTGGTCCATAAGGCAATGAGGAGCCATTAAAGGGAAGAGTGAAATGACGAAAGAGGTATTTTGAGAAGGTAAATCTGGCAACAGTGTCTGGGAGGGATGGGAGTAGGAGATGAATGGCAGACAGGGATGTCAGTTAAGAAGGCTGCCACGGTAGTCCAGGCTTGAGATGATAACGGCCCGAACTAGGGTCATGGCAGCATGCCACGTTAACTTGAAAACTGACAGTAGAAGCCAAAAAATATTATCTCATGTATCTAAGTTTTATATGCTAGCCCATGGAAATGAACTATTCTATGCAAGGCACTGTGATATCCACCACCCTGAAAGACATTTAAGACGCAAAAAACGGGGATGAGAATCAAGCCCGTAGCTTTTGTTCCCTGATGATCGTGGATTCCAAATTCCACCTATCCCTTATTTTATTGTAAATGACAGCACCGAATCCAGGGATCAGGTGGGATGGGGGTAAAGAGCCTGGAAATTTTAAAAGCCTGGTCATTTTAGTGCTGCCAAGTAGAAAAATGGAAAAATGGACTGTGTGTCAGAAGACGAGTTTAGGATTTTGGTCAAGTCTAGTTCTTTCTCTAAAATTCTCAATTTCTAAACTTCTCTCAATTTCCACATCTCTAAAACAGGGAAACTATATTCGAGCAGGGATTTTCAAACTGTGTTCTTTAACTGTGTTGAACAAGTGATTTAGGGGCTTCTCAGGTGGTCTGGAGACCCAACCACTTGGAGATCCGGGACCCCTACCCAACCTACCCCCTACTTCAACCAAAACAGCTCTGATTTGTTCTGTTTTAGATTTCTGGCTTCACAATAACATTTCAATGGAAAAAAGGGTCTTGTGGCTTTAATGTTTAAAAGAACAACTAGGTTATAGGATCTCCTAAGTTCCTTCTAGCTCGAAAATTGAGTTTAATTTCTCTTATATTTTTGTGAGGGAGGAATTTCCGTAAAAATATGACTTAAAAATAATGAATAGCCAACTCTTTCAAGAGATGCAAGTGTTTCTTTTAAAGAAAAGAAGTAAGGTCTTTTGAGAGGCCTTTCCTCGGAATAGGATCTGAAAGTAATTTTATTTGAAGGGTTTAAAACGTTGGCTTAATTCTGTCTCTGAGGGATTCTGTGCAGTAACCATGAGATTGCGCCCAGATAGTTGAGGATGAAAAACACCCATAGATCATCCAGGTTTTCCTTTCTCCAAGGGGAGTCCTGTGGGAGTGTGTGGAATGCACGTCTCATCCCAGACAGAAGGGCCAAGGGAAGGGTTGTTAGGATGATAGGGGCAACTGGAAACCCTGTGAACACCCCCAGGAGCACTTTCGTATGGCATCAGCTTGAGTTTAACACCGGTGAATCGGGGCTAAAATCCCACCATTCCCAGCCCCTTCTCAATGTTTGGAATTTCCATTCATCAGCCCAGATAATGCAGAACCTAGTAACATTCCCTGGATAAGGGCTAACTCTACCTAGTTCCCCAAATGTAACTTCCACCTCCTAGGAAGACCAGCAAAGCTTGTGGGAGGCCTTGGTCATGATCCTGGATCCAGCCAGTCAAGTGCTTTCTTTGATTTCCTCTCCTTTTCCCGACAATGAGGAGGGATGGAAGAAAATCATAACAATAGTTAAGGGTTAACTTTTACTAGACACAAAGTACTTCATGTGCATCATTTAATTTTTAAGCGTCCCAATAACCATGTTAGTGAACACTATTATCATCTCCAATATTTAGCTAAGCAAACTAAGGCCTAGAAGGGTTAAGTAACTAGCCCAGGTTATATAGCTAGTAAGTGGCAGAGTCAGGATTCGAACCTAAGTTTGCCTGTCTTTGAGTCTGAACTCTTAACTACACGTGATACTGTTCTAAAGGTCTCCTTTACGTAATGGGACCCATGGGATTGCAATGCAGCAGTCTCCTTTCCTTAGTGCCTAATCACAGGGTCCCTGCTTCAGATTTCCTCTGTGTTCCATATGCTCAGAGGCCACAAACTCCGGGAAGTTGGGAGGACAATTCTCATACACACAAGTCCCTTTCTCAGCATCCCACTCATGGAAGACTATCACCGACAGACTTAGAAGAGCAGTGCCTTTTACACTACGCCCCTGGGAGGAAGTCTTCATCTAGAGTCACTTACTTGGCAAATACATCAGTGCCCTCGTCTGCACTGCTAGTTTTGTTAAGGATTTTTCATATATGATACCACACCCCAAATCAACAATCCATGGAAAAATTGTCACTGACATGTTCACACATGCACATACAGATATGCTCATTCCACACATTTAATCTTTTATCCTTCCGAAACAAAATTATTTCTAAAAGATGAAATAACAATCATTGCCCCTTCTGTTCTCAGCCATTTGCAGGGAGCTACCATCAGAAGGCAATTTTACTGCCAAATTACAAAATCTATGGTGTGTCAGTTACCTCTCAATTTCAGTGCCCTTTGCAGGTGCCGTCTGATGGACCTCTACACGGGCTGACAAAACACAGGGCAAGAATTCTCAGAATGTAGGTTGAAAGACATGGCATCTTAATTTTCAGAGGCAGCTTTCCCCTCTGTGATGTATTTTAACCAGCAGCAGCTCTGTCCTGAGAGTCGGACAGACTGCAAAGGAGGCAGTGAGATCACCAAGGCCAGTTCGGATGCTTCTATGCAAGGAAGGAGAGGGGCTCGACTCTGCCTGGGACACAGAGATGTTCACTTCAGGCCTCGTCCTTCTGTTCTTGGCTGTATCTGCTTGCCAGGGGGATTTCTCTATGAAAGACACATAGGCCCATGAAGCTGGGGGAGTTGCAGGCAAGTCAAAGGAGGAGGAGAGGCTGAAAACAAGTTGCAGCTGGGTATCCATGAATTAGTTCGTGCTAGTGTTCAAGTAGGAATGATTTAGAGAAGTCGGTTAGTTGGGGATCTATCCCTAACTTACGAGGCAAGTCAGGAACGGCAATGCCGATGCAGCCATCTCCCCAGATGCAGGGCGACGGGGGAAATCAACTGCTCTGGCTGGGAAGCTGTTGATGTTCTGGAGCCAGAAAACTGACAGGAAAGAGGCAGGATTTCCTTGGCCTTCTTTTCCTAATAAATCATGTGCCTCATTCTCCAGTAACTTGGAAGAGAAAAACTAGAGAGGCTTTGCCTTTCCTGAGGAGAGACTAGAAACATCTGGGAGTAGGAGAGGCAGGGGGGGTCAAGGAGGCGGGAGCGAAGGTAGAGGAAGAACCCAGTGTTCTGAGTAGAATCCTGGGCCCGAACAGTCCGAATGAATGAGGCCTGGTTTTGTTCCGCGAAGGGCCCGTTTACAATTCCCTGCTTCTGACTGTTGAGTGAGGGCTGGCTGCCTAACGCGCATCCCCGCAGCCTAGTTAAAATCTAGTTACACGATATGGTATATCAGCGCTTACAGAAACTCTGTTCCATGCAGAACTGATTCACTTTGCTGCACACCTGAAACTAACACAAAAGTGTAAATCAACTACGCTCCAATAAAAATGAAGAAAACAAAACTCTGTTCCACAGTGTTAGGAGGATTATTTTGTTCTCCTCTCGTCTTCTGTATCTATAAGCTTGGGTGCCTTCTCCTCCTTCTGCCTCTTTTGTTATCTCCTTCTGAGAAGCATACCTACCTCTGTCCAGTCAGACAGCAGCCACTCGCTGGGACAGTCATCTTTCTTGCAGGCTTGCTGGGAGGCCAGTTTGGGGGCCGAACAGAAGGTCTCTGGAAGCTCCAAGAAGCTGCCATCAGCCATGCGCTGTTTGCAAAGAACCTCGCGCTTCTGGATGCCCCCTCCGCAGGTCCTGGAACACTGGAGAAGGAAGAGAAAGCAGACCCTGCATAGGACAGTAGCACATTTGACTGCTAATTCTTACCTTAGCCTTGGTTTGACTCAAGGGTGAAAAAAGAACAAAAAAAAATAGAAAAGGAAGAATACCCAGGAACCAGCCCAAAGGATTTTGCTTCCTCTCCTTGAAATGAATTTTGTAGCAAGTTCTACACCCTCTGCTCTTAATCTCAAATATGTAGCTAGAGCACCCAGGAATTTCACGGGCCTTTAAATCTTAGAAAGTTGGTTCTACTTAGGGGCAGGACAGGAATAAAGATGCAGATGTAGAGAACAGATTTGAGGACACAGAGAGGGGGAAGGGTAAGCTGGGACGAAGTGAGAGAGTGGCATGGACATATATACACTACCAAACGTAAAATAGATAGCTAGTGGGAAGCAGCCGCATAGCACAGGGAGATCAGCTTGGTGCTTTGTGACCACCTAGAGGGGTGGGATAGGGAGGATGAGAGGGAGACGCAAGAGGGAGGAGCTATGGGGATATATGTATATGTATAACTGATGCACTTTGTTATGCAGCAGAAACTAACACAACATTGTAGAAAAACTGTACTCCAATAAAGATGTTAAAAAAAAAAAGTTGGTTCTAAACTATGATTTGCAGTCACCCAAGACAACTGGTTTAAAAGGTTATATAATAGAGGGCTAAACATATTTATGACCCAGTGAAAATAATCTGTGCTGCTTCCAGAATGAGCAAGAGGGAGCTGCTGCCACCAGTGTAGATCTGGAGGAATTAACCTGCAGAGAAGGCAGCACTTCCTCTCTCTCTAAGTGTGAACATCCACTCTACCCTATTGGAGGGCGGTAGATTTGAGGCTTGGTTTTCCGAAAGACTCCCTGGAACACGTTTCTTGTAGGACTGGTGTTTTTTTAGGGCGGTGGGAGCAAGACCCATGGAAATTTGGGATACAAGAAAAATCACCTCATGTTAGTGGTTTTCAGCAGGACCCCAATCAAACACACCATTTACAAGTAATTTAATAGTTATCATCCAGTTGCCCGAGGCGGGGCAGGAGGCTGTCATTCCAGGACTCTGTTCCTCCCTTGCGGTAGGCAAAGCAGCCCTCCGTTTTTAGCTGGGCACAAGACCTTCTGGCATACAGACTATATTTGCTGACCTCCCTTGAAGGTGCCGCGTGACTAAGTGCTGGGCAAAAGGATATTCGTAGAATGTTGTGTGCAACTTCAAGGAAAAACCCACAAAAAGAAAATGTGGCATTTTCCCCTTCCCGCCTCGTCCTTGCTGGCTGGAATTTGAACACGATGTCTAAAATTTAACCTTCCGCCTTGGATGGCGACAGGCAAAAGGAGGGAAGCAGCCTATCTTCCTGGGGGTGAAGCCAACATACCGGCCCTGGATGGCCTGTGTGTGTATAAGAGGAAAACACCTCTCTCTCTTATCTAAGCCACTATGCCTTTGGGTGTCCTGTCATTTTTAGTCCATCTAACTCTAGCTAGAAAGACAAATACTGTATGAAATCACTTACATGTGGAATCTAAAAATTACAATAAACTAGTGAATGTAACAAAAAAGAAGCGGAATCACAGATATAGGGAACAAACTGGCAGTTACCAGTTGAGGGGGGGAGGGGCAATATAGGGGTGAGGAAGTGGGAGATACAAACTACTGGATGTAAGATGGGCTCAGGATGTATTATACAACAAAGGGAATACAGCCAATATTTTGTGATGACTAAATGGAAAGTAACCTTTAAAAACTGTATAAAAAATTTTTTAAAAAATGAAAAAAGGAGGCATAGGCACAAATGCTAAGAAAGAGGGAAAAGAAAAAAAAAATCTAACCCTAGCTAATCTACCAACCATGACTACTCTGTTCTGCGGGTGGAGGGATTTTATTTTAAAACTCTAAGGAGTGCTCTGCTTTCTTCAAGAATAGTCCCTTTTCTTGAATCTGCTGCCCTTGTGCTTGCTGAGAAATGAGGCCTGGGTATACAAAGACTGAGCGTTTGTGCTGTAGGAGCTTCTCGTGCTGCAGCAGTGGGCTCTCCGAACTCATGGGGGTCTGTGATCAGTTGGCTGGAGTCAGAACTGCAAGGGGGATGGGTACCCAGAGTCAAGGTGAGGATGGTGATACAGTGCTCCTGAGTAGTCAGAATGCTGCTGTGGCCCAGCTGTCACCCTCTTATTCGGTGGTCCCAATCCTGATGCACTTTATTTATTTCTAAAAATTTATTTAATTAATTATTTTTGGCTGTTGTTGGGTCTTCGTTACTGCGCGCGGGCTTTCTCTAGTTGCGGAGAGCGGGGGCTACTCTTTGTTGCGGTGGGCGGGCTTCTCACTGCAGTGGCTTCTCATTGCAGAGCACGGACTCTAGGCACGCGGGCTTCAGTAGTTGTGGCTCGCGGGCTCTAGAGCACAGACTCAGTAGTTGTGGCACACGGGCTTAGTTGTTCCGCGGCAAGTGGGATCCTCCCGGACCAGGGCTTGAACCCGTGTCCTCTGCATTGGCAGGTGGATTCTTAACCACTGTGCCACCAGGGAAGCCCCTGCTGCACTTTAAAACCACCTGGGAGCTTTTGAAAAGTCTGAGTCCTGGGCCCCATCTCAGATCCATTAAACTCTGGGATATATGTCCCAGACATTAATTTTTTAAATTAAAAAACATTCTTTTTTTAAACCTCCCAGGTAATTCTATGCAACCAGGATTGAGAACCATCTCTCCAAATGAATGCCCCTCCATCATTTCCAATGGGAGTAAAATAAACATGGAGGGGAAAACCTGGGACCCAGAGCAGCCTCTGTTAGAGCCAGTGGTTATGTGGAGTATCTTATAAGGTGTATGGGTGTCCATCCAATTTGAATAAATGCTCCCAATATAAACAGGTAGGTGAATAAGAACAGTGTTCAGATTTAAGCATCTTACTGAATGTGGCAATAAGGTAAAATGCAGGTTAATTTTTTCTCTCTTTCAAATTAAGGAGCGGATGAAAATAATTGGTTTTATTTTAAGGGTGACATTGTAATGTGCTATAGAGTGTGACCACTCACTTAAAATAACAGAGCTGAGGGCTTCCCTGGTGGCGCAGTGGTTGAGAGTCTGCCTGCCGACGCAGGGGACACGGGTTCGTGCCCCGGTCTGGGAAGATCCCACATGCCGCGGGGCAGCTAGGCCCGTGAGCCATGGCCGCTGAGCCTGCGCGTCCGGAGCCTGTGCTCCGCAGCGGAAGAGGCCGCAACAGTGAGAGGCCCGCATACCGCAAAAAAAATAAATAAAATTTAAAAATAACAGAGCTGAGTTGTCACTTTGCAGATAGGACCTGATTTAAGGGACAGACCCTCAGATGATTCCCCCCTAACACTATATGGAATTCTGTGCCAACTGTATGACAAAACAGCTGCAAGAAAAGTTAAAAAAAAAAATCAGCTTGTTATTTTGAAGTTTGACCTACACAGAAAACTTGCAGGAAATTCTCAACACCCAAAGATAAAGTAAGACTCCTGAGAATGTCCTTCAGAGCCCTCACAGTCTGACCTGCATTGAGCTTCTCAGCCACGTTCCTTGCCGGCCTGCTGTGGGCTGGCGCTTTAGCTGCAGTGGACAATCTGCCCTTCCCTGGGCCCACAGATGCCTCCTCTGCTCAGGCCTTTGATCATGTTGTTCACTCTGGGAGCAATGCCCTTCACCTCTCTGTCCATCCAGAAACTTCCAAGACATCCTTGAAGGCCCAGCTCACCGGCCACTTCTTCAGGAAAGCCTCTTTTAACCCCTCTGCCTCATGGTGTATAAGTCACCTCCCACCCCACCTTGACCTGGAAGGGTACCGCACATCCCGTTAGGGCTGGTTGCTTATGCTCCCGCTATTTTCCTCCGCCTCCTTGCATTCACATAGGATTATGTGACTTTTGAGGAAAGGGAACGTATTCATCTTTCTATTCCCCAGAGCCTAGTATAGCATCTGGCAAAGAGTGTACACTTCATAAATGTTTGTTGAACCGATGACTGGATGAACGAAAGGGCCAACAAGCCAGATGCTGAAAAGATGTAAAACAAACATCCAGCTGATGGGCTGCACATCCACCTTTTATCGGACTGTTTTATCATTAGCCAGAAGCCTCTTCTAAGTAAGTCAGCAGTGGGTTTCAGCCAGCTGCAGCGCCTACTCTGTGGGGTGCTCTGATCCTCCAGGGATGGCAGACAACCCTCTGGCTGGGTTAATGTCGTCAGGGATTTGGCTTTTAAACGCTTGTCTCAACTTCGCTCAAAAAGTTTCCCCGGTGTGTACACTGAGGAAAAGGTGGTTTTCAAAAAATTTTTTTAATTGTAGAAGATGAAATCTCAAATTAGTAAAGGTTCCAAAGTCTGTGATGACTTTGTGAACTGGTCAAGGTTACGTGGTGAGGCTGATAGCTCTGATGTGACAGGCAGAATGCAAAGGAGAAAGGATTTTGAAAGCAGAAGCAAGAGAAATTTAATAAAATGACATGAAAAATGTTTGCTTTATGAATCATCATTGAAAATAATATTGTGGTATGAAGATGTAGATCTCTGGTAATGGGTATTGTTTTAAAATATATTCCATAAACAGAATAAATAACCCAAAAGAGCACGTATATCGCTTATCCTTGTTGCCATGCATATTTCATGATATAAGGTCATGGGTTCATTAGTTTTATAAGAAAAGTAAAAACAATACAACATGAGGAACACGTAAAAGTTACGTTTCTATACAAAAATACAATGGCCTGAGTGTCCTGTATTTTTAAGAATTTCCCCATGATCAGCACATTCATAAATTCTGCCTCTTTTGACATTTTTGGTTTCATGCTGACAGTTCAATTCACTGAGAGCTGAGTTCACTTCCTTGGTACCTCGAGTCACACATTGACCCCAACACAAAGTGATGTCTACATTCTGTTTCTAAGGTCAAGTTGCCAGTTTTAACATGATGTGCTCTGCTTAGCTTCTAACTCATTTCATTCCTTTCTTCATTCTCTCATTCATTCTTTCATCAAACATTTCCTGAGTACTTGCTGAGTGCCAGGCACCGTACTAGGTGCTGAGGACTTAAGATGACTTAAGATGGTCACTACGCCTCAGTCCAGTCACTGCACTTTACCTTAAGGTGTGATCAGTTTCACAAAAGAGGGAATATAGACAAGAGTGCAACCAAGTCTTTATGGAAAAGATGGGGAAGGCTTTGCAGAAGAAATGGTTGGCCGGGGAGATAGGAGCGCTGGCAGAGTCGGACCACGTGTGCACAGATGGAGAAACACGGCATGTTCACACACCTCCAATGAGTCCTGAGAAGGCAGAGCTTAGGGTTCATGGGGACGTGTCATTGGGAAAGGAGACTGAGAAGGCGGATGAGTGGCAGACAGTGAAGGGCCTTGGACATAACTGGACATACTCTTAAGACCCTGGGGTGTCATTAAATGTTTTAAAGTAGGAGGTAACACGATCTAATTTGCAGAAATGATTCAGGTGGCAAAGGAAAATGGGTTCCAAAGAGCACGGCCCTGTGAGATGTTAATAGATGTGCCAGGGAGAAAAGGTTTCGTTGTCAAATACGTCTGAACGACAGTGCATGCCACACCCCTATTTGGGGGTTCTGAGCACATATTAATATTTTAAAGGTCTGACAGAGGGCCTGTAGTAAAGAACCACTGATATCAGGTTGGGAAACATCAGATCAGAGTTAGGTGAGACAGTACAGGGAGAGCAAGTAAAAGGCTGTTTGTAGTAGTTTGGTTAGTTGAGAGCGCTGGAACCAAGGCAGTGGCAGAAGGATGAGAGAGGAAGAGAGCATTGGGGGGTTGGGAAGATACAGGAGGTGGAATCAACAGGACGTGGGTGTTGACTGAGTGTGAAGAACAAGTGAGGCTGAGATGGCACTAGTTTCTCGCTGGAGAACAGGCTAGATGGTGGTGCTACCACAGCACAAGGTCCACGAGGGAAGGCCAGGTCTACGGGGGAAGGTGGCAGGTAGGTGTGTTATCGAGCTTGACGTTAGACCTTCAGAATTTGAGGTAACTTTGCAACATATGAGGTTGAGAGGTTCAAAGGGTAATCAGAGAGTGTTTAGTATATAACAGTGGGAAAAACTAAGTCAAACTGAAGGAAGGCTCAGAAAAACAACAAAAATATGAGGACTGGAATCTCACTTACTAAACAAAATTATTAAATAAGAACAGAATTTCTATATGGGCCACTTTGTGAATTAAAATTATCTTGTTAATCTAATATCGATTAAGCTTTCTTAACCCTGGAAGTGCAAGGGGTGTGCAGTATATCTTCTGGGTTTAACATTCCTGTTACTTCGTGAAGCATGGGCTAGCATACCCACTAAAATTCAGAGCAATTGTTAAAAAGAATTTTCTGCTAATAAATAAAAACAAAAACACTTCACCTGTGAAATGTGAACTCTGATCTGTTTTGCTGACAGTTATTTATTTTTTAATTAATTATTTTTTGGCTGCATTGGGTCTTTGTTGTGCGGGCTCCCTCTAGTTGCAGTGAGCGGGGGCTACTCTTTGTTGTGGCGTGCAGGCTTCTCATTGCAGTGGCTTCTGCTGTGGCAGAGCACGGGCTCTAGGCCTGCGGGCTTCAGTAGTTGTGGCACGTGGGCTCAGTAGTTGTGGCTTGCGGGCTCTAGGGTGCAGGCTCAGTAGTTGTGGCGCACGGGCTTAGTTGCTCTGCCCTAAGGATCTTAGGATGTGGGATCTTCCCGGACCAGGGCTCGAACCTGTGTCCCCTGCATTGGCAGGCGTATTCTTAACCACTGCGCCACCAGGGACGTCCAATATTTACTGTTGCTTCTAGAGGTAGGATCAAGCATCCATTTCTTTGTGAAATACACTACTAAAAACTAAGATAAATATCCCAATAGATGTTTTTCCTCCCTGGATACAACATTTTAAATAAAGATGGTCTCTAACTCATGAGGAGTTACATTGTAGTCACTGGTATGTAACAAAACTGATGACTACATTGACTCTTTCTGCCAGAATTCAGCCCCCTAATCCAGATCAAAGTCATTCTTTCCTGTGTGGTGTGTTTAAATCTAAATGAAAAATTTAATTCTCAAGTATTTATAGTTATTAAAATTCTTTTTTTCCCCCTAAATATTACCAGCAGGGACTCTTCTCTCCTATATCTTTTTACATAGCTAAACTACAGGCATTCTGAATTGTAACCCTGAATAAAAAAAAAAAAAAAAGGAAAAAAAGGTTTACAGGTAAGTGGCCACATAATCACAGTTTCAAGCAAGGGGGGAACATAGGGGCTGTGGTGATTGCTTCAGTCTCTATACAGATGTGAGCAATATGTATGTACAGTGGGCGGACACAATCCTGCACATAAAACACAGGCCATATAGAGAAACAGAAATGATGCTTCAGAGTGGACTCTCTCATTCATTTCAGGTTCATCTTTCTCGCATCTTTCTCTTCTTCTCTCATTTCTGTTTTAAAGGTTTTGTTTTAGAATAAAAACAAATAAGATTGATGCCTACAGAGCTCATGCATAGTGGCAAGAGGAGTAGAAGGCAGACTTTTACTTTGTGCTAATGGAGACATATAGGCTCATCAGCCCACAGTCTAGCAGACTGAAGCAGGCTGAGTCATGACCCCAGAGATATCTATGTCCATATCACTGGAACCTGTGAACATTTGACCTGACATGGTAAAAGCGACTTTGCAGAGGGTATTCAGTCAGACATCTTGAGATGTGGAGATTACCTGGGTTATCAAGGTGGGGCTGATGTGGTCACAATGGTCCTTGTAAGACGATGGCAGGAGGACTGGAGTCAGACAGGGTATAAAGACAGAATCTGAGGTTGGAGGGAAGTGCTTTGAAGCTGGAGGAAGGGGCCATGAGCTAAGAAACCCAGAAGCCTCTAGAGGCTGGAAAAGGCAAACAGATCCTCCCCTAGAACTTCTAGAAGGAATGCAAACCTGCCAACACCTTGATTTTAGCCAAGCGAAACTGATTTCAGACTTCTGACCTCCTGAGCTATAAGATAATAAATTCATGTTCTTTTAAGCCACGAGTGTGTGGTAATTTGTTATAGCAGCAAGAGGAAACATACACAGATTAACTACCCTGGATAATGCAACAAATACTGAGTTTTATGTAAACTGCTGATTTTTGAGCTGATATCAGATTTCCTCACGATTTAACAGTTTAGAGCATATTGTAAAGAGGTTTTGGGAATGCTGCACTGCAGAGTGGAAAAAAGAATGGATTTTGACTCATACAGATCCCTTTTCCATTTACTGGCTATGTGAGCCGGGACAAACACAGCCTCTCTGAGCCTTGTTTCCTCAAAGGATTGCCGTAGGGATTAAAAGATGAACTGAAGAGCAGGAGAATGAACTCTACTAAATGAAGTCTGAATTCATGCTAACCTCACAGTGCTTTAGTTTCCTCATCTGTAAACTGAGGATCAGAGTAGTAACTATCACATCAAGGATAGTGAGGATTAAATACGTTAAAAATAAAAGTGAATTTCCTATAGTTACAAAACAAAAGTGAGTCACAGATGAAGACAACAAACTTACGGTTCCCAGGGCATAAGGGGAGGGGGGAGGATAAACCGGGAGATTGGGATTGACATATACACACTACTACATATGAAATAGATAGCTAATAAGAACTGGCTGTATAGCACAGGGAACTCTACTCAATACTCTGTAATGGCCTATATGGAAAAAGAATCTAAAAATAAAAGAGAGTGGATATGTGTATAACTGAGTCACTTTGCTGTACACCTGAAACTAACACAACATTGTAAATCAACTATACTCCAATAAAATTTTTTAAAAAGTGAGTTAATAAGTGTTATTGGAACCCTGCTATAGATATGAGCATATGTCCAACCTTAACTCCCTCCTTTGTGATCTTTTTAAAAATGATTTTAATCTACTTTTAGATTAGCATTAAAAATATCCTTTCTGGGCTTCCCTGGTGGCGCAGTGGTTAAGAATCTGTCTGCCAATGCAGGAGACACAGGTTCGAGCCCTGGTCCGGGAAGATCCCACATGCTGTGGAGCAGCTAAGCCCATGCGCCACAACTGCTGAGCCTGTGCTCTAGAGCCCACGAGCCACAACTACTGAGCCCACGTGCTACAACTACCGAAGCCCGCGCACCTAGAGCTCGTGCTCCGCAACAAGAGAAGCCACTGCAGTGAGAAGCCCGTGCACCGCAACGAAGAGTAGCCCCTGCTCACCGCAACTAGAGAAAGCCCGTGCGCAGCAGCGAAGACCCAATGCAGCCAAAAATAAATAAATAAAATAAATTTATTAAAAAAAATCCTTTCTATTTCAAATACAGCAGTGTGTATAATAACCTAAATGGGAAAAGAACTTGAAAAAGAGTAGGTACATATGTATATATAACTGAATCACTTTGCTGTACACCTGAAACTGACACAACATTGTTAATCAACTATACTCCAATATAAAATAAAAATTAAAAAAAGTTCCTAGAACTGCACTGGATACATACTCTTTTTAGAATAAGAAGAAGCTCCTGAAATGTATCAAGTGCTCCATAAATGAACAGGCACACTTGCCATGGACCTTTTCAGCACCATTCTCTATGCTTTACACACCTGCATGGGTGTGGTGGGTTCTCACTGAGACTGGGTTACTGCTGTTACTGGCCTGACGGTCTAACTCAGGAGTCATGGGAAAGCAGCAGGTAAGGTGGTACGTGACTGTTAAATGAACAGCACTGACCGTGAACGCCATGTGGCTGCAGAGCAGGAGGGTAGTAGAGGAGTCCTGGTGGGAGAGGTGGGACTCCTGCCGGCTTTGACAGGCAGAGGGGAGGGGAACTGCGGGTGGGCAGGGAGAAGCGTGGGCAGAAGGAATGCACAAGCAGGGATGGGAGAACCACAGTTAAGAGATGGGCAGGGGCAGACGTGCAGAGGGATGAAGGCCTGACTAAGCCATTGCGCTTTATTATATGGCAATGGAGAGTCGCTGAAAAAAATCCTAGCAGAAGACTCTCATGATCAAGGTGTCTCAGACTGACGTATGCATCTGTAACAGTGGTTCTCAATCATGGTGCTGTAACACACCAGCTGTGAAAATGATCTCTCGTGAGGTGTATAAAAAGTAATATAATGGATGGACCTAGAGATTATCATATTAAATGGAGGACTTCAGACAGAGAAAGACAAATGTCATGTGATATCACTTATATGTGGCATCTAAAAAAGTGGTGCAGATGAACTTATTTACACAACAGAAATAGACTAACAGACAGAGAAAACAAACTTACGGTTACTGAAGGGGATGGCAAGGTGGCGGGGGGAGATAAATTGGGAGTTTGAGATTAGCAGATACACACTACTGTATATAAAACAGGATAAACAACAAGGACCTACTGTATAGCACAGAGAACTATATTCAATGTCTTGTAATAACCTATAATGGAAAAGAATCTGAAAAAATATATATAAAACTGAATTGCTTGGGCTTCCCTGGTGGCGCAGTGGTTGACAGTCCGCCTGCTGATGCAGGGGACACGGGTTTGTGCCCCAGTCTGGGAAGATCCCACATGCCACGGAGCGCCTAGGCCCGTGAGCCATGGCCGCTGAGCCTATGCGTCCGGAGCCTGTGCTCCGCAACGGAAGAGGCCACAACAGTGAGAGGCCCGCGTACCGCAAAAAAACAAAACAAAACAAAACAAAACTGAATTGCTTTGCTGTATACCAGAAAGTAAGGCTACACTGAAAATTAACCATACTTCAATAAAACATTTTAAAAAGTAATATACAGCCAACACCAAAGATGATGATGAAGAGGAGGAGGAGGATGTGTGTATATTTAATAAATTAGACAGGATTCAGGAGACCTAATGCACTAAGTATGTAAGTGTTTCAGAAGCCAACCAAAAAAACTCAACAAGCTATTATAGCTAAAATGCTAAAGATAAATATTAAGTGAGTCCTTCCCACAAGACCAAAGATGAAAACCAAGGGATGCAGTAGTGAGTAAGAGGTGAAATAAAGATGGCCCCCTAAACATCAAAGTTAGAATTAGAAATTAGATCTGTGTTTCATTTCTGCATAATTGTTTCTAAACTAAAACGTTAACATAAATCTTTGGACTCCATACTTGTGTCCTCAGACCTATAAAATGTGTAAATCTTGGCTACTTGTTACTTGTCAGGCAAATGCTCTACAAAGGACAAAGGAGGTTGCGTGCTTAGCTGGTAAATGACAATTTACATAATTTATGGTTTTTTTCCCCAGAAAGCAAAGCATAGGTAATACGCATGAGGTCAGTGGTAGCCCAATATTCAAAAAGCAAGGAGGGGGAGTTTCTCTCCTCAGGCAGGCCAATGGCCATCAGGTTGTTATCTGTCTTCCTTTAAATGAAGCATTTGATCCACCCTCTTCTTTTCTTTCATATGAAAAAAGACCATAAACTGGCTATTGAAGGATTAGAGACCTCAGCACTATCTCCTGGTACATGCAGGCAGCTAAATGGAAAAGACCATGTAAGTGCACTGCAGGTCCCCTCTCCCAGCAAGGACTGCCAAGGGACCAGAGGGCTGACCAGGCAAATGCATGGTCAACGGCTGATGTCTTAACTAAGTGGTGTCCTAGGACAACAGCCAATTAGCTTGGAGACGCTTAAATTACTCCTGACTTATTCCATAAGCATAAACAATGACTTCCTCTCTCCTAATAAGTGGTCAGTAATAGCTGATTTTGCCTAAAAAACTTAACTAAAGAAGTAGGATTCTAGGAAATAATATAAGAAGAATAGTCTATTGTTTCCTCTAGGTTCAGAGCGATTCCTAAAAGTGACCAAGGATTCCTATGCACCAAATGTTTCAAAGGGATTTTTCTCTGGAAGATAGAATCCCTGGTGGCTTTCACTTTCCATGTTCTTTATTTCTTATTATGTTTGAATATTTCTCACAATTATTATGCACTGGGTATGAAAAAGATCTTTATGCATTGGGTATGAAAAAGATCTTTTTAAAGGTCCTAATAAAGTATAGTCAGTGGTTCACTGGCTAAACTTCAAAGAGTTTTTACTATTACTTTCCTGATCTGAAAAATGGACTTAAATCCAACTCATCTTAAAGTCTTCTCCCTAATGGAAGGAAATAGAAAAAGTTTTCAAAATAAATTCATGTCTTAACAGGCCCAAGGGCGATGGAAAGTGGAAGAGTAATTGACTCTTTAGAAATCAACTGTTTCAAACAGGGCCACTGGGCATGGGGTGGCAGTGTTGGCAACAGACCGGAAAAGGTCATGTATATGGATGTGCTGGTCACTCACTGCCATTATTCAGCAGCATGTGTGGCTATTGAAAGAGGATGGTGTTTCACTGACTTTCACGGTCAATATTATTACCTACAACTATGAAACAAACCTATCAGGAGGATATAAAGTAAAAAACTTCAGGGCTTGTGGCAGTACTATTGACCTATTCATTCATTTTGTTATTCAATAAACATTTTACCCAGAACTTATTAGGTGCTTAATGGCAACACAAACTAATAATACAGGGACTCAGTTTCAACAGTAGAGGTTGATTGGGCTGACCTCTTCCTTTCTTAGTGTTATCATGGGTTAGTGGTGCAGTATGAAGCTGACGTATAGTTAAAGGTAAAAGTATAAATGCACCAGAAATCAGGAGACCTGGGTTCTGGACCAGGCTCTATGACCTTGGGCAAAACCATATCTAGGACACAGTTATATCATCCGTAACTAAAATGAAGACAATAAAATCTACTTTTCACTGGACTATAGTGAGGATTAACTTCAATTAGGTGTGTCACAACATATATTTCTTAACAGAACATGGTACATAGATGTTCAAAATATATAACATCCTCTTGACTTGCATAAACCATCACACAGTAGCATGGACTTTACGAACCTAGCCATATAGTACATTTAAGCTCAAAAAGGATATATATAGAGTCAACGTCTGTTTCTAGATGCTCTATACGTTAGTGTGTTGCTCACTCATTACTGTTTGATTCTTTCAGCACTTTGCTAAATCACAGCCCCAAGAAGGGGAAGGAAGAAGGAAGGGGCTCTGCTCACTGGCTGTGAAGAAGCAGAGAGGGACGCATGGAAATGGCAGCTCTTTGTCTCGGCACCAAGGCTGTCTTCCTCTCTCCTTCTCAGTTGGATGACCACATGATTTATCATTCTAACTGGGACACTTCTGAGAGTGAAAAACTGTTTCAGTAAAAGGAGGATGTAAGTCCCCCTCACCTTTCAGGCTTACTTTTTGTGACTTTTGTTGTCACTTTCAAACTACGTCTGATATTCTAATAGGGAGGCAATTGTACAATAAGATTTTATCCAAGTAATCAATCTAAAATCCTGTATTTTTTAAAGGCATGCAAAAAGGTTACTTAACTAAAGTTTGATAAATATATATTAATTTTAGAGAGGATTTGAGGATAAAATAATTGTATTTTTATTATTATAATATATGCTTGAGAATGGGGTCAGCAAACTGTTCTGTAAAGGGGCAGAGTAAATGTTTTAGGTTTTGTGGGCCATATGGTCTCCGTCACAACCAAGCGGTTCTGCCCTTATAATGCAGGAACGTCACAAAAAACACATAACAGAGTGGGTGTGGCTGTCTTCCAATAAAAGTTTATTTACAATAATTGGTTGTGAACTGGATTTGGCTTTGGGCAACAGTTTGCCAACCCCTGCTTTAAACAATAGTTCCCCATGGATCAGGAAAATTTTAAAAGTCTGTAATTAACTCGACTTCTAACGTTCTATTTTGCTAAGGAATTATGTTTAAAAAAAAAAAAAGAAAAGCCATTGCCTGGTATCTTTATCTCTTTGAATTTGAAATAGCAAAAGCTAGAAAAAGCACACATTCAGAAAATGTAGCTTTATGGTAATTTACCCACCACACAGTCCTTATTAAAAAAAATTTTTCCTTAGCTCAGTGAAAACTTTGTCATGAATGTCACTGGAGGCGGTACAGTAGAAAGAGCTTGGTAATTGTAATGAAAAGATCTGGATTTGAATAAGGTTGGGGGAGTACTAAGCAAGGAGGGATGAGCAGATCTTGAACAGTCCTTTAATGACACAACACTCTCACAGGGCACTTTCCCTGTCCCGAATCACTGCTGCAAACACAAACTCCAATACTGGGTAACCCCAGAACTCACCGGCTGCCACTGCGCAGGGTACCAGGCTGGGGGGCAGTTGAAGCGGTTACAAGCTTGCACCGTGTTGGGCTTGGGCTGGTGACACAGCTCATCAGCCAGGATTACTGTTTCATTCATCTCTCTGGAAAGTAGGTGGGAGCAGGAGACATCTCTGGTCTGCAGGCCAACCCCACAGGTGAGACTACATGGACTCCACTTGCCAATTTCCCACCTGGGAAGAAATCAGAGCCAGAGAGGAAGAGGACACCCTGAGCACTTGTGTAGAGAACAGGTCCCATGACGCCAAATGTTACCTAATGGAGTAAAAACACCTACCTGGGTATTTGGGAAGTTCTAGCACAAGATTGGCTAGGAATTCTATCCCAAACCTAGAACCCATCCTTTCCCTTCATGCTCTAGAATTCATTCAGAGTAAACAAAGTGGGTGATAAAATGGAACCTCCAATTTTTACCCACAAAATCACCAAGAATGGTCACAACCATGTCTCTTTTGATGAAACTTATAAGCTTCATCAAAATAGGAGGGTATGTTAGATAAGATATAAGTTGAGCGCATAAAGGCGTTGGTTACCACATACTGAATAGCGGGTCTAGAAGAAAGCTTTCTGCTCATCTCTCTAGCCCCCATTCTTAGCAAGACTGAAAAATCTGTGCCTGTTTTTCTTTGGCTTCAAAATGAAAGGTTGCCGGTTCCAACTTCCTTCAAGCTTCCATCATAGCATAGAAACGTCTCGGTCTTATGTATGAAATATCATCACTGCCTGGGACTGGAGAATGTAACAAAAGTGAGAGTTGCTAAATAGATTACTCTTCTCGAGGAGGAATAAGTGGAGAGAACAGCTCATTACCTAGAAGAGGAAGTCAACACACAGATGAGTTAAGGGCACGAATTGGTCATTCCAAATGGCCAAGTCTTGACAAGTACACTTCGAGTGGCCTGTAAAAACAGTCTCACTGCAATTCCCTGTTGATGCAGCCCCCAAAGTGGGGATAATAAAGAAACACCTCAGTTGCTTGGGCTTGGAGTGAGAAATGTTCTTTATGATCAGTTTTAGGAAGTTCTGTTTACAGCGTGAGACACAAAGATTCTACAAACGGGAGTTAGCAAAGAAAAGCATGGCAAACAGATCCTTCAGTAGCTAGGGCTGCCTAGCTTTTGTAGCCAGCCCTGAAAATTGGTTTAAAAGTCTCTGGCTTTAATGTTTCTCATCAGGCTGTAAAACTGAGTATAGCTTTCTCAATCTTTTCAACTACTCTGATAGGTAATTACCTTTCCAACCCCTATTTCCACAACCTCCTTTCCTACCCTATATTTAAGCCGTATCTGTAATGAAGTACTGTGTTATCTTGATTCATGCCCCCTGGTTTTCTAGCTCTGTCTTTACTGAAGCTGTTACTCCTAATTTGGAATACTTTTGGTCTTTCCCTTGCCCCTCTAAATTTCTTCCATTTCTATATATCCAAATTTAACCCATATTTAAAGGATTGTTATCTACATCTGCTCCAGACACTGAACATTTTCTCAGTTGTATTACAGTTATTCCATCTGTCAAGGACCCTACTAGAACATACACCTCTTGAAGGCAAGGTCCGTGTCTGAGTCAGTTTTGTATCTCTCGCAGGGTTCTTCATAGCTAACGTATATGGTTAATGTCTATGGTTAATATTTTTCTTTTTTAGATAGTTAATGTGTACGTTTACTACTGGATAATTAATGTATATGGTTAATATTTTTTTTAAATAAATGAGCAAATGGAAGGGACCTACCATCATCATGAGCACCTTACACACATTATCTCATTTAATTACTTCCAGAACACTGAGTTGGGCTCTACTGATTCTCCCTATTTTAAAGTTGAAGGAATCTGAAAATCCAAGAGGCTGCTTGCCCAAATACCCACAATTAGTAAGTAGTGAATCCAGGATCAAACTTGGGTGTGTCTGGCTCCAAAGCCTTTGTACCTTCTATTATACAATATCATCTTATCTCCGGAAAATACCTTGAGAACTGTCCTACAAATGTTCATAAAATTTTAAATGAATAAAAGAGGAGAGGCTGGGTTGAATATATTTCTTTTAGATCCTTGTATGAATGTCTATAAACTTATTTTTAGATCCCTAGCTTGGATAAATTCCAAGCTTCAAAATGTTGTGGGCTATTGGTTTTAAAAATATGTCCACACCAATGAGGTAGAACGGATGCTATGTGACTTCCAAGGCTAAATCAGAAAAAGGATGTAGCTTCCACTTGGCTCTCTCTCTTTGATTGCTTACTGTAGGGGAGGGCAGCCACCATGTCATGACGACCCTGAGACAATCTGGAGGAAAGTCCACATGCAAAGGAACTGGGGCTGCTCACCCACAGTCAGCACCAACGTGCCAGTGACATGGGTCCCTGGCCCATGCTACCTTGCAAGCAGCTCTGCTGGACCACGGCTGGCCTTCAGATGATTTCAACCTCATGAGACACCCTGAGCCAGAACTGCCTCTCCAAGTTGCTCCCAGATTTCTCATTCGTTAAACTGTGAGAGGTAATAAATGTTTATTTTTGTTGTGAACTCCTAGGTTTTGGAGAAATTCATTATGCAATAATAGACAACTAATACAAGTATATATTCTCTCCCCAAAACTTGCATATGTTCGGCAAAAGACATATATGAGAAGGTTCAAAGAAGCACTATTCCTAATAGCTCAGCTGGGAAACAACCTAAATGTCCATCAGCAGTTGAATGGATAGATAATTATGATGTATTCATACAAACCTTGACAGAAGCATGAATATAAACTACTACAACAACAAGCAACGTGACTGAATCTCACAGACATAAAACTGAGTGAACAAAACCACAACTGCAAAATCCATAGTGTGATTTCATTTACATAAAACTCAAAAACCAAAACTAATCTACAATGTTCGAAGTGAGGGTGGTGGTTACCCTTGGTGGGTAGTAACCAGAAGTAGAGTACGGTGGGGGGAGGGGGAGGGTTTCTGGGATGTGTTATCTTGATCTGGGCGCTGGATCTGCCTCCTCGGTGTGAAAAATCACCAGGCCATTTGTGCGGAATTTGTGCACTTTTCTCTATATTTGTCATGCTTCAAAAGAGGATGTTTTCCTCCCTCCCCCCTCCCACTTTCAAGAGAAACACTAAACTGTTGTGGGTGTAAGGTAGAATCCAGCAACTACACCCAATGCTGATGACCTCTCTATGGATGTCTCATAAAGGAGCCGCTTGCACAGCGAGTACTGGCCCAAGGCTGAAACTTGCCCTAATTTAGTCCCTACACCGCTGCTGCCCCTACTCCTGCCCTCACCTCTGGCAGAAATTTAGTCACTGGGATCTTGAAACAGAGGCATCTGGCAGCCATGAGGCCACTTCAATGCTGCTGGAAAAACTCACAAAACAGACATATCTGCTTACTCATGATAAAGGTACATTGCTTTCTCAAGGGAAGGAGGGCAGCAGAAGCTATCTGTGTGTTAAGCACTTTGCTGATTCTGGGTCAAAGTATTTTAATCCGTTTAGGCCAAACGAGGGAAAACAGAGAGATGCCCCTGCTGCTGCTCTCCTGCATAGGGGCTTCGATTGTGAGTGCTGGGTCCTGCTGGCTGACGGAGGGACTGTAGGCTGGTGGGACCCAGCCTGCGGGCAGGATTAGCTGTAGCTGGCAGCTTGGGAGACACTGACAGGCCTTCCCTGGGATTCTGGCTTCTCAGAAGCCCAGTGCTGAGGAGGACAGGGGCTCTGGACGTCCGAGGGCGAGGGCATTTGTGCTTCTTGCCCCACTTTGTCTGGTTGACTTTAACTCATCTTTTCATCTTCCCTGAAAATGTTACTTCCTCAGGGAGGAAGCCCTCAACTGGGTAAAATGTTCCTCTACGATACGGTTCCACGAATACTCTCCGTTTGGAAATTCTCAACACACTTGTTTTTTTCTTTTGTTCTATTGTGGTAAGAACACGTACCATGGGATCTACTCTCTTAACAAAATTTTAAGTGTGCAATACAGTATTGTTGTCTCTAGGTACACTGTTGTACAGCAAATCTCTAACACTCATCTTGCTTAACTGAAATTTTATGCCTGTTGATTGTAACTCTCCGTTTCCCCCTCTCCTGAGCTCCTGGCAACCACCATTCCACTCTATGAGTCTATGAATTTGACTATTTTAGATACCTCATGTAAGTGGTATCATCTAGTATCTGTCCTTCTGGGACTGGTTTATTTAACTTAGCATAAAATCTTTAAGGTTCATCCATATTGTTACACATTGCAACATTTCCTTCCTTTCTAAGGCTGAATAATATTCCATTGAAAGTATACATCACATCTTTATCTATTCATCTGCCCATGGGCATTTAAGCTGTTTCCACATCTTGGAAACAGCTACTGAGAACAGTGAGTGCTACAATGAATCTGAGAATGCTAGTATCCCTCCAAGGTCCTGATTTCAATTCTTTTGGATAAATATTGAGAAGTGGCATTGCAGGATCGTGTGATAGTTTTATTTTTAATTTTTGGAGGAACCACTATACTGTTTTCCACAGTGGCTGCACCATTTGGTACTTCCCCCAACAGTGTGCAAGGGTTCCAATTTCTCTACATTCTTGCCAACATTTGTTGTCTTTGGTTTCTTGATGATAGCCATCCTGACGGGTCTGAGATGATATCTCATTGTAGTTTTCATTTGCATTTCCCTGATGATTGGTGACACTGAGCATTTTTCGTATACCCGTTGGCCATCTGTATGTCTTCTTTAGAACGCACCTGTAATCTGAGTATCCTGCTCGACTATTACCTTGATGAGAGCATGAGGCTGTGCCTGTTTTGGTTTACCACTCGTTATGGGTTTAATTGTATCCCCCCAAAAGATATGTTGGAGTCCTAACCCCCAGTACCTCAGAATGTGACCTCATTTGGAAGTAGGGTCATGGTGGATGTAATCACTTAAGATGAGGTCATCCTAGAGAAGGGTGGGTCCTTAATCCAATATGACAGGTACCTCATAAGAAGAGAGAGAGACACCCAGGGAGAATGCCATGTCATGACAGAGACAAAGATGACAGGGATGCATGTACAAGCCCAGGAATGTCGAGGATTGCCGGTAAACTCCAGAAGCTAGAAGAGGCAAGGAAGGATTCTCCCTCACACGTTTCAGGGACCATGGCTCTACTGATATCATAATTTTGGAATTGATTTTTGCCTCCAGAACTCTGAGAGAATAAATTTCTGCTGTTTTAAGTCACCCCATTTGTAGTCAATACTTTGTTATGGCAGCCCTAGGAACCCAAACTGCGACCTCAGTGCCTAGCACAGTGCCTGGAACACAGCAGATGCTCAGGAAGGATGAGGGGACTCAAGCTGAGTGGAACCCCAGTGATTCGTCACTTGCCTGGTCAACATCTCAGCTGTGTCCTCTGAACAACCGCCCACCCCAATTTCAAGGTCCCCAAAGCTCTGAACACCACTAGGTTTTCTTCAGTGTGGTGCAAACTATCTGGTAACAAAGCTGGACCTGGATTGACATGATGCCTTGACAGGTCACATCTCACTTGATGTAAATATTTATACATTTTACTGCAGTAATAGTAGCCTGTTGGATTATGGTGTTTTTCCCCCCAGAACTCACTACAGATGTTACACACTTAACGTCTTAGTAATCCTAACATATTTCGAAAATGCCCCAAATTCTGTATTCCAAAACACATCTGCTCCAATGGTTTTGGCTGAAGGCTCTGTGGTTCTGTATATAGAGAAGAGTAAACATGATCACTATGATTTCTTTTAGCTTCTAGGCTTCAGGTGTTGGCTTCATGGTTGGGCTCACGGCCAAAATGTTCGGGAGACTGGTTCCCCCTGACTTCTCTTTCTATACTGTTTTCTTTCTGTTGAACCCTTCTTCTCCACATTCCTGTTTCTTTCTGCCAAAACCTGCTTGCAGGGAAGGCACTAGGCGTCGGGAGAGCACAGCGATGCCCTGTAGCTTCAGGCTGGACCTTGCCAAGCTCCTGCAATTGACTCCTGTCCAAGGGCAGGCAGGAGACAGGTTACCTCCCACCCCGCAAGGCTGGAATTAGGCTTCCTGCCCTCTGCCCAGCATCATGTGTCCTTGGGTTGGCCTGTCATTATAATTGGATTTTAGATTTTAGGCTTGGTTTCCTGATTTCCCCTTTGTTTTTCTGATGGTGCTGGAGTTCTGCCCAAAGTCTGACTTATTGGAACGTGGTCTTGTCACCCTGCCTGTATCTGGCCAGTTCTTGGCCTTGGGCACAGCAGAGAGACCCTTTGCCGTGAGCCATAAGCCATGATGTGACCACAACATATCCAGCTGACGTCACGTATTATGGCCAATAACAATAATAATACTAACATTGCCAGTGTTTACAGTGAGCCAGGTACTGTGCTAGTTGCTTTAAATGAGTTGCCTCCTTTAATCCTCTCCACAGCCCTGTGAGAGAGGTACTGTGATTATTTGCGTTTTAAACAAGGAGTTGAGGCCTGAAGACGTTAAATGATTAATTAGTCATGGCCTACAATGCCTCCTGCCAGGCCTCACACTGATGTCAACGCCACCTGCATCACATCAAAGTCTCCCATGACTTGGACATGGGGGTGCTGAGAACGGGGCTGCTCCCTGTGACAGAGGCCAGCACTGCGGATTTTAGAAGCCCCAGCTCTGCATTATCCCAGCAGGACTCAGGGCTAAGCTCCCCCAGGATGTGGGATACATATCTGAACTTACGTATTACCTACATCAACTCTATGAAGATGGTATTATCCGTTCTCCCATTTTATGGGGCAATACAACAGAGGCTCTGACCAGACGAGCAACTTGTCCGAACTCACACGGCTAGTAAACAAGGGAATCAGGATTCAAACCCAGGCAGCCAGGCTACGGCTTCTGAGGGCCAGGATGATGAAGACGGCAGTACAAACTAGATCTGAGATGCAAATTTTAGGATCCCCGGTGCTCACAGCTTCAGAAAATGACAAATGGCAAAATGACAGATCTATTCCTCAGTGATAGAAGCAGCCGCCACTGAAGCCGCCCAGGGTCACGAACAGTTGTTTTTCAGTGAAGCGGCAGTGGGACTTGGCAACTGAAGGGCAAAGGCAGAGTGTGGTTCCCCCGCGCGCATGTTTGTTTTTTTGTGAAGGTGGCTGGAAGAGGTAATTTGGGCAATCAAGGACCCAGGGTGGTTGCAGCTTCTTAGCCGCTGGTGTTTATTAGCTACACAAAAGGAGGAGTTTTTGCCTTCCTTTACACAAGGGCTCATTATGTGAACTGCCAAGGGTTTGCTCCCCTACTCTTTCAGAGAGGCCTCCAGCAACTCACTGTTGGCTACTGGTATAAATGCACATAATTTCTAACGGCAGACTCTCCCCACCACAAGCTATTATCTGAAGAAACTCCTCTTACGCTGGCTTTTGCAGCACAGTAGGGTTTGTTTCTCCACTCAAAATTTTAAAATGCAGTTTTTATTGGGAGGCAAAATACCATTATAAATTTCAGTTATTTGTTAGATGCATTCTTTATACTTGTGTGTAATCCTCCAACTTGACATTTCTACCTTGTGATTTTTTTTTAAGGTTCCCCCCAAAATATTTGTTTCCTTTACAATGCCTCTGAGGTCAGGAGGTAGATAGCAATCCGGCAATAATAAATCAGATACCATGGAGCGTGGCCAGCTCTAGAAATCCTAAGGTAGGGCCAAGAGAATCCTCCCTTCACCAGGGACACTATAACCCTGTCCCACTTTAAGGTTCTTGGACGATTATTAGTGGCTCCTCATTTATCTCCACATCTTCCAGTTTCCAATCTATCCATAGCCTGAAGCTTCCAAAAGGTCAGTCTAAAATGTGAATCTGCTCACTTGACTTCCTCTGATTATAAACCTCATTGGAGCCCGAGCTGGGCTTTCAGGGGAGGGGGGCCAGGGTGTCCAGGGCTCAGTTTTGGTCCAGTGCACCCAGTGGGGGCAAGGTGGTGCTGCCTGGCTGGAGCTGGACTTTCTAACTGGGTTTTCCTCCTTCCTTCCCTCTTCGGCTTTGTAGGACCGAACTCTAGCCTGAGGCTTGGTGCGGAGTGGTCCACTGGCATGTGACGGGGCTCACCATGGGCAATGATAACTGGGAACCAAACATTCAGGAAGGACTGAACAAATACACAAGTACATGAAGGAGAATGGGAGCCAGACTTCTTACTGTCAGAGAGGAGTTACAGATACAGAAAGTGGGAAGACTAGAATAAACCTGATAAAATTAGATTGGTATTGAAAACAGTGTGAATTCATGATATTTAATAGACAGATACCTAGATAGACGAAGATATATCAATAGATATACCTGAGTGTATACAAATATACAGATGTATATGTTTACAACATTTCCTAGCTCTCTCTGCTAACAGGTCTCGAAGCAATGACCTCTAGGTCTCCTAGTAGTATCAAGCATATCAAATGCCCAGGTCTTGGTTTCTAAGTATCATTCTTCACTAAGGAACCAGTTCCTGTAAAAAGGGCTCTGGGGCAGGGGCTGGGAAAATGAAAAGTGAGCCTGGAATATCTTGTACCAGGAAACTGGGAAGTACTCAAAGAATGATGGGGTATAAATCAAAAGGACACAGGGGCCAGTTTGAAGGGGCTCTCACTGCCCACGTCTGAGACAATTTGACAGTAATGAATTTTAACTCTCTAAGTAGGATAGAAATTCATAAGTAAATAAATAAGAGAAATCTCTACCCAACAGTAGAATGCCTACTAATAAACTAGAAGGAATGATAGAGTTTAGAAAGTCACCATTTGTCAACAATAACAACAACAATGATAATAACACTTGATTCAGGCAAGAATCATCAATGAATATTGACACTGGTGGATGAAAGGTTGGTGAGGAATAGGGTTTTCACTTAGCCTTAGATTATCTACATAAAATACTTGTTACTTGCTATAAATATGATCAACATACTTATTAATTTTATGGTGGAAAACCTGGCCGACATCATCTTAACCAAGTCATAAGGGTTGCCATCATCACTAACGAATGGAACGGAACACCTTTCCTCATCTCCTGACACAATGCTCTAAGAAGTACACAGCGTACTTCTGCAGCGCTTTTGTCAAATTTCAAAAATCACGAGGAAACATGAAACAAACCCAAACTGAGGGACATTTTACAAAGTAACTGGCCTGTACTCTTCAAAAATGTCCAG
This sequence comes from Orcinus orca, assembly GCF_937001465.1. NCBI lineage: Eukaryota > Metazoa > Chordata > Mammalia > Artiodactyla > Delphinidae > Orcinus > Orcinus orca. Next base: position 53,139,842 of record NC_064564.1, read on the forward strand.
GATATGAAAGACAAGAAGAGACTGTCCCAGATGGGAGAAATCTAAGAAGAAATGGCAACCAAACACAAGACCCTAGATTGGATTTGGGGGCCTATAGAGGGCATTGCTGGGACAACAGGCAACCTGTGAATGGAGTCTGTGCATGAGATGGTGATACTGAATTCATGTCGTTTCTTGATTGATGGTTATTTATGACAACATTCTTGTTTTTAGGTAATAAACACTGAAGTGTTAAGATGCATGTGGGATATATACCTAAAATTCCCAAATGGTCCCAAAATGTTAACAACTATAGAACTGAGGGGACGAGTATAAGGGAGATCTGTGTACTATTTTGGCGACTTCTTTAAACACTGAAATTATTTCGAAATAAAGCTTATAAAAAAACATCCACTGGCTCCCTGTTACCCACAGGCCGATGGTCAAATCCTTGGCCCGCCTGCCATGTGCTTCCCAAAGAAGTTTGAGTATATCTTTCTGGTGTAATCTCTGGTCACCCCATACTCAGCTTTGCTGAGTACCCAGCAGAAGAGGACTGCTCTTCTCTGGCTGGCAGATGCCTCTCCCTCTCCCAGGTTGGATCTCGAACACCACCTTCCTCTCTGAACACTTTTCCGATGCCCCTCCCACAAGGCAGAGCTAGACCTTTCCCTCTCCTACTGTGTCTTTCCTTCTAGTGGCATTCTTTTCTTCCCTCAGGCTCATTTTCACCACACCGTAGTTACTTGTCTACTTATATTTAACTCTCTCACTAGACCCTAACGGCCCTGACTTATTCAACCTAATATCTCCAGGACCTACTCCAGTGCCGGCACAACAAGGATGCCCAGGGTTGGTATCGTGGCCTAATGAAGGAGACCTTTGGCTCTGAAGTTGGATTCTCTGTGAATGAACCGTGCCCTGCCACTCTCTAATTGCATAACCTTGGGCAAGTTACTAAACAGTTTACTCCTATTTAAAATAGAAATAATAGCAATACTCCCTTCAAAGGGTTGTTAGGAGGTTTAAGTGAAAACATCTACGTAAAGGGCATAAGCACAGTGCCTGGCACAGATTGAGGGCTCTGTAAACATTAGCTAATATGAACTGTTCTTACTGGTTGCTCAGCAAATATTTGTTAAATGCGTGGATGATGATTGTGAGGAGAGAGTTTAATGAATAGAATGAGAGTTCTTCCCAGGGTGAGTCAGTCAAAGTACCACAGGTTACAGAGACTGAGGGAAAGGACATTTGTGACCTGCCCACATTAACTGAGCATTTACGCGTACCCTGCTAATAAGCCCTGTGGCAGATACAGAAGTGGGGAACGTGCTCGCTACCTTCCACATGCTTTCAGCAAAGATGGGGAGAACTGACAAACACCCAGGAGACACAGCAAACAATGTTAGGTAAGAGGAATGAGCTAACTGCTAAACTATTGGGCTGAAGCATGGACACTGCAGAATTTCAGAAGACAGGCAGTGTGGTGCTCATGCCACTTGCATTTACACGACTGATTGCAAATCACAAAGTCTGTCCATCAACATTATCTCACTTGATCCACCTAACTCAGAGGTAAAGCAAAGCCAGCATCACCACCTCCATCTTACAGACCAGCAAGCTGGGGCTCAGAGAAACCAGTGATTTCCCCAAAGTTGGGAAGGGAAGTCAGGTTACTCCTTCTATCCTGCTAAGTCACTAAGGATGGAGGATGGAATCATGAAGGGTCAGAGAGGAAGAATAGACAAGTTTAGGAAAATAGTTACACTCCACAGCAGATGGATCTGCTACAACCTCTGTGCTTTAGAAAGCTGCTTAAAGAGGCCTAGGAAAAATAAAAGATCAAAGGAGATGTTAGACAATAGACAGTACAAATATATTGGAAGGCCAAAAATCAACCAAAAGCATATATGATAAACAGCATGGAGAGAATCAGGGCTCTCTATAAAAGAGGAGCTTGCGGGGCTCAGGAAACAGCAGATACAGCCACGCTTCTCTTGGAAGTCAGCCTGCTTGGTACAAGGTTTTGCCTCCATACAAATGCTTATAATCAAGATTACCAAACACCTGAGGTGGCAAAGCACTTATATATACTGAAGAACAGTGTGGTGGAAGTGATGACTTTAGCCATGCCAGCTGGTCTCACCCTCTAAATCGTTTCTTTAAAAAAAAACAACAAATCAACGTTGCCAACATTGCAAATAACTCCTTGGTGTTTTTTTGCTATTTTAAAAAAGAGATTAATGAATAGCTCTTGAAAAAAAGAGCGCTTGCAGCAAGATATACATTTACTCTCTCATTACAAGCATGCCATTTGCTTTAAACCTACTTCCTTCGTAGAGCATGTCAAACAGCAGAAGGGCCTGGAAAATAGGCCCAGTGGTACAAAGCATGTCCAGCCTTCTCTCCCACACCCTCCAACACTTCTCTATGGCATCCCGTTGTCCAAGAAACACCACGTGTCTGCTTACCTACAGGCAGTTTGATTCAGTTAAAACTTCTAAGGTCTCCCTCCTATTCTCTGATCGCCCTGTCTTCTGGGTGATAGTACATTAAAATGAGATAGAATTTCTGCTGACTATTATGATTCAGACAGGATTCCTGAGACACCGGTCAGGAGGGTAGATGATCTGCCAAATCACCTGTGCCTTTAGAAGTTTGAGGTTTTAGTTGGCTTGCTTAGAATTCTAGGTGGAAATTTCCTATTAAAAATAGTCACAGGCTGGGAAAAACCGGCAGAACAGGTCTTCAGATAGTTAGATACTTTCAGGAGCTGATTTTATGAGCCCAATTCTTGTTATCTCCGCATATCTAGAAAAGCACTAAAATCCTTCATGGTGATGACTGCTCCTCGAGACTAGCAGAAAACTTCTGCAAAAAAATATGTGCTGGATTGCATGTACTCCCCCTTCACAAAAATCACATATATACTGACCTTCCCCCCTACTTTTTTGGAGCAGTTTCTCAGAACTATCTGAAATGCTGTCTCCCAGGCTACAGTCCTCATTTTGCCCCCCAATAAAACTTGACTCCCCCCAAAAAAAAAAAAGTCACAGGGTTGTCCTCCTTGTGGTCAAGATCACAGAAGGAACTGCTTCGATCACAAACACAAGTGTCACCTGGCATTTTTCTTTTTCTCCCTCTAACACCCTTTTGTGGTTATGATTCCAGTTTTCTCTTTGATCTTAATTGATGAGCATCCTCACACTGAAGGTCTAGCGCTAAACGAACTCCCTTCCTCTTCCAGAATTAAATCCCCTAAACAGAGATGCGCTTCTCCAGGCTTAACCGTTTGCTGGCTTCCCAACACACCATTTTTCTTTTTCACATCTGTGAAGTTGCTTCCAACTCTTCCTTCCTGGAATGCTCTCCATATTCCCAGCTCCAGGTCTGACTCAAGTCCTTCCTCGGGGAGGGTCTCCCTCACCATCCTAGCTCATATCAACTGCACCCTCTTTACAATCCTAATAGATTTACTGTCATTTGGCCCTTGTTTAGATTCTATAACACTGACCATGTAGCTGTTCCAAGTCAGGGCTAGAGTATCTTATTTGACATAATTCTATTTGCCTAAATGTTTTTCTCTAGTTATCATCTCAAGTAGAATATAAGGCTTTTAAGATTTAGGATCAAGTATTTTGGAGTTCAGAGAATTGTTTGGCATCCATCAAATCAGGCCATAAAGATTGCTATATCCTTGATTTGCAGGGGTATTTCTCACTGAAACCCTACAAGCCTAAGAGTTTCTTCCTGTTATGGGTTGATAATGTCCTCCCCAAAAGATATGCTGAAGTCCGAACTCCCAGCACCCCAGAATGTGACCATATTTGGAAATACGGTCTTTTTAGAGATAATTAAGTTAAAATGAGGTCATTAGGGTGGGTCCTAATCCATTATGACTGGTGTCTTTAGAAAAAGGAGACAGACAGGGAAAGTGATCACGGGAAGATGGAGGGTTAGAGAGAGGCATCTACAAGCCAACGAACACCAAAGATTGCTGAAAAACCAGCTGAAACTAGGAAGAGGCAAGGAAGGATCCTTCCCCTACAGATTTCAGAGACAGCATGGCCCTGCTCAGATGATTTAAGACTTTTAGCCTCCAGAACTGTGAGAGAATAAATATCTGCTGTTGTAAGACACCCGGTTTACGGTACTTCATTATGGTAGCCCTAGCAAACCAATACACTCCCTCAAGTTAGTTCTCTTGAGCAGTTTTTAATCCATTTGTTTATGTTGTAAATGGAAACCTTTCTGGACATTTATATTCATGGGCTTTCTCTCCAAGTGAAATGCCTGAGAAGCTCAGTCCTTTATGTCAGGATCCACAGATCTGCTTCTATTGATATAATCTCCTGCAAGATTCTGCCTCCTCTTTCTTTTCATCATAATGGTTTTCACAGTCTTGTAGACTAAATTTTTTCCTCCACCCATGTATTTGGCCATTCATATACATATGTGTGCCTATAGCCATGCATTCATTGGATAAAAACCTACTATGTACCAAGCGTTATGCTGAATGATGGGGATGCAGAGATTTAAAAAAAAAAAATTCTTGATCTTAAGGGCTTTAGGAGACAACTACAAGATACTGTGATAAGTGCTATTCACTTATTTATTCATTCAACTAGTGTTTATTGAGCCCTTTATGTGGCCAGGCTCTACATGAAGGGACAGAATGGTAAAGGAGAGAAACACACACCCCATTCCCATGGGGCTCACAATTTAGTCTATGAGACAGGTAAGCATGAGGGGTAGGGAAGCACAAAAATACAGACTGGGAGTCAAAAGGGAAGTGATAGTCATGGAAGGCTTCCTGGAGTCAGTGATGCCTGGGCTGAGTCTTGAAGGGTGAATAAGAGGTGGCCAGGCAAAGGCAGAAGTAAACAGAAAGTATTCCAGCCAGAGTGAGTTGTTAAGTTGCATTTGGGGAATTCCAGTTTATCTATTTCCATGCTCAGGGCTGGAAAGAATATTGAGTAGAAAGCCTAGTAAATCCTTGGAAAATTCTGGGTCTCACTCCCCTCTGTTTTCCTCGATGTAGTTATGGTGGGTAAGGGAGCCTGGAAAACAGAGGTGCCGTGGGCAGCCAAACCCCCAATGACCAAGATGACTTAAGCTCACTACAGTTCAAACCCACAGCCCCCAGGACAGTGCTGGGTAGCACACGTCCCATCAGCTGATAGCTGGATGCCCAGCCCGATCCCTTTCTGTCCGTCCCAAGGGGTGCCGGGCTTTGGTGAGAATCCCAACAGGCCCATGGCACAGAGTGACGTGGGGCTTTAAGCAGGTCCTCCGCCATGTTTAATCAGACTAGAAATTCATTTCAACCCTGGTTTAGCAGAGGAAAACAAAAGATAGAGCCGTTCCCCCTGGAGAGGTGTCTCTGTCTCAGTCACCAGGGTTTGATACGTGAGGAGTCAGGAGAGGAAGCAGCTAACTATGGAGGCTGGCTGTGATGAATTGCGTCAGTGCTGGGACGGACACACACACACACACACACACACACACACACACACACACACACACACACACACACACACACACACACACACACACACACACACACACACACACACACACACACACACACACACACACACACACACACACACACACACACACACACACACACACACACACACACACACACACACACACACACACACACACACACACACACACACACACACACACACACACACACACACACACACACACACACACACACAGCGATAGGCAGCACCTGCTCTTTGCCGACCAAGAATGTTTCTATTCACACAGATGTTGCACCCACAGGACGCAGAGAGCAGCAGCCCGTGTACTCTCTAGCCTTGACGGGTGTCTTCTTGAGGAGAAAGAGGAAGGCCGTGCACAGACGTTTTCATATTTGACCACATGAAAATGACCTAAAGTTATTCTTCCAGTGAGGTTCAAAGATCTCTTCAAGTAGAATGTACGTTTTCCTCTTTGATGTTTTGTTATCTCAGGATTATTATCAGACTGAAGTCTGACTAAACTTAAACCCTCATATTAGGATTTATTTTGGCTTATTAAATCCCTCATTTGTTCTTGATTATCCATGATGCTCATTTATTGCTAGCACTTTTATGCCTGGAACACTATGTTTAAGCACGCTTGCATCTGAATAGTGCTGAGGAATTGCCCTGAATCCCTGAGTGACATGCATCAAGCAGGAGACGTGTGTGCACGATGTCAGAGAGTCAGACTGACCCAGAACTTTGGATTCCAACAAATCAGGGATGGAGTCTACTTCCACCTGTGCTTTCTAACTTTGGGCAAGTTACCCACTCTGAATGTCAGTTTCTTTATCTGTAAAATGGGACAGCAACGGTGATAATAGCTTCCAGTAGTTACTGGATGCTTGCTATGTACAAGGTACTGTATAAGAACTTCACACGTACTTACTCATTAATCCTCACGGCGACCTAAGATAGACGGAATATGATTATATCCTTTTATATATGGGTTAATGAAGTAATGCGACCAAGGTCACACAGCTAGTCAGTAGAGATCCAGGATTCAATCCCAAGTGGTCTCCAGAGTTTTGACTCTGTTCTTACCTTCTACCTTGCAAAGGTGCTGGGAGCAAAATATCACATGGTAGCTGTCATCATTATTATTGTTGTCACTGTTGTTATAATGTTATTTCTCTTGCACAAGAGAGGCCAATAGGAAGAATGGGTCTTCAGGATTCTCTTTTTTTTGCCTATTTGTGGTTCCTTGAAATGACTGCTATTGCTATACCCGAATCAGAGCAACTATTTTGGTATTCACTTGTGCTTGCTTTATCCCACACTTACAATAAGGAACAGTTTGGTTTCATGCAGCTCAACATTCCCCAGGCCACAGAAAATTTTCTAGCTGCCCTCTGATCCTCAGAACACACTGTATATTTTTCTAGTTAAAAAAATGGAAACAGTGGGGCAACCTGGTAACTAATTTCTGAGTAAGAACAGTGGAATCCGTATGACTTCCAAAAAAACTGTGGAGAGGATTTCTATCCCACGCCACGTGGAGGTCAACTGAGTTCCTAATTCTGGACTACCATTCATTCATAAATTACAGGAAAACCCTCATGTTCTATGAATTTTCTCTCTTTTCCTTTCATGTCCCACTTGACTCCCTACCCTCTACTCTTCACCCTCAAAGAGTGAGGAATACTTTTCTCATGGATTGATATGCTGTCTTTGGAAAGGATCAAAGACTTCTATCTGAGGTAACTGGTACCTTCTTACATGTACATAAACTACTCAATTCATTTCTATAGTGTTCATAAGGTAGAGAGAAAGAATAAAAACTTCTTTCATAGTTTGGTGGGAAAATCCTTTCTTATCCTAGTAAAGAGTACGTTATGGCCACCTTGGACCATCTGGGTACCATAATGAAGTACTGTCACCTGACTCTACCTCTTAGTGCAGTTTTAGCACTGGAAAACTCTTATACAGGGCCTATAACCAGGCCCTCTAAAAAGTGCCTTACATACATTAACTCATTAATGTGCACAGAACCCCACTGAGGTAGGTATTATTTCATCCTTACCTTACGGACAAGGAACCAAGGTCAGACAGGGGTTAAGTGACTCGCTCAAGTACACATAACTGCTCAGTAGCAGAATCAGGATTTGAACTTAGGAAGTCTGGCTCTAGATCCTACATTCTGACTCACTATACGAGTTTCTGGAGTCCACCTGTTTACGATAAACACCGAGCTCGAAGTTGGGAAGCATTACTTTTCAGCCTTTTAGCTTGAGCTCGCCCAGCCATGGCTACTTGGGCAAGTCACCTTCGACCTGTCTTCCTTCGCAGATAAGATGAAGGAATATTACATTCTGGGATGCTACAACCCCAGTCACTGAGGGAGACTCATTTGTCAAATCGTTAGATTCTAGACAAGTCTGTCAGCCAAATTCCTCACCACTTTCTGGCTTTTTAGAGTGTAAAGAATGAAGCCCTGCCATCCTTTGGTACTGATACTGCCGAGAGAGCCGACTGGGAAGTGATGAGAATTTGATGGCCACCAAGCTCTTCATGTGACCATGATGCCTCAGTCCCTGGAAGCGAAAGAATCCAGCTTCCAGTAACTGGTTGGCAAAACTGTCTACAACAAACAAGGATTCCAATGATTCTTGAGGACGATGCGCTCACAGTAAAGTCTCTTGGTCCATCAGTATTATCTGCCTCGGACCTGGGCACGGGAATTCGGACTGGAAACCCTCCCTGTGCTTCATTGTTTAAACTGGCTTTTCAGGAAGAGAGAGTTCTTTATGAACAAACGGGTGCATTTGATGTTCAGAAAACCCATCCATTTCAGACACTGGTCTGTCCAGAGAGGAGGACTGGGGGCTCCCAAATGCAATAAATAGCAAACGATGAGACAATTATGGGACTGGCATAAAGGTTGGGATAGGCTGACATTTAGAGTTTGCCTATGCTCACAGAGACAATGGACAGGGAATTTTACACATCTGAGGATGAAAAGATGCAGCAAGATGTCATGACCGAGCACGTAAGATTTCAACGCACTACCTTTCTGTGTGTCAAGAGAAAGGAATACAATCCGTGGGCCCACTTTCTAGACCTAAATATGCAGCTGCAGCAAGACCGTGTGTGGTGAAAAGTAGTCCACATTGTGCCAACCTTGTTCTGACCAACGACCCTCCTGGAGAAGTTAAGCATGCAGGGGTGAGCTGGAATACAGCACTTTTCTTTTCTAGATCAAGGGGAGGTCGATCCAGCCCACAGGTGGTTTCACTTCACTCCACCACGGGTCAGTTATATCGTCAACCTCCATTAAATGAAAGATGAAGTGCGTGACAGTGCCCATTTCCACAGAAGGCGTTTCTAGGTGTGCCTGGGATGGGCCTTCAGGAGGCCCGTGGAAGCGACTAGCGGGTAACGTAGGAGAAAAATGGAAGCTTTCCTGGCCCCCAAACTCTTATCTTACTGTCTGCCTCCGGTTGCAAACAAACAGCCTACCATGAGTGCCAAAAAGGAAAAGCCACAAAATCGAGCTTGACAGTGGGGAGCGTCCTGTGAGGAAGATCTGGCTCCACTATCAGCTTCTCTCCCACACCATGATTCTGGCATCACTTTCCTCACAAAAAGAGCATTGATAAATGGTATCTGTCTAGTTGTGGTGGATTTTACATCGATAAATACCTTGCTTATAACAGTTTCCTTCTGTGATTTTCCATAGCTTGATGAAGCTAAAATTGTACAAGCTCTGGGCATTGCAGCCTTTGAGTTTTGCCGGCTTGCTCAGCTGCAGAAGGAGTTGAGGCAGTTAAAGTGTGGTCCTTGGGTGGGAGTGGAGGTGGGGGTGGGATGGGCGATAGACCACCCACAGAGGTTTTGTTAATTCCGGGAAATTTCCCAGTAAATGTGTCAGTGATGCATAAGCTTCATTTTCTATTATTGAGAACTTTAACTCCATTTCTCAAAGAGCATCCCGGATGTATTTAGCAATCTACAGAGTCCTCCCACATACACTTGAGTTGAAAAAAGGAGGAACCGGTGTCTGGCGTGTGGGGTTTTGCCAAGGCCAGGGCACACATCTCCTTTTTGTTTACTCCTTAAACCTCAAAACAGCTTGTGTGTCAGTTCCCAAACCGAGAGTTCTCTGTGATGTTTCTGTGTGCTAAGCCAGTCTTGCAATGACATCTGCACAATAAGCAAGTATCGAGGACTGATTAGATAGCGGCGCCCTGAAAACCACCCCCCTGGAGTATCTCACAGGGCAAGAGAAGAAGAGGTGGCTTAAAAGATGAAATAAAGAGAGAGTAATAATTCAGTATCCTGTATTTACATAACTCCAAGTCACACAGAACTCGGAGAACTTTGCAAAACTGTGTAATCTAAGAGCTCTTGACCCTGAGTTTGCAGCTGAAGGAGATGGCAGGTTGTTAGTGATCCTTCTGTTTTTCAGAGTTTTCTACCATTGCCTGAAGATGCAACCCAAATACATTGCCCTACGTTCTCGGTCCCTGTTTTGCATCTCTTGAGCCATCAGAACTGTCTGAGGGCAGCATGGTACCTTGGAGAGGACAGGGAAGTTACAGATAAATGATCGAGTTTCAAGTTCTTGTGTCACTCACAGGGACAAAGATCCAGCAAAGCTGCTAGTAAATAATCTGACCTGTTTGAAACAGTTGGTAGAGCTGTTATTGCATTACATCATTATGGGACATAAATACGTCAGCTTCCCGTTAATTAACTGAGAGCAACCAGAAATGCTCTTGTAATACAGGGGAATCAAGCACTTTCAGGTTCATCTGGAAGACTGAAAGGGGACAGAAAGCAGGACACAAAGCTGTCCCAAGGGCTTCTGAAAAACCTGGATTGGGACTTCAGGGGCGCTATCTAAGTAGTATATCAATAATATGTTAGATTAGAATTTTAGGAAAAAATACTTTGACGTCTATAAGAACAAGAGACTCACTGAGCTCAGTGATCACCTTCTCTGGGTCACCCTCCCCGATTTGGAGGAGGTGACTCATCTCAGTGTTCCCAGAAGACAGTCATCCACATCTCTGCTATGGCCATCATGATTACGCATTGTCAAGATCTATTTGTGTACCGACCTCCCAATTAGCTGTTAGTGCCTGGCCCCGGGGTCTATGTCCCAGACTTGTGTGTTTCTTCAGGGCCTGCAACACAGCAAGGATTTAATAAATGTGTGCTTAATTGAGCTGGATTTTCCCTTCACCAGCAGAAAATGCTCCCTCTCCCTGGGGGCTAGAGCTTATTGAATGAGATATAGTCAAGGGGCAGGTATTCTTAGCTTAGACTGGACAGCCCCTTCCCTTTGTAACAGAGCTTCCCCCTCCTTCCTTAAGGAAAAAAGTGGAGAGCCCCAGTTCCTTAAAGCACATACAAATCCACCCACATCCTCCAACCCAGGCACAACTTCTTACAGAGATATATATTTAACAAAACACACACAAACGACACAGCCAATACCTATGACTATTCACTGAGTGCTTCATGTGTGCTAGCTGCTATGTCAAGCACTCAACGTATATATCCACACAACAATTATCCAAGAGTTAAAGACAGAGGATCTGAAGCTCTGAAGAGTTAAACCATCTGCTCAAGGCCAGTGAGCGAGCAAAATCCCAGATCTGTACGATTCCCAAGCCCGTGCTCTTAAGGCTAGAATGATGGCATGGGGCTCAGTCACTCATACCTTAGTGTGAATGAGCTTAGGTAGTTCTGTTTTCCTAACTGTTAAGTTGAGTTGAACTGAATGAATTGGTGGCCGGGGTGCGGGCAAGGAGAAAAAGAGCTGAAAGAATTGGGGTCCTGGCACGGTGGTAGAGAAAGGTCATTTGGGAATTTGGGTAGTAAGAGGGCAAGGTGATTAGGATTAAGTCTCTGGGGGAGAGAAGAAAGAGGTACTAGGAAAGAGGTTCTCAGAGAAGAGAGTGGCACGGAAAAGGAGGTAGGGACCCACCCTGGGGAAAGAGAAGTGTGTGTGTGTGTGTGTGTGTGTGTGTAAGAGAGTAATGATGTTGGTAATTTACAACACAAACAGGCCATCAGCTAAGCATAAACTAAGCCAGTGGTTGTTAGCAGTGGCAAAGATGCAAAGGTCCAAGGTAGCCACCAATGTCTTCCAGATTCATAAGCCCGGGCTGCATCTCTCTGGATGACTCAGTATTTCTTTATAAAAATGTCTTCTTAGGAACTGAGTGCTTTACCGAATGACTCGTGCTGGATTTTAAGAAATCCACTTTAGGTCTATTTGATTTTTCTTTTAGCATGGTTCATTTATTTCCTCTATATTTCGTTTTGCCCTGAGATGCGTATGTTCAAAAGAATTTTTCACTATCCCTTAAGAATTAGCTTTTACCAAGCGTCTAGTTCTACCCTTGGCAATTGAGGTATGAGATGAAAGCTAACTGCTGGAGATAAAGAAAGAAGAGCCTGTAAATTTCCCTTTGTTATCTCCACTAGGCTATAAACTACTATGGGGCTAGGAGGACTGGTTCTTTTCACTGTGGTAATTCCCATACCTAGAGCTTAGTGCCTAGAATAGGATAGGGGATGGGTGGATAAAGGGATGGGTGGAAGGAGGGAGGAAGGGATGGAGAGAGATAAGGAGGGAGGAATGGAGGCTGTGTAAACATCATTAATCGAGGCAAAGAGTGAAGCATAAGCTCTTTAGTAACAACTTTGGAATTAAACATAATTTGTTCCAAATATGAACCTGCTGCTGGCTAGTTATACGATCCCGCTAAAGACCCAGTTTCCTCAGCTGTAAAGTTAGGACAGGGATAGTAAATCCTCATAAAGCTGTGGGGAAGATTAAACAAAATAATGTACGGGAAGAGATGAACACAGTGCCCGGCATACTGTAAACTCCCAATAAATGGAAGCTATTAGGGAAACCCTACCCTGCTCAAAGATGGCCCAGGAAGATGTGTGAGGATGTAGGGGCAAGATGCCCTGAACTTGTCTGTACCCTGGGCTGGATTTTACTTCATCTTTTCTTTCCTTCTCTCTCCCACAAGTATTTGAGGAGACAATTGGGTAGGAATAACACTATTTCTGTAAGCTTTCTGATTTCTCCCTGACTTCTCACAGGCTTTTCCAACCATCGGGACACAGCTGCTCATTTCCAGGACTCATGCCTCACTTGCCCATGGGCCTTATTTCCTTCAATCATGTCACACAGGATATTAACTTTTTAGGAATATTTGGACTCTGACCCCTCTGCTCCCACTTCATCAGTTCATTGCTGTTCTTACAAAACACACCTTATTGGATTAGGTGTTAAAATAAAATGGAATATCCCAACAACTGCTACCTTTTGCAGGAGTGATGGAACCTATGAGCACCAGCTGCTCTGCTTTCTGTTCTAGAACTGCCCAAGGGATGAGGCAAAGGCTGTACAGAAAGCTGCCTTGAAGCTCGGTTCTATCCACACCCTCCCCATTACTCTGCTCCCACACTAGCTGGTTAAGAAAATGAAGGAATAAACTGCAATGACTATGAAATAAACATGAAGGTCTTTTTACATGATATGTTTTCCTGAATAGGGAACTAAGAGGGATAGCAAACCCTTATTTTTATTTTATTTTTTTTTCCTTTTTTGCGGTACGCAGGCCTCTCACCGTTGTGGCCTCTCCCGTTGCGGAGCACAGGCTGCGGACGCGCAGGCTCAGCGGCCACGGCTCACGGGCCCAGCTGCTCCGCGGCATGTGGGATCTTCCCGGACTGGGGCACGAACCCGTGATCCCTGCATCGGCAGGCGGACTCTCAACCACTGCACCACCAGGGAAGCCCAAACCCTCATTTTTTTGAGCATCTACTCTATGAGGTAGGAACTGGCTGAGTGTTTTTTGAATGTGACCATCCTTACAACCCCTCCTCCCCCTGGTTCAGACAATTATATCTGTTTTACAGTTGAGGACAACTGAGTCTTAGAGAGGTTAAAGGAGCCAACCCAACACCACAAAGCAAATAAAGGAGCCGAGATCTATCTGACCTCAAAACCCACGATTTCTCCCTAATTCCGGGCCTTCTCCTGATTCCCAGTGGGGAATATTTAGCTCTGGCAATGCCAAGTCTCCTTTGGTTCTTATCCTGAAGTCACCCCAAGTATTGCCAAGATTCCTATTAGGAAAAATATGGTGTCTGATTAAAAAAGAAATCATGCTAAGATGATAATGAACTACCAGAGGCACACCATCAAAGCAAACCATGGCTTTGCTGTTTATCACCATTGCTAATAGTGGAATAAGTGTCAAGTTCTATGCAACCTGGGCGGAGGGTCCTTTGTGGCTCTTTGAATGACATGAATAGCGACCTCTGGCCATCCAGAAAGGCGGCTGTGTCTATCCACTTGGGAACCAGAGTCGATAGCAGTACGTGACAGAGAATGTACCGCCTTCCACGGTTCTAACGTAGAGCCAATCGCCTGTGTTTGTGTCTGCCTAGGTCCCTTAGATAGTCACTCCACCAGTAAAACTAGAAGCCCCGCTCAATACGCTATAATGGCCTATATGGGAAAAGAATCTAAAAAATGTGTGGATATGTGGATATGTATAACTGATTCACTCTGCTGTACACCTGAAACTAACACAACATGGTAAATCAACTATGCTCCCATAAAAATTTTAAAAACAGAATACTTTCAAACTTCAAAAAAAAAAAAAACCCTAGGAGCCCCATGAAAAAGCAGTGAGCATCTGGTGGGTCTGGAAGCTGTGTTAATCCAGGGACAATCACTCTAGGCCTTTTTGCGTCACTCACACAAACACCAAACAAAATTCCTTGCATTCCTGGTAGAGGTAATTAGGCACAATGATGAAGAAAAAAGAAATGGCAAAGACAAGAATAGAGGAAGAACACTGATTCACCACAGGAAACGTAGTAGTTAGCTGGACTCTGCTTTGTAACAGATCTTTCTGTAAGTGTGGGCAGATAACCCAAGAACTTCCTGACCTTGGACTGGCGCCATGATGGGAATAATATTTCCAGATCGAAGAACTGTTTCTGAACGGTATTCTCCCCCAGGTTACTGAGCACACATCAGAGCGTTCTCTTTTTCACTCCCTCATCTTTATGTTGCCTAAACCTCTCTTTGTCTCTATCTCTTTCTCCAGTCTTTTCCCTACTTCTCTGTTTTCCAAGTTTAAGAAACACAGCAACAGAGCAGATTTCTAACTCTGAGGTCATAGAAAAGCTCTTCATCTCAAATCGCGCGAGGCCTTCTTTCAAAATTTCCAAGGAAGGTATCGGGTACACTTAGGCAGCAATAATTCTCATTTCAAAGCTTTGGCTGAATCATTGCTTGACTTTAAATCGTTACTTCAGTACGTTAGAGACACTGGATTATAGGGAAAGGCAAAAAAAAAAAAAAAAAAAAAAAAATATATATATATATATATAGTAGACAAGATTTACTTTGGGAGTCTCCACTCTACTTCTGCTGAGAGATTTGTAAGCTAGAAGGTTTGTGAGCTGTAAAACTCCAATGTTTCATCACCATACCCATAGCAGAAAGCTACCTGGTGGTGATATTTCCATCCCCATGGTGCTTATGGGCAATGGGATTGATGACTGGTACAGATATGTCAGCTCCTAAAGCAGTGAAGAATGCAGGAGGTTGTTTAGTTTAATAACTATACTTAGGAGGGTAGTACCCAAGATTAAAAAAAATGTAATGGCTTCTCCAGGACCATTCCCCAAACTCTGGCTTTACCTGTTTCAGGGAACAAGGTGGGTTTGTTCACCCCTGTATCCCCAGCACAATGCCCGGCACAAAGTAGTAGTTCAATAAATATTTGTTCAATGGAGGTTGAATGAAGACAAGTTCTAGTTCTAAGGCATTATAGTAAAGAGCACTGTAAAATTCTAAATCCAGGGATGAAGAACATTTTGTATCCTTTTACATATGAACAAACAACATTAAGCTATTCTAAAAATGTTCATCATTTCAGTGTTTCACCATCCTTGCTGCCTGAAAGCTCTCACCTACATTTTTCTTATGGAAATATACGTCTTGTCCCCTGTAGACTTCTCACGGCTTCTTAATTTATAGTTAAAGCCAGTTCCTGTTTTGTGACTTATAGAGGTGCTTTGTCTTGGGGACTTAAATTTGACTCAAGGTATTTTCCTAATATAATTCACCTTTTCTTTCTTTCTTGAAAAGCTTCAGTTCTGTGGATAATCATCATAACCTTCAAGGAACCACAAAATGTCAGAACTGGAAGGGCCTCAGGGATCATTGAGCCGCACCTCTCATTCCTTCCTTTGTGATAGCCTTCCTTGGAGCTCTATCCTCCTGCCAGGTGTATGGGCTGAGTCCACATCATCCTGGGTTGAATGTGGAGGCCTACAAAATGCTAACATACCTAGGACAAGAGGCCTTTATTAATTTCACTGAAAACGGAATGGTGTAGGATACACAGAGTACACTACTTATTTGAGACACTGCATGAGAAAAAGAGCAGAGGCCTATGAGGCAATAAAAGCTAGCCACTGTTACTACTTTAGCTCTGTTGGATGAGCAGCCAGAGTCATCTTTCTCCAAGCAAATCTGACTGTTCCACTCCCCTGTTTAACTCCCCTTAATGGCTCTCCATTGCCTATAGGACGTAAAGTCCAAACAACTTAGCGTACTGGGCTATCCTGCAGCTGGTCCCTGCCCACCCTCTAACACTAGCTTCCATTTCTTGTCCTTTCCTTTGTGTCCATGTTTTTCTTTATGCCTGTAACATCTCTTCTCTCCCTTCTTCACCTGGGTAACTCCTGCTTATGCGTTATGGTTCAGCACAGGCGTCACCTCCGCCAGGAAGCCTTCCCCTCAGCCTCACGCTCCCACAGAACCTTGTGCTTGCCTCACTCACAGAAGTTACTGTTTTGAAATCTTCCTCCAATAGCTGGTAACTCTGTTAGAACAGGTTTTGTCTTCTAGTCCTTTCTGAGGACCAAATACAAGCAGACTGCTGTGCATGAAGATGCCCAGTGCATTTTTATGTTTTACTGAATTGAGATGTAACACGCTTTCTGCTGTATTTTTTGTTGTGCGGAAGGTTAATTTCAGTCAATGGTTTGTATAACGGCTTTGCCAGAGTCCAGGCAGAATTATGCGGTCTAAAAGGCTGTCCGACCACATCGATGTTAAGAAACAAGGAAAGCTTCCCTCATCAAGTGACATGATGAGAAGGTAGAGCCAATCCCTTGATTTTCACCCCAGATTCATGCAACAGCTAAATCTATGCTGGTAACTTCTAATACCAGCAAAGCTCATTTCACAGAGGTCTGTGGTTGATGTAACAGGTGATGTGTAACCATGGAGAGGGCTCTCATTAGGAGAAACGAAGATTTAAGCCCCAATGCAAGCATACATGTGATGGTTACCCTTGTTGATGTCAAAATGCTGCTGGGGACAATTCTGATCACTAGGGCAGCACATTCCTGGGTAGAGAAATAGCAGAGGCTGCCACTGAGCCAATCAGGCCCAGCTGTTAAGGAACAGGTCTTGGCAGGTTCTTCTGTCCATCAGTGGAAGAAAAGAGAGAGACGGTATAATTATGCATCTGGATTTCCCAAAGAGGATGACAATAGTAGTAGTATTAGATTTCTAAGGACGTCTGAACACGGCCTCCAAATCTGGACTCAATTTCTGTGGACGTCAGTGAGCTTTGGTGTGCTTTTGCTTTGAGCACTTAAAAGTTAGCATGGACAAAAGGCAGCATATGGAAACTTTGGGAGCCCAGCAAAAGATAAACCAATATTTAGAGAGCATGTTGAAACGGTAACCCTTAAAACAAGTTGTCAAAGGGGTCGGTTCCTGGAAAGCTTTGAAAACTCCATCAAGTAAATTAAAACACGGTCGTGTAAAAGGGCGACACCTTCTGCTGTGGCCATTTTAGGCTAATATAAAAGAAAATTCGGAATTGGAAATCATTTGCTGCTGGTCTGCATGGATTTTGTTAGTGTACAATAAAATAGGCATTCTGCAGTTTGCTTTTAAAGAGGACACTCTGTGATCTTTAAGATGTTTTTCCTTAACTTTCTCGTTTCAGATAGGGATCCTCAAACTTCTCTTATAGTTCTTGCTGGTCCTAGGAACCACCCTAGGTCGGAGAAAAGGGAATGGGATTGGGGTGGGGGGCAGAAACCAAGTACTATTCCTGGAATTATGGGCTTCTTTTCCCCCCCCCCTTCACTGTTTATCTATTCTGCACCACTCAGCTGTTCTCTGTTGCAGAGAAATAAAAGTTTAGTTTAAAAAGTATGTTAGAACAAAGCTGCAGAAATTGCCTGGAATTTCCTTCATTTTCAGCCATCTGGCTTTCATTGCGCACTTCTTTCCCCTCCTCCACGTACGTTTACCAAATCTTTTCAACACACGCTGGCCGAGCTATCAAATGTTTATAATTAATAACAGTCAGACTCCTTTTTTTTTTTTCTTTTAAGGGAGTGCTTTCTGGCTTTCCTTGGCGGCTCGTGTCATAACTATTATAAACCAGGGAGATGGTCAGTAAAGCTTAATTATTAAGACGTAGTTGAATAAAAGAGAAAATTGAATCAAATTGAAGTCCTGAATACAAACTAAAAATATTTCTCACCAAAAATGAAAGGGGAAGGAGAAGAGAATTAATTTTTCTAAGTGTCTACTATGATCCTATTTTAGAGATGAAGAATCTGAGGATCCGAAAAGGAGTATGAGCTCTCGAAGGTCACATAGCTAAATGTGACAGAGCAGGATTTGAACACACGTCTTAATCTACCTGTGGGTTTTTTATTTTGGTGGTCTCAGGGATGGGGAAGATGTTTAGTGCATGTTATTAAGGGTAAAATCAAGTTGCCAAACAATATGCATAATCCGATCTCATTTACAAAGGGAAGAAAATCTTATACATTTGTATATGTTCACGTATATATACAAATGCATGGAAAAAGGTCTGGAAAAGTACCGAACCATTAACAGTGATTTTCTGTGGGAGAAGAATGGTGTGGAGCTGTAGAGCGTGGTGGTGAAAGGGGAGAATGTGCCTTTCTTTCTTCACAACTTCTGCTGTGCCTGAGTGTCAAAGAATGAGAATATTCATGTATCGCTTGTAGAACTCTAATACTCAGTTTTTAAAGTAGAAACAGGAGGCTGACCACTTTCCTAATGACTGACCTTAGCTCCTTTTTGGATATTTCTTCCCTTACATGGATCTAACCCACCAGTGAAGGTGGGCAGGGTTGGGGGGCTTCTAGACGCAGATTACTCAGAGGGTGGTAAAGGCACCTAAAATAATTTTTCTTCCGTGTACTGATACCTTCTTTGCTATCAACTTGGATGCAAAATTCTCACAATTGTCAGCTCATAAGCAAACATGGTCCTAATTTCTTCTGGCCAATGGTAGGCCAGGTCGTTAAGGGATTAATACCTGGCCTCGCTGTACTACCTTCCAATGCTCCCGACAGTCAAACCCCTCCCTGGGTGTCCACTCTCCCCTCTGATAAAAGCTTGTCTTCGTATTCTTACTCCGAGGATACTTTGCCATACATGGCTGCTAACATAAAGGGTTATTTATCTGAAGGCTATTTATGTTTTAAATTGATACGTAAAGCCTTAAACATAAAGAAGAGACTCTAATAATAACATTTTCAGCACCATCTGTTGGGTGGGAGGGACAGGATAAGAAGGATGGAGGGGAGAGAGCGCACTTATTAGGGTCGAAGCATTTTGCTAAGGAAAAAATTTGACCCTATAGTCCTTATACTCATTTATTCAATAAGCACTTAATAAGCACCTACTTCGTGTCAGACAGTATGCTAGGCGCTAGATGGATAGAGAGGAGGATTAAGACATAAAGCTGAGAGCAAGGACTTTAAAATCTAGTCCTCTTCCATACAGATGGCCAACAGGCACATGAAAAGATGGTCAATGTCACTCATTATAAAATGCAAACCAAAACTACAGTGGGGTACCACCTCACACTGGTCAGAATGGCTACCATTATAAAGTCTACAAATAATGGATACTGGAGAGGGTGTGGAGAAAAGGGAACCGTCCTACACTGTTGATGGGAATGTAAATTGGTGCAGCCACTATGGAGAACAGTCTGGAGGTTCCTTAAAAAACTAAACATAGAGTTACCACATGATCCAACAATCCCTCTCCTGAGCATGTATCTGGAGAAAACTCGAATTCGAAAAGATAGATACCCCCCAATGTTCATAGCAGGACTATTTACGATAGCCAAGACATGGAAGCAACCTAAATGTCCACTGACAGATGAATGGATAAAGAAGATGTGGTACATATATACAATGGAATATTACTTGCCATATAAAAGAATGAAATGATGCTATTTGCAGCAACAAGGGTGGACCTAGAGACTATCATACTAAATGAAGTTAAGTCAGCCAAAAACAAATACCATATGATGTCACCTATGTGTGGAATCTAAAAAGCGATACAAACAAACTTATTTACAGAACAGAAATAGACTCACAGACATAGAAGACAAACTAATGGTTACCAAAGGAGGAATGGGGGGGCAGGGATAAATTGGGAGCTTGGGATTAATATATACACACTACTATATAGAAAATAGAGATACACACTGCTATATATAAAATAAACAACAAGGACCTATACTCAAATCTTGTAATAACCTATAATGGAAAAGACTCTGGAAAAGAATACGTATATATATGTGTGTGTGTGTGTATATATATATTATATATATACATAAAACTGAATCATTTTGCTATACACTTGAAACTAACATAACATTGTAAAGGGACTATACTTCAATAAAAAATTAAATCTGCATTAAAAAAATCTAGTCCTCTCCAAGAGACTACTATTTTTTTATGTGTCCTAAAAAATGCAGGCAGTCCATGTGCACACACAAATTGGTACAATCAAAATACCTCGTGTTTGAGAACACGGCCTTCCTGCTGTGAATAGCCAGGCATGAGAATATATCTGCCTGAACCTGGTGAAAGTTGGACATGTGCTTCTGATACCAGCTCTGTCGATCACACAGAGGAAATCAGAAGGTGAGTTTCATCTCAGAAAGATTGCCCAGATAGGACGTTCCCTCTAGCGTCTGTGGTATTCTCTGTGTGATCTGATATCACACACAAGAAGAAAAGCAGCTTCCTTTGGTGTTCAGTAGGACAAATAACTTCCTGGAAAAGCTACTTCTCTTAACCAGTGCCACCTCTTAGAGACATAGGCCCAGTGACCAAGACTCAGAACATCATTTCTGTATATCCCACAGAAAATGCTATGGTTTTTTTTAAACTGGCAGCCCATCAGGGAATACAGGGATCACTGTAAGTGTGCAGGGAACACTGATCCACGTACAATAAGAATTGTGAATTAAAGATTTAAATTAGTCCCAGATGAATAGAAGGTGCTTGGGAAAACGACACACTGCCATGCCCCTACTAATACATTTTCCCTTTCATACACATCTAACATCAACATTCCGAAGGAGGGATCTTCCCCGATGTCAGACTGAAATATTCCACAGGAGATGCACCTCTATACACTTCTCATTTTTAAGATGAAACTCTGTTTTGGCTCTTGGATGGGAGGTAAAGAGAGTGAGTCACATCAGGCCACTTTGGCCCCCTTTGTTGTTTCAATTAGCATCATTCTACAAACACTCAGCTACGTATAGTTAGCCCAAGAAAACCATGCCTGCGCGCAGTAAGACATCCAGCCTGTCAGTCTGACGGTTCGCTGGTGGACATTAAAGCAGAGTTGACCTGGAGCAAATGCAATAACGTTAAGTCCAAAAGAGTCCTTGTCCTGGAGACAATAAAAAGGTTGTAAATTAAGCTTATCTAATTTAACCGTAATCAGTACTTGGAGGGTGGGAAGTAACGTCTTGTGTCCTACTCCTTCTGCTGCCCCAGGAAGGGAGGGGTTTAGGGGTTGTAAGTCCCAGAAGATGTGCAGTCTGTCCCAGGTACTGACTCCTCGGCCATGCCTCAGCTCATCACAGCATTTGGATGTCATTACACCACTGGAATGTGGTTAGAAAGACCCTCATGCTTGTTTTTAAAGTGACGGTAAATAAGTAGAACAGAAATGATATCAATCATCAGCACAAAGCAGCAGTAACAGCAGTCCAACGCTCCTGCCTACAGAGCCACGAAGAGTTATGGGATTACTGGAGCAGGACGTGGTGACCTCAGATTATCTCGTGCAGCTAATTTATTTTGCAGATATGGAAACAGAAGGGGCAGACATCTTGCCCAATGTCACACAGCTAGTGGGTGGCCGAGCTAGCATGAGAGGCCAGGCTTCCTGACCTGCCAGCCAAGGCCCTTGCAGGCTGTCCCTGC
Organism: Orcinus orca; assembly: GCF_937001465.1. Lineage (NCBI taxonomy): Eukaryota > Metazoa > Chordata > Mammalia > Artiodactyla > Delphinidae > Orcinus > Orcinus orca. The sequence continues at coordinate 53,161,657 of NC_064564.1, forward strand.
TGTACGTCTTCTGCTGCTTCCTATTAAGGAGACTGCAGTCAAATGGAGGGGTTTGGATCCCTTGCCCATGCAGCAAGGTCTTAGACTCACTGATACACAGTGAGGTCAGGACAGAGATGTGCACAGGGGTAGAAAAAGAGGTGTCTCAATATTCTATGCACTGGATCGAGGTTTTTCTTGGCCCAGCTCTTGACTCTATTTTACGCTGTTACTCCCATGGGTGGGGTAGTGCCCCAAGCAGTGGCTAACTGATTTTCTGGTTGCCTTGGAGAATACGGCACTAGTGGCCCTCGTCACTTCTGCATTTGAAGAGGGAAGCCAGGCCCACCCTTCAGACTAATATACAGAATAACTCTGGTGATGAGCAGGAGAGTGTCACTGTGGGATGGTGCCCTGAGATGATCCGAGGAGGCCTGCAGTCTGTATCCTCTAAGGCCCCGAGAAAGGCATCTAGTTGGCTGAGAAGTAAGACAGGCAGCATTAGCCTGACCAGAAAACTATCGTTAATTCCTGTAGGCAACACATTGCTTCTCCCATGATACCTTGCAGAAACAGAAGAAATACCCTTCAGAAATAGCAATGCTCTCCGTATGTAGGACATGACCCGGGAACATTCTTCAGCCCATCAGCAGACTTGAAAGTCTGGCTTTGCTTCTTTAAGTGTCTCCCCTTTGAAACCAGAATCATAGATGAGATGGTTTAGCTTCTACAGAGACTTGCTCCAAACACGTGTATGAAGGAAAGTCTCTCAAGACCCCATAACATTGCGTAGGCTGAAGCAGTGACTGGATTGATGAACTAAGGCTCAAGGTTGGATAATAATGAGACCCAGGCAGGGCTGAACAATGATATGCTCTAATTGATTTTATGCATGTGGAATGACAGACGCACACCCCCGATCATGCTATAATGAATCCGCATGCTGTGTGTGCATAGAGATTTCATGGTGGGTCAGTTATACCACCCAGATCCTTCAGTTCCTGCAATCCGCAAGCCAATCTGTTACCAGGGTGGGAGGGCTCGGGGCACAGGCTGAAAGGTGGCAGAGACCGTAATGCCTGTAGTCAGTTCTCATTCCCTCCAGGAGAAAGCAGCAGTGGGGCCTGTGCACATACCAGCCACACCACGGGGCTTTGCTTCAGTGCACGTAGCATGAGCTTCTGCACCCTGGACCACTGGGCTGGAATTCCGAAGCCCTGGTTTCAATTAAATTCAAGTGGATTTGACTAAAAGTTTGAACTGACGCTAATTGGTTTTCAAAACACTGGGTAACAATAAGCGTTCTGGTCTTGCCCATGGACAGACGTCCCCCGTTCTGAACATGCTCCTGGGCAGCAGGGCGGCCAGTGTGCCTCTTACCTTGCCGGGCAGGGATCCAAACTGCAGGATTTCAGGAGCTGGGGCGGCCGCTGGCTGGTCACGCACAGGTTTTCATCCACGGGCTCCCGTGTCTGTTTGTTCAGGCAGATCACCACCGCCTCCTGGACACCTGTGTACAGATCACACTGTCAAGGCCAGAGTGGGTGTGTGGGCGGTGAGCAAGTGTAGACAGGGCAGCTGGTGGGAGGTCTCTGCGACTGGGAGGACTCACTGCGTGTCAGGCAGTTGAGAGTCCGGGGCTGCCAATCTCGTCAGGCATCGAGCCGTCTGAAGAAAGCACTCAGAATTTTGTGCCCCTTAAGGAGGGCAACTCCACCAAAGTGGGGAGGCTGCTCCCAGCACGGCTGAAACGCTTAAAAAGATGCCACCCGGCTATGCAGCCGCCAGTGCTGAAACAGGATAATTTAAAGCAGGAGAGCAGGTTGACCAAAGTAATGACCCCAAGACCTTCACACATTGTATTCTAATCAACAGGAGATGACGGTATTTGGAAGGCAGGCCCAGAGCCATGTTTGAATGTCCAGCATTCTGTAAATTGCTGTGCTTCTGGGGCCTTGCATCTAGGGCTTTGCTGGTTTCCTTCTGATTCGGGTTCATTTCTTTAGTGACCTAGAGCAGCTTGGCAAGTTGGAACAACGAAAGAGAACAAGATGCCTACTGACGAGTGACATCCATGGAAGACAATGTTCCCACTGTCACCCACATGCCCCTAACTACAGACCTAGTAAAACAGGAGTTTGAGGAGCGACTGGCGTACAGTTACTTGGCTCTTCCAAGGTGGGGTGTAGGATCTCTCATGGAAGCTTTCATGGGACAGGGACACATGTAACCATGTGTCCAGATATAATGGACATCCTTGTCTTGTTTCTGATCTTAGAGGAAAAGCTTTCAGTTTTTCACCGTTTTGTATGATGTTAGCTGTGGGCTTGTCATATACGGCCTTTATTATGTTGAGGTACATTCCCTCTCTACTCGCTTTGTTGAGAGTTTTTATCATGAATGGACCTTTAATTTGGTCAAATGAACTGAATATCGTTAAATTATATTAAATTTAATGTAATATCCAGACATTTCATCCTGCTTCCCAGTCATAAAAGCAGTAGCAAAAATCCTCTGAGTGAACATGATTAGCCAAGTATTGAGGCTAGGATCCTGACATGCCCCATTCAATCCTCTCAACAACTCCATGAGGCAAGCACCGCTTTTATCCCCATTTTACAGATAAGGAAACTGAGGCTTAGAAGGGTGAAAAAACTCGTCAAGGTCATACAGTTGATAAATGGTGAAACTGCAGGGGCTGTGCCTTAGCACTGGAGCTTTAATGACTGACAACGCTAACATTCAAAAATACTAAGAGGATGTTACATCTGCTGGAGATCTTCAGGAATAAACTAGACATTTGTCTGGAATCATCTCAGCAGAATTCAGTTTAAAGAAGAAGAGACGGGACATTCCTGATAATTTGCTTTCAGTCACTCATAGCTATATATATAAAGATATGTACATCTAAATGTACCTATGTGTTGCTAAATATTTGTATGCAGTTATAGCAGAGTATGTGACAATCCATATAATAGTTTTATATATAAATACACATACATTTTCTTTTTAAAATCTTCTGCATTGCTTCATCAGATAGTACCTAATATAGTACGACAGACCTATCACTTCTCAGCCCTGTCACTTCCCTCCTCCTATCTACCCTGTGTTTCCCCAAGAAGTTATCACCCCAGTCAATAGGCTAATGCTTTCCAAGGTGACGTCACACTGACTTCGAGAGGTCACTCAGCAAGCCACCATTTAAAAAGTGACATTTTAAAGCCTGAATCAGAATCGCCTTTCTTTTTTCCTAGGAAGTCTGACAAATCAAACACTAAAAAAAAAAAAAAAAAAAATCAGTCACAATATTTTCCCTGTCAGCTTTCTTTTTTCTAAGCCTTTTACGAGCTTCAAAAATTTAATTTAAATATATCACGGCCAGTTCAGGGTGAAGCATTTGAGATTTATGCTAGACATTCAAGATATTCCATCATATTCTGGAAAGCTGACGCCAGGGTGTCCTCCTGGTTGCAGCTGGAGTGAGCCACTTGAAATTCATGGTATGATGATATAGCAAAACACTTCACAAGAAATTGTTGATCTCTTCATGGATACTTCCCACCAGAACAGTCTGGCATTATTAAGGTCATGATGACAAGGCGCTAGATGAGGCGAACTGTTCCATACAGAATCTAGAGCTGTGATTCTGTTTGAAATTAAGGTTTCAATTCATTTGTCTACCTGGTAGTATTCCAGAGATTCTAAATGTTACTCTAAAATAAAATATATTTTGGCTTTAGTCAGCTATTGAAGAGCTTATGAATTTGAGTTGGCAATCCCTGAGGCAGGAAGCGACCACAGGGCTTTTGTCACCTGCCTTACTTGAAAAGGCTTGCTTGGGGCAGGACATGTATTGGGGGTGTATGAGTAATGTGACCTGTTTCCACTTTGTGAAATCCTTGTTTACAGAACTGAGGTCCTTTCAGGACTGCATGGAATGGGACTGCAAGGGTTAAAGTTTCTAAATGACATCAGTAATCTTCTGAGATACACAGAACACAGTTACATGACCCCAGCCAATAATCCTAGCACAGGATAAAAGTCACCTTCGGGTTGGTTAAATGCTGAGATTAAGAAGCATTCTAGAGTTACTACCTTCTAATCTAATGTCTTCTAGAAGGATGCCCTCGGCCTCCGCAACACTGCATTCAGGGTCTGTTGTCATAGCATTCCTAGATGGGGGGTGCGGGAGGCTAAGGGCAGAGCTCCGTCGTAATGAAGGAGGATCTGGGACCAGCCCTGTGGTCAACACACAAGAAATTTTTGTGGCATTAATGAATGAGATGCCTAAAGGGCAGGGCATTCCAAAGCAGAGCGTGCAATCTGGGCCAAGGGGCGGTGGGAAGGAATGGGGGCCTGGAGGAAGCAACGTGGCGTGAGGGAGCAGCCCTGGCATGGGGGTGTGGGAAGCTGGAGAGGGAAGACGTGTGAAGACTTCACCTGTCAGTTCACAGTATACTGGACTCAGGGCAGTCGGGCCGGGATGTGAGAAGTTAGCTCATCAAGTCTGTGCTACTTCCCAAATGGGCTAATTTTTGCACTGAGAAGGACGTTTTAAACCAACACAGAACACACGTGTATGTATGGTCCTTTCCGATTCTGAGTTTTCCTTTCTTGACAGAAGCAGAAGGAGAGGACTCATAAGGAAAAGGGAGGCAGATGCACAGGATTTCACCTTTTATACCTGCTGAAATCAATTTCAAGTTTTCCTTCGGCTAGATTTTTTTTTTTTTTTTTTTTTTTTTTTTGCGGTACGCAGGCCTCTCACAGTTGTGGCCTCTCCCGTTGCAGAGCACAGGCTCCGGATGCGCAGGCTCAGCAGCCATGGCTCACGGGCCTAGCCGCTCCAGGGGCATGTGGGATCTTCCCGGACCGGGGCACGAACCCGCGTCCCCTGCATCGGCAGGTGGACTCTCAACCACTGCGCCACCAGGGAAGCCCCTTCAGCCAGATTTTAACGTCGATTTTACCATCTAGGAGGTCAATAAAGCTGTTCAGGTTCAAATCTACTCTCCTTGACTACACCTATCCGTTCACATATGGAAAGTTAAAATATACCCAGGAGATGTTAGTGAGACAACAGGACACAGATCTGAACAGGTTAGGCTCACTTTCAATCTTCCAGAAAATGGGATTTTCGGTGTTTATATCTCCCAGAATAGCAAAATTGTTACATGATATTTGATGACAGCTTGGGGAAACGCAGCCACCAACTACAGCCTAAATTACTAACTAGTTCCTTCTGGTTGCTACCTCTGCTAGGTGAAAGGTTACTTTTGTGTCTATCCAATTTCATCTCTTGAGGTTGCAAAAACAATAAAATTAGCTAGACTGGTCTTATAACCCCAAATTGATTTAAAATCTATGTGTTAATCCTGCAGATTTTTGATTGGCTTCAGCAGGAATGATTAAAAATATCTTCAACCTTGTGGGTTATATCTTAGTGAAAGATCAAAGCTGGTAGTACCATAAAATGGTACTGCCAAACAATGACTTCAAAATATACATATCCCGTATACCAAAATAATTTTTTAGTGTGTTTGGGCACCATATGGACCATGGGACCCGAGCATATTTTCACCACTTTGGAATTTTCAACTTTTAACATTTTAGGCATAGATATATTACCTTGGCACAGTGACACAACTGTAGGTAAGTGTGCACAGTTGTCGACAGATAAAGACCTAACTGGATATAAAGGATGTACACTTTCTGTTATACAAAGATGCTCAGTTCCTACAAGCCGACATCGTTTGTGTATGAAATATACAACTCTTATTTCCAGATCAATAGCTTCTGAAAACCTTTTAAAGGAAAAACATTCCACGTACTCTCTACGCTTTGAATTTTATACCCCTGGTTGATCAGCAGCATGGTTAGAATCTTAAAGAGACAGGTATCTGGTCATTTATATATTCCATTACAGCATCATTTTTCCCATCTGCTCATAAAGTTCATGGCTTGACTTATAGCTGAGAATCATAACTGAGAGATCGTAAATAATCTTATTCAAAGCACATTCATTTTAGACTAAAGATCGTGATTGTTCAATTCAGGTGATCATGGAAATTGGGGATATGATCATGGAAAGTGGAGATAAACACACACCATCTGAACTCTTGAGTCATTCACTATGTCGGAAAGAAGCAACTGTAGCCACTGCTGTGTCCTTTCCACCTGGCCTCTGAGCTCCTGCTGGGGCTCAGAGATCACCAAAGCTTACTTAATACTTCTCCCTCATTAAGCATGGAAGTAAAGATGTCCTCATTGTGAGTGGAGGGCACCACAGGACATGGATTAGCGGAGTTCCAAGAAACTGTCTTCCAGAATCAGATGGAAAATTCTAGGTTTTAAAATAATAGGCTCTCCATGAAAACACTTAAGAACTCCATGGTTTGAAATTGGAAGGCTTAGAAACGAAACGAGAACCTCAAGGTCAAGACTATTAAATGCTTACGAAGCGACCTAATGGAGAAAATTGATTTCTCTGCTCGTACTTGTTCCATTCCTTTTCAACTACGCATGAACAATTTGGGCACATGTATTCTGACATTCCCAGTAATGAGAAAAGATGCTTTTATAAAAGAGTTTCCAAAATGTCATGGTTTAGAAAACAGTTTGGGGAAATAATTTTAATATAGATATTTTTATACCAATTAAGTAAGAAACTTTGCTGGGAATGCAGATCCTTAATGTGACAACAGGGGTTACTGATAGCCAGTGACAGGGATTTGATGGGAAGTCAGCTAGCGTTTCCTCACCTATCAAAAGCTCTCTTGGGAGTAGACACGGGAGACAGTGTCGACATGCATCTAATGCATTTTCTACAGTGGTACGAAAGATCGTAATCTTAAAGAATTAATTGTTGATTTAAAATGCCTTCTTCTCCCACTACAGTTCCATTACTAACACCTGAAATAGAAAAATCACTGAATCCGTTATCACGATGAACTAGACCTAAGAGAACCAGGTCAATATACATGGAAACATTGAACATTATTTAAATAATCTTCATTCAATGAGAAAGCTTCAGGAACTCTCTAAGTGCTTAAAGAAGTGAGGTATGATGAAAAAAGACCCTTGACAGAGAAATGAACAGCAGGCCTAGTCCCAAATGTCACTCACTAGCTGTGTGATCTTGAAAAAGTCACTCAGCTTCTCTGTATCTCAGTTTTCTCATCTATAAAATGGCAGTGGGGTCAGGATTCTTTAAATTCTTTCCAGTTCTAGGTAACCACAGTGTTATAATTGCCCTTATACACCCTTTCCCTTTGTCAATAGATATTACTTTGGGAATCAGCTGAGTAAATCAGATTGGCTGTACCCTGTCCTTGGGAACAGCAGACTGCTTGTCATCTTGGGTCTTGGTTCATACCACATGCACAGAGGCAAGGGCATAGATAAATAAAAGTAAATGTTGAGAGCGTTGCCAGGTCAGCGTCAACTTTGTTCCTCAGTCAGATACGCTAAGATATATTGCAAAACGTCAGAATGACAACTAAAAGTAAAAGCATTACTTGTGATGGCTACTCATGGCTGACAGTCTAAAAGCTGCTCAAGCCCAAAGAGAAATACATCTGTGTTTCATTCAGGCCGCTTTACATTTAGAATGGCTTCCTCCCCCTACCTATCATTCTTGGACTAGAGGCAGTCACGTGACACAGTTGCAAGCAGAGAGAGAAGTTACAGAAAAAGGACAAGACGGTGGCGAGGATCTGAGCCAGATCCCCCTTCTTACCTCCTCCACATGACTCGGAGCACTTGGTGAAGCCCTCATACTCCCAGTCGTAGAGCTGGTCAAAATCCTGCAGGCCACCGAAGAGGCCACCTGTCTCTTCCGGGTTAAACTCAGGAACCTCCCCGTTGCAGGGTCCTGCGTAGCAGGGGCGCTGCGATGCCGGCTTGGGCCCTTCACATTCGTCAACGGGCAGGTCGGCCACGGACTGAGAGAAAGACAGGAGCACCTGGCACCGGACTATTCGCACCTGGGTCCCCACACCACAGGTGACCGTGCAGGCCGACCAGGCCTCTGGGATGAACCTGCAGTCCGCAAGCAAACAAGAGGACAGGATGAGAAGCCCCAAGCAGGAGACCGCGGGTACTGGGAGGGTCCTCATCCCACCTGCCACCGTGGCCCAGTGCCGTCCCAGGATGTGCTCAGGGCTCAGCCACCCTGTCCTGTGCTGGGCGCTTCGGTGTAGTTCATGAGCTCACTTGCCACTGTTTCTGGATTGGTTTCTTCGTGAGTGTCATATGAACCCCCAGCTGGAAGACATTCCAGCCACAGACCACCTGCTTTCTCCCTGCTTTGCACCCACAGTGGTAGCTCTTTGGAGCAGGGAATTGGTTTCTTCTCTATCGATCTAAATCCCAGCACTTGTGCCTCCTGCAGATGCCGGCTATTCTTCCAGCAGACTAATACTAATACTAAAAACTCTAACAAAATCAGCCCTCAGAGATATTTAAGGAAGTATTTTTTTGTTTTGTTTTTAGTCTGAATTTCAGGTTCTGTAACTTTCTTTGCTTTTCTGCTCAATGTGCTTCCCAAGATTTATTTATACACAGAAAGAGAAAGAGGGTTTTTTGTAAGTTTCCAAGAATGGAGCAGAGCCTTGTTCCTCACACATTCTTTGGATTAGTCTGGACTGCAGTTCTTTTTATATCCTAGAGAAAAGCCCTGCTACAAATTTAAATCCACAGGCATGTCACAGTAAACGAGAGGGCTCTGCATTCATACGAGTTTGTTCAACAGCCTCCAGCGCCTCCCCACCGAGAAAAGCCACATTAGGGAGAACTTGGTTTTTATCTGAGTTTCTCTAGAATGTAGGACAATATCCAAATTCCAAAAAGGCTTTTTTCCTCCCACTAATCAACAATGGCCATATCTGCAATGACCTTGAGAAGTGCCTAGAGAAAAAAAGCCCAGAGGGAACCACTAACATTTTCACAAAGTTAGTATCATAATCTGGAGAAAGGACTTTGGAATTAAAAAAAAAAAAAATTACTTTTCCATGATCCTACTGCTTTTGAACAGGGAGTCATGCTGAGGAGGCATGCAAACCTGGCTCTTTAACCTTGACTTTGGCAGAAAAGGAAAGAAGTGATAAGAAGGTTATAGCATTAAATCTCAGCAAGTGAAAATAGCTCCTATCTAGTTTAGGGAAACTGAAATTCTAACAGGAAACCAATCCAAGTTTTCAAACTGCAAGAAGCACAACGAAGATGTGGCCTGGGCCCGAGCCTGGGCTGTGTGCAGAGCAGGGGGACTGGCCCGGAGACCCAGACCCATGGTGTCTGAGGCATGGAGGGAGTCCCTTTAAGAAAGGCCTGAGCATAGCACAGGGAGATGAGCTCAGTGCTTTGTGATCGCCTGGAGGGGTGGGATAGGGAGGGTGGGAGGGAGGGAGACACAAGAGGGAAGAGATATGGCAACATATGTATATATATAACTGATTCATTTTGTTGTAAAGCAGAAAGGAACACACCATTGCAAAGCAATTATACTCCAATAAAGATGTTAAAAAAAAAAAAAAAGAAAGGCCTGAGGCTTGTTTCCTTTGAAGAGCCATCCCCTAGGGGTGAACAAAGGTCACATACAACCTTGTCAGGAAGGTGCATGAGGGAGCAAGCATCACCCAGACTTATTCCCAAGAAATTCTCGTCACAGAGTCACCTCCCTCTCTCTTTTCTGAATTCCTAACCATCTCCTGGCACCTAGAGAACGTGGTGGGGAAAACAGTATCCTAAAAGATTGAAATGTCTTTCCCTCTTTAAATAACGCTACCTGTAGCAGTCTTGTAGGAATATAAAACCAAAATCTGCCATCGAAATCATTTTAACCCTCTTATTACACATTCACATCTATCCGCCTGAGTCCTGGAACAAGGATCATAACAAATACACAAGCACTGAATTTTACAACCCAGGTGTGGACAGAAAGGAAAATACATACCAAACTATTTTATGTATAAGAGAAACCTAGAAGCAAATGATAAGTCTGCCAGCTTTGACAGCAGTGATGAATAATGCTTGTTTAATAATGTGGTCCTGAATTTTGTTTTCAAATGAAGAAGATGACAAGATCTCAGAAAGAATGGCACCCTAACAGCTTTTCCCATACAGGAAGGATTATTGTTCTGTCAGCTATAATAGCCCTCTTCAGTGACTATTCCAAGAGACCAAGGCTCAAATAGCTTTTTCCGTAAAGGGCCAGATAGGGAAGATTTTAGTCTTTGTGGGCCATGTTTGGGAAGCTTTGTTGTTGCAATAACCTCTGTTTCCATCTTTTTCCTATATATAGAAACTTATGACAAGGAGCTAAATTGATTTGTTTACGGATTATCTCCTAGATAAAAAGTGAGTCCCAGATGAAATCTGGAACATAAAGGCTGCACAGATGAAACCCTCAGCTCTCCTTGCCTATAACATGAATCACTTTGCATTTGTTCTCTCTCCAGGACCGGGAAGATACACCAAAAGCACACTAAGTAGAAAAGGGGTGCTACCGAAGCCCCATGAACTCACTGCAGTGACTGAGAACTGTTTACTTTAAAGTAGCATCTAAATGAAAAAAGTAAAGAAATATGTGTGTGAGGGTGTGTGTGTGTATTTTTGGCTGTCGGGATACTTAGGGTTAATCTACTTTATGTCTCCCAAGTGAGAACCTTATCAAGTGTCAAACAGCCTTACTGGCTTATCTCCCAACCCACTATCCTTAGGTCTTCATCAAGTTCACACCAATTAAGAACAATTTGGTCTTTAAGTGGTGCTGTCTTTTGGCAGTCATCTTAATATCTCTAGTGCATACACTGGATGATTTACTATTCTCTCTCACTGAAGGCAGGAGATTGTATTTCAAAAGGAAAATATCTAATAGTGCAAACGGCCAAATGAATAATAACTGTTTTTCATGTGAAACCTTCCCCCATATCCCTAGATCTCCCAACTCTGTATTTACTATCTTGAGCTTTCTGGCCACAAGTGGGAGGAAGCAAGGTCAGTGAGAGGGCAGTCATATGAGCTAGGAGGTTTAACTGCAATGTTTAGAAGACGCATCTTGAGTAGTTCTTGCTGAGTTAGAACCTTTAAAGTGGGACCTTTAAAATGGAGTCAATGTGTCTTTTAAAAATCAGTATATTAATCGTTTTGATGTACAGTGTATTATTGAAGTTTAATTTGGGTAATTTAAAAATTCTTTCGGTTAGCAGCACGATTGCCAGATGGATGAAGAATGGCTTGGATAAGTGAGTTCTTTCAAAGGTGGGCTTGAGCTTCAGAAATGATTGATATGATTTCTGCATTTAGTTTTCCCATCTCCAGGATAAAACAAACAAACGAACAGAACCCTGGCAAATAAGTAATTTATGTTTCTCTCTGGTCTTCCGTTTGCAAGATTCATTGTTCATTTCACTACCAAAATACTTATCCTTTAATTAGAGGTATTACCACAGTCCCTATTACGAAACAGAAAAGAGTGATAATCAAATTCACCTGGAAAATCCCAACGTGGTTTAGTTGATTAGTGGCTATTACAGAGTCAGAAGCATGGACTGAAATAATAAAAACTATTACTTTATTAATATGATGCTAAAGAGAAACAGTTCACTCTTGGTTAGTCTCACATTACTGCAGATATTAGCCAGACTTAGCTCTAGTTTTATACACACATGGCCTGATATTTTTTTTTCTTTTCTCCTCTTCCTTTCCTCTCTCCTCCTTTCATATGAGTGCTTGTTTAAAAAAAAAAATCATTGGGATTATTCAGAATAAGAGTAGCACAATATAGTAGCTCTATAGTTGTGTTATTTTGATGCTGTTAGGAGCCTCACCCCATTCTCTAGTTTCAAAATGCAAACTGAAACTTGCAGAAAATCACATTAGAAATATTTAATTTTTGTTTAGTTTTCAATCTTATAACATTTGAGTTATAAGTTGGTAGGGGTTGTGGATTTCTTTTTCCTCTTTCTTTTGGTGATTTTAGGGTGAGGGGAGAGGAGGGAATGAACTGAAGAGTGTAGAAAAAAATTATAAAAACTTAAAAGGGACCCCAAAGATTCCTGAATAGTCTGTCCAGTGCATTGTTCCTAGTTATTATAAAATTTTAAAATCTTTCATTGACTGTGAGTTATTTTACAACTTTTAAACTGCAGGAAATTGATCATGAGATTCTTTCCCATAGAAATGAAGATTGTGTCTTGTGGAATGCAATTGGTTGTCCTGTGGATAGACCCATTTTGCATCTACTTATAAATTCATTTCAGTATTCTTATTTGCCTGAATATGTTTGGTTCTTTTAAATTTCCTTTGAGTTGGTTGTAACATATTCCTGGTTTCTTCATTAATTAATAAGGTAAATACAATCTTTGACAGATGTTTATTTAATATGCACATGAGAATCATGATTATTTCCTTTCTAAAATTTTCTCACCTAACCAGTGGCCACAGAGGGATCTGGAGAAGAGTATATTGGAAAAATAAAATACTGTCTAAGTAATTCTATACCAAATTAACCAGAAAGTCTTTTACATAAATATGTCATTTGGGGACAAAAAAATCATCATACGTCATTGGTAAAAATGGTATTTCATATTACCTCATCTTATTTTTAGTTCAATCTTTCTCTATTCTTTTTCTTTAGTTTTGAAGGTTGGTTCTTCTCCTGATTCTGGACAATCTTTGAGACAGTAAAATCTTTAGGAAAAGGTGCAGTTACTTAAACCTAGCTGGGCATTTGGGCATTTGGGCATTTGTATCAAAGAGGCATTTGGATCTATGAGAAAAAAATAATTGCTGCTGGGTGGGAAAGGAACTAGGAGAGGGAAGGGGAAACACATTCTTTCATCTATTTAGTTATTTATTCAATGTCCCTCAATGAAATTAAAAGGAAAGATATTAAAAAAAAAAGCCTCCAAACTAGTAAACAAACAAAAAACCTTTGGAATGTTACAAAGGGCAGGCAACTCTTTAACTGAATCACTCTAGGAGTTTCAAAGTGATTTACTTATAAAATCCATCATACTAAAAGAAAAAAATCCATCATACTAAGACAAACTTAAAATGATTATTTAAAAATATAGCTAGCTTTGCATTTCATGTTTGTACGAGAAGTAACCACTGGCTTTTCAACACAAAGCTAGACAATTTCATTAATGAATATATACATCGAATTCACTGACATTGGGTTCTTAAATCAAACTTATCTATGAATTCTTTTGTCATTGTAGCAACTAGGGGCTTGGTTTGTGGGAAAAGTGGTTATAAAGGGAGAGTATGTGAGAGTTTAGGGGGGATGATGGAACAGTTTTGTATCCTGATTGTGGTGGTGGTTATATGAATCTATGTCCATGATAAAATTTCATAGAACTATTAAAAAAATGAAGAAAGTGCATGAAAAACTTGTGAAATACAAATAAATTCTATAGCTTTTAATATATATATATATATATATATATAGCTAAAGCATTAAAGTTTTGAGAGAACACTTATCTAAAATATGCCTCTACATTCACTTAGAACCACACCTAAATCATTCCAAACAAATGGGAATCTAACTTATTGTGAAAGCTCTTTAGTCAAGGATACTTGATCTGAATGTGGAATTATGAAAATATTTCTCAACTGCAGCTGTTAGCTTACAAGTCTCTGGAATTGCAAATAATTCATGCTGGTTATGAAATGCATATTGAAGTCTCCAAGCAAAATTTTGCAAAGGTGCCCAGGACATCACTCTGCAAAACATCTAATAGCACCACTTTTTTTCATATGTTCCTCACATCCTTAAGTATCACGTCTGAGTTGTGAGGGTCTTCAGCACTGTAAGGTGCCTGGTAGCATAACCAAGAATAGAATGGTTCTAGAAATTAAGATGACAAAACAAATGACAATTTTGATACGGTCACCAATACAATTATTTGAAAAAAAAAAATTCAGTGACTGCCCCATCTAGTGCTGCTAGCCAGTGATGTGAAGGAAGAACCCAATTCCATAACATTCTAAGGCAGTCCTGGGACAGCAATATTTAGTGGCATTTTCCAAGTAGTTGACTTCTTTTTCTCAGGATAGTGTTGCCCTTTTGGGTTCTTTGAGAGGCAGCTGGCCTTGGCAAGAATGCCTCAATTGCTTTCTTGCGGAAATGCTCAGTGCTGGAAGCGGGGGAAGAAAGGCTGACTGCGTTAAAGAGCACATTTTCCTTTCAAAGAGACGCTGTACTAGAAGGAAATGCTGCAGGAGATCAGAGTTCTCTCCAAGTTCCAACGAGCCAGAGATGACTGGGCTCTTTCAAAGCCTAGGACCTCGTACGTTTGAGTACTCTGTTAAACTCATCTTGTAGGTCTGACCCAGCTTCCTCTAATATGGTTCCAGACAAGATATTAGCAGGATGGGGCTTCCCGGGTGGTCCAGTGGTTAAGAATCCAACTAAGCCCGCGTGCCACAACCACTGAGCCTGTGCACCACAACTAGAGAGCCCATGTGCTACATCTACAGAGCCCACGTGCTCTGGAGCCCGTGCACCACAACGAAGAGCCCGTGCGCCACAACGAAAGATTCCACATGCCACAACTAAGACCCAATGCGGCCAAAAAATAAATAAATAAAAAAAGATATTAGAAGGAATCTCACTAAAGGAGGGACCCTCTTGATCAACCGGATGTTGTTCTTCTTTAACAATAAGAGAAAAGCCAGAAAAAAGACAGTTGATAATAAATGTTTAAGAGTATTGGTCCCACATTGTCTTCTCTTCCCGACAAATCCAGTGCTCAGTCATCTTGTTTCCGGTAGCATCCAGCACACCTGATCGTGCCTTTTTTCTTGAATTACTTTCTCCTTGACTTACATGACACCAAGCTTTCCAGGTTTTTGTTTTTCTTTTCTGGTCACTTCCTTCTCAGGCTCCTTTTCTAGATCCTTCTCCTCTCCTCAAACTCTAAATATTGCAGTGCCTGAAGGCTCAGTTTGGTGCGGTCTTCTGATGTGCTCACCAACGATTCTTGGTTTCAAATACCACCAAAGTACAGGCAACTTCTAAGTATTTACCCTCCAGTCTATACCTTTTGTCTGAGCTTCGTATCGAAACTTTTTTTTAAAGTAAGATTTGGGATAGCAAGCCATTTTACTCTTTGAAGGGAATAAACATTAATTTAACACAATCTATTTATCAAAAAATTATGCAGTGCTTCTTATGTGTCAGCCTCACTTCTAAGTGCTTTATAAATAAATGTTGTTAAATCCTAACAATAACCTGATGAGAACAGAATTATTATTATCTCCATTTAATATACAGATGAGGAAACTGAGATATAAGCCACACACCTAGTAAGGTTTCATGCTCTTAGCCGGTACACATTGACATCTCTCCTGAACGGCATGTTCACTTGGATATTTCAAAGGTACCTCCAACTTAAAGTGTCCAAAATGGAACTCTTGATTCCCTTTCTTAGCATCTGATTCCTCTTCCAACCTTCTCCATCACAGCAAATGGTTCAACTGGGTAGCTAGTTGCTCACATGAAAAATGAGGAGTTATTCTTGATCCCTCATTTTCCCTAGTTCCTCACTTTGAAACGATTCCCAAATTCTGTTAATTCTCCCTCAAAAATGTATCTGAAATTCATTTACCTCTCTCCATCTCGACTACTACCACCTTGATATAATAACAGCAACAACCACAACAATAATAGCTAACGTTCACTGATATGTTTTAAGCATTTCTATATATTAGCTCATTATAACACTGTTAGGAGATGGGTACTGTCAGAAACATTGTGAAATGGACAAACAAGATTACTAGCAGACTTTCAGGGGCTGTCAAATTCTATGGAAGTGTGAGTCTCTGTCTTTGGCTAGTCTATTTTGCAACTCCATGGAGATGAAAGTTTCCTTGTAGAGAGCTAGTGATGATGTAGATGTTTCTCGTTCATAGTGACGGAACTTATTTTTCTGTTCATGTCAATGCAAATAATTTTGTCTGATAGAAAATATAAACTTTTCTAAATCCAATTCACATTAGAACTAGTTTTAACATCTTATTGGTTCTGTCATAATTCATGAGTTAAATAAAAAGTTAGACATGTGCTCATTTTATATTTATAAATCACAATTTTCCCTTTCTGAAAATTATATTTTAACAACTTATATATTTAACAAAAATAAATTATATTTTAACAATTATATTTTCATCCCAATTTCTAGATGATAAAATTGAGACACAGATATTCCCAAGGTCATACTGCTAAATAAATGGCAGAGTCAAGATTCAAATCATGGCCATTTACTATAGAATCCATGCTCTCTACCACCTCATTGTCCTGGCTCTAAGGCTGCCATGCAAGCCGGATCACTGAGGCTAACATCTGCTCTCCCGTGGACTACCACAATAGTCACTGGTCTGTTTTCTTCCTCTGTTATTTCTTAATATGCTTTCTTCATGCTGTAGCCAGGGGGCTCTTAAAATGTAAACCTTTTCATTGTTCCTGCTATACCCAGAAACAAAGCCAAGCTCCTTACCCAGGTTTATATCATGCCATTATCCATCTTCATCTCCTACGATTCTCCCCACCCCCAGCCCAGTCACTAGCTTCCAGACACACTAGTCTTCCTTCACTTGCTTAAATGTGTGTAATTCTTTCCTGACTCAGAGTTCTGGCATGTGTGGATCACTCTCTGGATGACCCTCCTCCCTCCTCTCAGCTTAGAATAACTTCCGCTCATCCTACAGGTCTCAGCTGACATGTCCCTTCTCAAAGAAGACTTCCCTGACTCCCAGACCTTTTGGGGGCCCCTGTCAGACTCTGACAGAACCTCTTCATTTTCTTATAACAGCAATCGGTTTTTGATAATCCAGTGTGAATCTTTATGGAATAACTATCTCATTTATTAGACCAAACCTCCATGAAGGTAGAACTTCACATAACAGGTGCTCAAAAATACATTTTTTTTTCAAATGAATAAGTGAATGGGTAAATAGGAGGGTAAGGGTTGGTGTTATGAGTGATCTGATATTGGGCTTATTCTTGGCTCCAGAGGTTGAAACCAAGCTAGATAAAGAGGCAATAGCCTAAAACCTCAAAGAAATTAAATCATACTTTTAAGTTCCAGGCATTGGCATGGAAAATCTGAAACCATTTTCCTGTTTTAGAAGTTTCTTATGGTCTTTCAAAAGGTGACTGTGCCCAGATTTAGTAGCTATCATGGGCTTATTTATTTTTATTTCTTATAGCTGCCTTTGGGCAGTATGTGCTGGCCTTGATTCATCTTGACGGGGTTTGGGTTATCATGTAGCTTGAGACAAGTTTAAGTTCTGTGTCTATCATACTTGTTAAGTTCTGTGTCTATCATACTTGTTATCATACTTGTTGATGTTAAATCTCAATAAAAATGCTGCTTTATAGAATAAAAGGATTTGGGGAAGCTTTGAGACAGAGGATGCCTTCAGTAATTTATACATGACTCTGGACTAACACTGCCTTATTATACGACCAGCCACCCCACAGTGAAGACTCTGGAGCATTGTGGAATTGTTCCTAGTTTAGAGAAGCCCACTCTTTAAAACTCATTACACACAGAGATTTGGGAAAAAGAGAAGACAGACCCTTAACTGTATGAGAAGATACAATGGAGCCAAATCACTCTCCACCAATGAAAAATGAGGCTACGACACTCATTCAGACCATCTTTCTCTCCGTTGCTTTTCTGACCTATGTGAACACAACATGATTGAAAAGTTTGGTTTTCCTTAAGGCTAGTCTGATGATTTAAAAAGCCATATCCCAGGAACTAAAATGCCATTATAGCTTACAATGCTATTAGTGCATTTGGAGTTCTTAGCTTAATAAAAGAATGTAGATTTTCATGCATATTATTTTCTCTGACTTGGATAAAAATCTAAAATATTGTAAACTCAGAATACTTGTCATGAACCATTTCTTCTTCACATGGAGTGGAATTAGTTTATCTTGCAATTTTGTAAAGGTTTCTTTCCCTTAATTCAACAAGTTTGGCAAAGCTTTCCAAAGAAAAGTTCAGTTCATTAAAAATGACCTTAATGGACTTAACATATATTGGTGGTGACAGGGTCCATACTGTATTTTGGCACACAAGGATCCCATTAATTTGTCTTTGCCACTCTCTAGGGCTCAGCTGAGCAGTAGTTCAGATTTAGTTCTGAAAGTAGCTCCAGATTGAGCATTAAGTGGAGACAGTAGGAGGGGCAGACAAATTTAGAACTTCTTGGTTTGCAAGAAAGGTTTTTCTAATGACTACATAAAAATGGCTCTGTCTGCTCTCTTGAATTTGTTATTGATTTTTCTGTCTCTGTGCATGCTGGGAGCAAGCTTGGGGTATCAACTGGACGTAACTCAGAGTTGAGAGAGGATGCTTTTCCATCTGAGCATTTTCTAAACTTTCCTTATTAATTTTTGCCATTTGCTATAGATTTCTTTTGGTTCAAATAAAGGTAACTAACCCTTGTCCCTTAGGATAAATTCTCGGCTAAATTCGAAGTGTGCCTCTTACAAGTGAGTCTTCGAAGAGGAGACACAGGAAGGTGGTGCTAGCTGGGGAACCACTAGTTGAATTTGGGGTTATTTGGGGTTACTTGTGGTTCTCTCACATGCCACATGATACAACACGTATGAGGCAGAGATAAGACCTGCCTCAATTTCTCCATTTGTAAATGAGTAATTATTATACAATTTTACTTACTTAAATATTCTCTAAGAAGATGGATGATGCTGGAAAAGGTCCAATCATAACCACAGTTAACACCTAAACAGAGTTTTCTGCATACCAGGTACTTTACACATAACTTAATCCTCTAAATAGCCTTGTGATATAGATACCATTATGTTCGTTTCTCAAATGAGGAAATTAAGGTCTCTGGGGTTAAGTGATTTGTCAGGGTTCCCTCTTACTGTTGGGGGATCCATGATTCACACCCAGGAGGTCCGTCCCTGGAGGCCACACTTTTCACCACTGTGCCTGCTGCTACCATGCACGTAGCTTTGATAGATAGTCAAAGTGCTTTTTCCTTTGATTCCAGCGGGGCTGTATTCTTGTTTGAGCACACGAATATACAGACTCACACCCCCTCACCAACTCACATAGTTGGCAGCCTGATGTACCTGAAAATTTTTCATATTTTAGGAAATTATCTGTGGTTCCTTGAGGGCAGGGACTATTGGGTTACTTTTTACCGTACCTGCACTTGACACAAAGTCTGGCCCAGAGCAGGTGACTTAAGAGTGAATTCAGCTTCTTTCATTACGAGGTGTGAACAATTAGAAGGTCCAGTGTTATTTAAAATACATAATCAGCCAAAGAATTTATATTAAGCATCTGCAGAGGATATAAGGGATAAGAACGATTTGGGTAGACAGGGAGACCAGAAAGGAAGGAGTTGGAAAGGAGAGAGGTCACGATCGTTATGGGGATAAGGGCTCATTCAGTCTGGCCAGTATGAGGCTTTCACTCCACCATGTGCCAAATCAAAATTAAATGCTTTTGTGCTTTTTTATCCCGTAACTCTAATGCCATGCTCTGCTTGAACATCCTTTTCGAGGGTTTAATGATCTGCAAGTAGTGTTTACATTTCTTGATCTTAGGTGACTCTGAATTCCTAAGAGATATATCTGTTTCTCTCTATATAGAAGATGTTTCTTTTTATGTTCTGTGGCCTGAGATTCACAAAGAGAATGTACTTGAGGTACCTTGTATTGAGGATATGAACTGCAAAACTACCCGGATCCATTACCAATGTTTGATTCCCTAAATGTCCTTTGGGGGAAAATATAAAATCACGTGTCACACAATTAACAGTCCTAACCACTTAAAAAAAGTACGAATTCACATTCTTAACCACTGAGTTAAGCCATCCACATTCTCAGACAACTTACTGGATATAAATATGGACTAATATAAACACATAGCTTAAATATTATATATTTAAATACTATCTTCACCAAGGTAAACAAACCATTTAATGACTATAGGATCACGATGGAGACCCTCATTGGCTTTTCTTTCTGTATCTTAATTCCTTGTGGGTTCTGTTCACACAGATGCATGACAGGAATTTCCCTTTGCCTCTTACTGAATCAGCCCCATCACTAAGCTGATGCCATCTGGCATCCAGATATTACCTCTGCCTTCTGCCCACTTGCTTTCCTTCTTCTTCCTTTTTAATATGGCTCACACCGAGGTTATTTGTGGCAATACATTTAAGGCTTGGGTATTGTGTTGCAGCCCCAAAACGTTTTCCTAACCATGCAGTAAAGCTGTTCACGAAAAATCTAATAAGATAAGTCAACATGTTTTTAAGTGTAAGATCAAGGCACAGAGGACCACCCAATCCCACTTTTGAAAGGACAGCACCATTAGGGGTCTCCACCTGGTATATGCTGCGGTTTGATGGAGGGATGGCTAGTTAAAATGGCGGTGCTGGTCAAGTGTACCCAAGGGAATCACCTGTCTCCCGTCACTTGTTCTGAGCCATCCAAGCACTCCTGGCAACTGAAATCACTCTGGGGTGGACCTGACTTCCCGAGATGCCCAATTAGTCTGACCTTCCTCTCCCTGGGATGACTTGATTCAGAGAGCAGAAAGTCTAGAAAGAGAAAGGTAGGGCATCGAGAGCCCCCATGCCATCACCTTCTAGGGCATTGGGTGGCTTGTGAGTGGCTTGAAGGAGTTAAGAAAATGAAAAACTTTCTTCCTATTCCAAGTCGGATTAGGTTTTTTAAGACGGCCAGCTGATTAACTATAGTAGCAGTAGACAGCTGTCTTGACAGGTCCTAGAAGTCACCATAGTTTCATTTTTGCTCAAGAAATTAAGCTATCAAAGTGGCCATGCTGTGTACCTGGCTTGAAGTGGGCACGCTGTTCATGCACACATCCCAACAAAGACCGAAAGGAAGGTATAAAAGCAGGAGATGCAAAATCAAGTCAGTGATTTCTTTAGCTTCTATCTGATTAATGAGTATAATTGTATGACCACAAGGTAGTTCTGATCCCTCACCAAACAGAAGTAAAATTTTGAGGGTTTAAAAAATGCCTAGAAAGCTGTTTCCATATATTTGTCAGTGGAAGCAACCAGCTGGCATTTCAGTGATGTGTCCTAAATCTAACATTACTCTCACCAGCTGGAGGCAAATTCAAAAACACATAGTTTGAAT